>NC_134120.1:14880000-15237500 GCF_040939455.1 Microcebus murinus | reverse complement strand
TTTTTTTTTTTTAACTTTCAGAATGGCAAAGTATTATTGATCTTTTTAAAGAACCAACTTTTGGACTTCTTAATTTTTTTCTATTGTTTTCTTGTTTTTCTATTCATTGATTTGTGCACTTTATTATTTCTTCCCTTCTACTTACTTTGCTGAGTTCTGTTACATTTTTCTGAAGATTATTTTCATTTGTTTGTCTGTTTAGCAGTCAGCAAACTTGGCTTGACTGAAACTCAAAACTGTGCTTTCTGTAAGTGGTCAGCAACATAATTCTTAGTTCAGTTTGTTTAGCCTTAACTGTGCCGCTCAGAGTCTGCCTAATACATGCATACTTCAGGGCTACATGATTAGCCAGTGTCTTGAACAGATGTTACACACTGAATTTACAACTCCCCTTCTATGGCTCTCTCCTTTATAGGATTTACTCTTTCATTTTATAGCTGCTATGATGACCGCAAATGGTGCTGGTCCTTAAAGCCATAAAGGCTGCAGGTTTTCTATCTGAATTTTAGTCATCCTTACTTAGCTTTGACTGGGGTCTGCTCCCAGATGAAACCTATAAACAAAGGAAAACTCACCAGTGCTTTTCCCTTCTTCCCAGTGTAGATTTGATTTCCCTTCAGTGCAGACCTGCTTTGGGCTGCTTCCGGTGCATTCAGGCAGTAGTTTCTTTGTATTTTGTTCCAAGTTTATAAATGTGATCTGCAGGAGGGTTGATCCAGTAGGAGCTAATTCTCTGTTATCAGAAGCTGGGAGCCCCAATGTATTCGTTTTAAATTTCTCTTCTCTCCTTGTCTCTGATGGCTCTGTTTGTAAGCAGTGATTTGGCTAAATGTGTAGTGCCAGGAGCAAATCTAAAGTGACTATGTAACTCACAAACTGGATTAGTTGGTCTCTGGATAACTGAACTTCCTCAGTTTTTCAAAAGTCTTTCATACTCTTTCAAAAGCAGAACTCCAGCTTCAATACCCTATAGGAGTCCGTATCTAATTGGGACTAGACTAATTCCAGGCAAAATTGGAAAGTTCATTTAATTCGTCTTCTTGGAACTTATTCTTCAGCACTTCTCCCCAGAGTCATTATGGTTCCTTCTGCCTGGGCAGAAATGCTCCCTGGATCTCCAGATTTTCTCTCCATGAGCAGTCCTCTGTGTTCCTGACCCCTCTCTCTTCTAGTACCTTCCAAATCTCTCTCTGCCCCCAACCTTCCCCGGGACCTGTTGTCCCTTTGCTCGGCTGGAGTCAGCAAAGGGACTGAAACCTAGTTTGTGCCTAGTTCTGGGCTAACGTGCTCTCCTTCACAAGATAAACCTCTGTTTGATATTAATCACCCTGAAACCATAGAATGAATCACAAAATGCAAAGTAATTCAGCCCCTTCACTTTTCCTGTTGAGAAAATGAATCTCAGAGAGGATAAATTACTTGTCCAAGGTCATGTGATAGCAGGATTAGGGCTAAAGTCCTAATTCCTAACCCTGAGTTGGCTCAGGAATGGCTTCAAGCATCAAGTCCAGGGGCAGGGTGTGGGAGGCAAGAGCATTGCAGTTGTCCGCATGGTTGGATTCACTCCTGGACGGTGACAGAGCACGGCTGCCCAGTAGGTTAAAAGTGTCCCTCCTGTGTGATGAGAAGTGATTAAAAGAAGTTAGGATGTCTTACCTGGAAAAGAGAAAACTGCCTGGGGGCATCACTGAAGGCCTGACTGAGAATGTAGGTGCAGTCTGTATATTTCCATACAGTGGAATCATAACAAGGGGATCAAAGATGCATTTTTAGCTGAAGACAAGAAAGGCTTTTCTAGCCGTTAGAGGTGTCTACAAATGGAAGGGCTGGTGGCTAAATTCCCTTGGAGCAGCAGGTGATGAATTTGGCACCCCTGGAAGCTTGCAGATATGGCTCAATTGAGACATGCTGGAAAGGGTTCCTTTATTGCATGGGAGATCAGAAGAGCTTCCCTCCTAGTCCTTTGTAATTGTTGGATTCTATGTCTCGAAGATGGAAGAACTTTTTGTGCCCATCAACATCTCATGGTATAGACACCTGTCTGCCCTTTCAGAAAGGAAAGGGGCCTTCTGAATGCTCTAACACACTCCCTCTCCATCCCAACCCCATCCGCACGTGATTGGGGTGGTGTAATCTGGTGTGGGCAGGGGTGGCTTGGTGTGGGATGGCGTGTCGTAGTATGATGTAGCGTGGTATGTTGTGGCGTGGTGTACCATGGCACAGTGTACTGTTGTGTGCTGGGGTATCACATGGTGGGCTATGTTATGGGGTTGTGTGTTGTGCTGTCTTGTGATATCAGAGGAATCACAGGCAGAGTCTTCTAGCAGCCATGCAAGTCCACTGGGACAGTGACCAAATGGTATCAGAGAAACTTTGATTGTCAAGATGCAGTGCTTATTTAGTGACTTCCTTAGCAGCACTGCATACACCTTTTAGAAAAAAAAGCAAATCTTCTGTGTCATCCTGCAGCTAGTCTGTAGGACAGTCTGGCAGCCACAGCATTTTATGTCACAACATAGCGTACAAACATCAGGCCCCATGAAGCCCCTTCTCACCCATCCCCCCACCCTGTCAACTATAGGGCAGAGTCAGGCGTTGAACGGAGGATAAATCTTATCTATTTTGTAGTTTTTAAAACTATTAAAACTTCAAAACTATTTCATAGTTTTAAAAACGATAAATATTTTAAAGTTTCTGCTATAAAACAAAGCACAATTTACATGCTAGTTGTGTTAAAAGACAAGCATGATTTTAAAATGTGCCCCTAGTATCTGGGTTCGTGGAATATGAAGCTAATTAACTTCAAACATTGCACCAATATTCTCCCAGGAACTTTCAAGAAGAGTTAAACGTTGCCAAAAATCATAGATTCTGGACCTCTAATAATTTATTTGCACATTTTCATAACATGAAGCTTCTTGTACAACACATTTGGGAGCTCTGGGTGTAGAAAATGTTAGCCCCTAACTTTTTGGTCTTAATTCCTTTTTCCTCTGATAAAACAGTCCTTGACAAAATTTGTCTTTAAACATTCTTCATTCTATGAACAGACTCATTAAAAAGCCGATATTTTGCTTGGTTTGGTTGGCTTTGGCTAAATAGAGGTAAATGCTCTAAGTCTTCTGAAGAAGTCCGTTTGAAAGAGAAGATGTTTGGAAAAAGAAATCAGTGTCTATCCTGGAAGCCTGTGGCACCGAATGACAGTGTGGTTTATTAGAAGGTAGTCTAAGACAGAGAGAGACTGATTTAACTTCTTAATGCTATTTGTCTCCCTGCTTTGTTCCTGCTGCTGTCACCAAGTTCAAACAAGGGGAGGTAAGCTCAACCCACAAATAGCAAGAGCCTCCCTCATTGTCCCTCTGCCTCTAATTTGACCTCCTCCAAGTCCACTCTTCACGTGGCCCCATGATCTCCAACGCAAAGGGCTGGTGAAGTCTGTTCTCTGCCTCCACTTCTCATCCTTTCCCAAATCCCTGCTACTGCCACTTGGCTGAGAAGTGTCCAAGTGCCAAACTTGATGAGAAACATGGACGAGGTCAAGGTGCCAGGGGTGAGAGGTGGAGTGACCTTTGGTTGTCCTGGAGCCTGCAGCCTTGGCCCCGGTGGCACCCTGACTCTCATCTTTCTCTGAAGGGACCTGACATCACACCGATGGTCGGGCAGGGTGAGACCTGCCCTCGAAGGAAGAAAACTGGAGAGCAAATGCCATTTGCTTTTGTTCCTTCTCGGCTGTCCTCAAGATCTTGAAGCAGGTGTGAGTTCGGCATCATCACTTACAGCTGAAATGTCATAGTCATACTTATAACAAAAAGGAAAGTACAACTGCAAGGTGCTAGCTAAATGCTCTGCCAGAAACATTTAGAACAATCAAATTGTCGCCTATGTGTTTGCAGAGAGCGCTTTATCACCGTGGCTTTCCTAGCTGTGTTCTCTACGGTAAAGTGTACAGTGCTGGAAACGCTCCGTGGGAGAGTGGCCTCTGCTGCCCATGGCCTGTCCCCTCCCTCGCCCTCCGCGCCCCTCACATCACAGAACACTTCTGCTCCGCTGTCTGCTTGATTTCCGTGAAGGTGGCCTGCGCCTTTTCTTTTATGGTATCCAAGTCCACATTCTGCAGATTCTGTAACTGCGCAAGAATGGAATCCTTATCCTCCTCCTCTTCTTGGTCTTCGTCTACCATTTTCCTGAGATCTTCCGGCACGTCCACATCATCTCCACCCAGCTGGATTTGAGTCTCGTCCATTTCACTCTAGGTGAAAAACAAGCACAGAGATAGACAATGACTCTGAAATTGACCAACCAGCCAACTAGATCAATAAATACAATTTAAAAAGCAGCAGGAAAAACAAAGGTCCATCGAGAATGAATACTGTGCTTGGCATGCTTGGCTGGTCCTGGTGGCTGTTGCAGGGGCCAGAGCTCCCTGTTGGGAGGTCCCTCCTTCTTTTCCCCTTGGGTGGATCAGAACTTTCTAGTGCAGTGGTTCTCCATCCATGGCCCCTGGACAAGCAGCATTAGCATCATCTAGGAGCCTGTTAGAAATACAGATTCTCCGGCTCCACCCCATACCTACTGAATTAGAAACTCCAGGGGTGGGTCCAGCCATCTGGGTTTTAAGACATGCTCCCTGGGACGCTGATGCACACGAGAAAGCTGGAGCATCACACCCCAGCTCCACCTCAGGGCAGCTCTGCAAGTATTGCAGAGTCTCTCAGCTCCGTGCCAAGACCCAGTGCCCTGGCCAACCCCACCTTGGAGGTTGGTGTTTGGGTTGCAGTGACTAGACAGTCACTCATCACACTTCAGTGGCCACTTTTGCTTGTCCATTGCTTCTCTTCTCCCTTCCCCTAGACGGGCAGCCCCTGTAGGCACAGAACGATGCCAAATTCAACCTTCCACCCTAAGTGCCTGCAGTGGAGTCTGGCACACGATACATCTTTATTAAGGGAGTCATCAATGCACGGTCCCTTCTGGGCGCACTGACAGCCCAGCCTTCTGTGCTTTAGATGCTGTCACCATAAGCTGGCTTACACATTTTATTTTGTGATTCCAGGCATGGCTGTCCCAGAATTTCTTAATGCATGCTGCCTGGTCGCTCAGATTCCTTTACTACCAGGCATAGAGCCCTTCGTTTCATAATGAGGGAGAAGATTCTAAAGAAAAATGTTCTCCAGGAAAGGTTAACAGAAGCTCATGTTCCCAGAGGGCTGCTATCAGACAATTTCCGGAGGTCAAATTGTCACACGAGGTGAACTGGGTTTCTGGGGTATAGAAGACTAAAAAGAGGGTCAGAGAGGCTGGTGTTGGAAACAATCTGTGTTAGGGCCACCTGAATCTGTTGTGACCAGCCTTGAATTTGTTACCAAAGCTCATGCAAAATCACAGAGGATAAAATGTTCATCTTAGCTTTCATCGGGCCACCTAGATTTGGATTTAAGAAAGATTTCTGCACCTGCTGACTTCTCAGGTGGCATCAAACACAACACACCTAAAGGAAGATCTGAATTCCCCTCGCCTGGGTACTGAGTAGAAACGATCAGAAAGAAACAGCTGTCTCTGGGTTCCAGGGTAATGTGTAAACTTTGTTTTCCATCTGAAAAGTGGGTTGGAGGGATCGGATGGCTGAGGTCTTCCTAACACTAATGCTTTTGGCTCCCATGCCTGGAGAGGCTGAAGCCCGCCTGCCTTTCCCCAGAGCTCTCCTCTTACATTCAGTTCCCCAGACAGAGTGACAGATTTCTGCTGCAGAGGAGATCGGTGCCTTTGGGAGGGACGGTCCTCTCCTAGGCTCTCCTCCCTGGAGACCGCAGGGAGGAGAGCCACTCTCAGCGGCTCTCCCTGCATTTGGCCAGGGCCTTGGACCCTTCAAGTGCTTAACGGATTAATTAGTTCCTCGTCAAACTGTTGTGGGATTAATTAGTTAGTTAATCCCCGGGGGCTCCCAGCCAATGGTGCAATTGCACAACTGCAGCCGGCCCATTCTCAAGTCCTGCAAATGCAGGGCACCTGCCCTCTCTTACGCACCCCGGAATCATATGCAAATGATTTGAACAGACGTTCCTGTGTATTCAAGCACCTCCCCTTTGGTTGGGAGTAAGATCCCCACGTGTGTTGCCAGATTCAAACCTGGACGGAGTCACCGCTGTGGGCCTGGAGGGACAGGCAGCTAGAGGGGCCACAGGGCAGTGAGCCAGCTCTGGCCAGTGCTAAGAAAGACGCGACCCACTCACCAGGGCTCTCGGGATGGTGCTCTCCTGCCGCCCATTTGCAGGGTGACTTTAGCAAGGCCACCCTCTATGGCCCTGCCACCTTTGAAGAAGCTTTGGAATAATTTCCTTGTTCAAGGGTGACTCTGGGGTTCATTTTATCCTCATGCCACTTTGCCTCACAGAGGGGATCTTGGTCGGTCTGACGTCTACCAAAGAAGTTCTCAAAGTAGGTTCTCTGGGCTAACAGCAGCAGCATCTGCTGCGACCCCTCTAGAAATGCACATTCTCAGGCCCTACTCAGACCTACCAATCCAGAAACTCAGGGGTGGGCCCAGCAGTCTGTGCTCCAACCAGCCCTCCTGGTGACTCCGGTGCTTGCTAAAGCTCGAGAACCACTGCTCAGCATTTCTTGAACACAGGGCTGTAACTTACTCATCTTTATGTCTCAGAGCCCAGCAGAACTTCTGGGCTGTGGACTCAAGGAATAAATGTTTCTTGAATGATTCAAGGAGCCTATTTTCAGGGACTATAACAGCCTTATTAATACTTAAATTTGTAAGTCCTCTTTGTTGTCAAGAGCTCTGCTTTCATAGCTACCGACTTAGCGTTATACTCCTGTTGGGGCGGCACAGCCTGGAGGTTAGGGGCGCTGGTTTGAGTCAAATTGCCCGAGGGAGGGCGTGAGCTCCACCGCCTACCGGATGTGCGGCCTGGGCGCCTTCCCCAACTTCTCTGCGCTTTAGTTCCTTATCCATATATTGGCAATTGTATTATTTTCATTAGAGCTGTGGCAGATTAATTAGGTGATAACTGAATTATTTAGAATCTATTAAGCATGCCCCTGGCGGTAGCTATTCATAGAGATAATAACCTTCAAAGGTGGGTGGAGGAATTGGCTCTGGGTAAGTCTGCATGTGGGGCTCAGCCCCGTTCATCCTGAGGTCTTGTTCTCTCTGCACCTCCCCCCTGACCTAGCAATGATTCCTACCTTCACTCCATGGGCTCGGTTTTCCTAATAAGCTGGGCTTAGTCATTCCCCCTTGGCACTAGTCCCTCAGTTCTAGGAGGAATCTACCTAGCTGGCCCAAGCTGCTCTCACCTATGGTCAGGTCCGACCCTAACATTTGTGGGTGGCAGAGGATGAGTACTGACAGAGGTCCCCGGCTCCATCCCTGACTGGTCAGGACCTTAGGACCTTGTGTGCTTGGCCCATCCCCCACTCCTCAGGCCTCCCTGCCTGGCCAGCAGCTCAGCCCCTCTCAGGAGCACAGGCCTGCAGGGAAGGCCCGGGCAGCTCCGGATGCATTTAGGCAGGGCATTTGGGGGCCTGAGCAGCCACAGTATGGTCTAAGAGAGGGGTGTGGGCTCTGGGTAGACATGGCCCTTGGCCCTGCAGATTCCTGCCCCCATGAGACACCGTGGCTGGAGGAGGGATAACAAGAGCCCTCTCAAGCGTGGGGCCCAGGCAGGTGGCCTCAGCTGTCCAGATCTAAAGGCAGCATTGGGTGTGGCCGATGACTGTGGTCAGAAAGTCCTACACTCATCGTTGTTCTAGAAGGTCAATGCTGCTGAGCCTCTGGCAGCAGCACGGTTGCTTCAGGTGATGATTCTAGCACTGGAATCAATTGCCCTGGGCTACAGCCTGTGCCGTGGACACCTCGAACCAAGGGTGGGACAACCAGACAGGGCCACTGGGTGGCTAAAGCACGAGACGAAGCCCTCTGGAACCAAACCTGGGCCTCTGCCCTCATTCACACTGGGTCCCAGCTAACTGCACTACCCCGGACTAGAACTGGCCAAGTGTGCAAGTGTCTCATTTGTCAAAAGCTGCAGCCTTCCCAGACTGTTACCCTGCAGAGGCAGCCTGTGCCAGCGGGAAGACTGATTTAGAGCTGGGAGACCTGGGTTCAAGGCCCAGATCTGTCATTCACCCAATGCATGACCTTGGGCAAGTCACCTTATGTTTCTGAGGCCCAGCGGGAGGGCCGCTCAGAGGATTACTGAGCAGATTGAACGAGACATGTTGTGAAACAGCCTCGTAAGCTTCTCAGCCCTGGACAAATGGTGGCGGTGGTTATTAATATTTTAGAGGAAAAGGGCGGCTCAGTGTCAAGATCGCTGCTGCAAGGATCCCTGGGATAAAGCAAGCACGGACAGCGAAACAGACAGTGGGAGAGCGTCTGCCCTTAAGAGAAAGATCCGGGACAGAGCAGGCAATTAAGGAGCACAAATGGGATTTATACAGTGGACACTGGGCAGCCTTGTTTCCTCCTTTCCTAATGAACCACCCTGCTGACAGGACCTTGTCTACAATTCAAACAATGAACGTCTTGTCCAGACTTTCTGCTGCCCATTGACAAATCTTAGGTTGGGGAGACCAGGAATATTTGGACACAGTTCACACTTCAAGGAAAGGCAGCAATGCCTCATTACAACCCCCAAGCACAAGTGCAGCTCCAGCCAGTATGAATCAGCATCAGCGCGGCCGGAAGCAGCTCCAGGGAGGGCGGGGGCTCCGGGCTGAGAACCGGGGTGGCGAGAGTGAATGAATGAGTGAGCGGACGGAGCCAGCACCTAATTAGGGGACTTATAGGCTACACTTTGTTCTTAGAGGTTCTGTTTCAGAGGTCTCATTTCTAGAAATCTTATCAATTTGGGATATTGTTTAATGCAGTTAAGAGCTAATTATTTTTATGCCAGCTGACCAGAATCTATTTTAATCTCTTGTTTATACTCAGACTTATTATCTTCATTGCCGGTGCTGAATTCCCCATTATTTAAATGGCCCCATATCCCGCCTTTGCCCCTCCCTGTGACTGATCGCTGACCTCTCACCAAAGGGCAGGCACAACCTTGGATTTCAGACTTGCTACTCCCTAAACCATGACAAACCGGGCTTCACCTTTTACCAAACTTGAGATGCAATGATAAATGATCTCAGGTGGTTTTATCTTCAAAACTGAGTGTTCACTGCTTGTTAGAGTCTAGTCGATCAAGCTCAGTGTATGAGCAAATGCCAGGGTGACTGGTACTAGGTAGATTTGATTCTGGTTTTGGTTTATTTAATTTTTTATCCACAGGATACCAGATGGCTAGATGAATGGACTTCTTTCACTTTGACGAGTTGTCCTAACATGCGATGTCGGTACATTTGTGAGGGTCACGGACTTTAGCAGTCAGGCTCTTCTGCTTACGAGCAAGGCTGCTGCCCTAAACAGCTTCCCAGGCGACTCTCCTGTGTGGCTGGCGTGGAGGCCCTGGTGTGGGACGTGCTGGCTGCTCCTCATGCTACCTTCTGCTGCTGTTCTCCACTCCTTAGCTACTTAAAAAGCCTGCAGCACACCCAGAGTAGGACAGATGGTGTGGATTTGTCTTCTCAAATGACAGGTGTCTCTGACGGAGACTGTGCATGCATTGGGCTCTCCATGGAACCAGAATGTCTAGATACCAGCTGTGCGCACTTCTTTCCTTTATGAAGACATTCCATAGAGACTCTAGATGTTCCTAGAGGTCACTTATCCAAGGTTCTCATTTACAGACAAGGAAACTGAGGCCCTGAGAGGCAGAGATACTTGCAACAGTGTCATTCTGCTTGTTAGGGGACAAGAACCCAGCAAGGCTGCCCAAGAGTCTAGTAGGAAAACGTGGCCCCTGGGGTCAGATCTGCTTGGAGTTAAATCTTGCTCTACCATTTACTGGCTGTGTGGCCTTGGGAAGTTGCTTTCCCTCTCTGAGCCAGCAAGGGGGAAGGGATAGCCACCTACCTCAGAGGGCAGTTGTGAGGATTAAGTGAGTAAACTGGTGTGGCCAAGTGTTGAAGTCCTGCTTCACTAGTGCCCAGTGACTTTCTTCTCATCCCTACCTTCCCTGTGGACACTCAGTCCATTGCTCTTTCGAGAACATGAGTAGGAGGAGCAGACAGAACTGGGGCACGGTGGGAGGCAAGGAAGATCTGGTGGCTTCTAGGGCCTCTGATGGCCTCCCCGCCGCCCAGCCACCAGACACAGCTGCTCGGAAGCAGGCGGTCTTGGTGTCTCGGACCATGCTGGGCAGTCCCAGGAGCTCCTAATCTGAAGGAGGCTGGCAAAGAGAGGTTCACAGGATCATCTTTATTATTTTTTAAGAGGCAAGCTTTCAATTCAATTCTAATGGAGCTTTCCGTGTGACATATTTAAAGACAATTCTCCTGATAGGCTTTTTTTCTATATTCATCTTTAAAAAAAAATGAACGATGTCCTTAATACAGCAGACAAACACCAGGTGTACCTAAATCATATAGCTCAGCAGGGGCACAACATTATTCTTCAATGACTAACCTAGATTGACAATTCTGTTAATAGGATTAGGGTTCATTGTGGAACTGTTTTCTCTTATTAATTTGGCTTGACTTACATATACATTTTAAATTGGCCAGGGAGAGGGGCACATTTGCCTCTAGAAAGAATCTTGTGGCTTTATTTAAAACGTCTTACTTTCTCTATTTGAAGAAATATGACATTTAAATTATAATACAAAGAAACCTTTGTGTTTTATACAAAATTATAATGTCAAATCCAGACTTGTTCTTTTTATGAAAATTTATTTTAATATCACATATGGCAGATAAATTCTTTCTGCTGTTTTTGATACTTTGTTTTTGGGGCACGTTTAATTTTTTTTTTCTCCCTTTCCTTTTTCCCAATAACATCCATTCATTCAGCAAACACTGTGTATGTGTCTGTGTGTGTGTGTGTGTGTGTGTGTGTGTGTGGTGTGTGTATGCAACTTCTGTATGTCAGGCACCACACTACGCATTGAGGACAAAGATTAAAAAGGCAGCCCCTTTTGTTAAGGAACATGTAGTAGGTGGCAATATTCAGGGTTGAAAGATGATATAGGAGATGTGTACTCAAGGTGTTATGGGAACGTGGAAGAGGATGATCCAATCCAGAATTAGTTGGGGGAGGGAGATCATAGAGGGTTCTGGAAGAAGTGGCAGTAGACCAAAGCCTTACAGAAAGGAAAGGGCCACAGGGAGCAGGGTGCAGGGGACAGAGTGGGAGGAAGGTCCAGTCTAGGCAAGAGGTGAGGCCATGGAAAAATGAAAAGATGGGAGCCATGGTGTTCAGGTCAAGGAGTTTGGACTTTATTCTCAAAAGTCATAGTAAGCCAATTTTTTTTTGAAACAGGGAAGGAACAGGACCTGATTTGCATTTTGGAAACCTCAGTTTTGAGGGGAAGTTGAAAAGCTATGCAAGAGCTGTCGCAGGAACAGGGGAAGAGATGATGAGATTTGCATTGGGGATGAGGTGAAAATTACTCAGGAGGCGAAGCAGGGTGGCCTGGTGATTTTCTGGGTGTGAGGCTGGAATGGGGAGGGAAGAGTCAAGGGTGAATTCTGGCTGCCTGTGTGGGGGCCAGGCTGGCCAGGGGAGCCACCTGTCGGGGGAAAGCCTGCAGGAGGGGCAGGTTCAAGGGGATACTGAGTGCATGGGGTTTGGATATGAGCATGTTCTACCTGTGAGGTACGAGTAAGGGTGGATGCAGTTGTGAAATTTCAGGAGAAGGTGTGTGCTGCAGGTACAGGTGTGACAGTCATCAACGTGTAGGTAGTAATGGAAAGCAACAACGAGATGCAGCCATCCAGAAAGAATGTACAGACTCGAGCGAGAAAAAGAGCCGACCAAGGGAGCAACCTTGAATATCTCACAATTTAGGGGCAGACAGGGGAAGGGCAACCCATGAAAAAGACGAAGAAGAAACAGTTCAAGGAGAACAACAGAAGGGTGATGTCCAGAAGCTAAGGAGAGCAAGTGCTACAGAGAGGAAGCAACCACCAGTATTAAATGAAAATGACAGAGCTCTCTCCTGTATTTATAGACAGATACTGTCGGTCTGAAGGAAGGTGTCAGCAGAGCAGTGGGAACCAGAGCCATTTAAGGGAAGATACCTAGAAAGGCATGTTCACTCAGAAACTGCCATTTGATAGTTGGGAGAGATTTGACTTCCTTTATAAAGGACAGGCTAGTAGAGAAGGAGAACCTGAAGATATGGGATTGGGAATAATTAGTGGAGTGTGATCCAAATCTAATGTGGGCACCATATTAATCCTCTAATGACCTATAATTTGAAAACAAGAGGAAATCAACATAGGCTAATGTGGGTCCGTGAACATTATAATGACTGGTATAGATACATACATATCCACTGCAGATGACTGCAGTTTGATTACTGCACTTGTTTGGTTACTTATCTGATTACTGAAATTAACAACGGTCATCAAAAGACCCCAGTACAACAAATAGTATTGTCATTAACAATTAACAATAAAGTCGGAACTCGAGACCTCTGTTTGTCTAGAGGCCTAAGGCCTACGTCATTCCTTTTCAAAGAGTCCAGATTTGCTTTCCCGGTCGGCAATAGAGTGAAACTCTCTTTCACAGGAAACACCAGCCAAATAATTTCTTTGGAAAATACTGTTCTAATTCCAAAATGTGACATAGTTATCCTCATTAGACCTGACAGCCCCCGGGAAGACATTTTCTCAAATCTGCTCCCCGTTGGGCCACGGTAAGGGAAGGGCCCAGAACCGAATCCTGCTGTTATGTAACTGCTGTGGTGGGGACGCTGGAGAATTGTGAATGGGGTGCCCAGGGGGTCACCCCTTGTTAGCTGGAGGATGTGTTAAATTCATCCTGTTCCCTGTGGACTGTTAATACTATTACTGTAACTGCTCACCCAATATGGCTTTTATAGGATGGCATGGGGCTAGGTAGTTGGCAAACCTCCCAGGGACGGGCGGGTTATTAGGAGCTCGCTAAAGCCTGGTGACCCTTGCTGTCTGCCCAGTGCCAGTTTCTTTGTTAGACGGCATGTTCACGTTTCAAGTCTCCCCCCATGAACGAGGCACAGTTGAGAGGGGTTGTGGGGAGAATGGGGCATGAAAAAGTACTGGATGAGAATAAGGAAGCTCAAGTCCCCATCTGTCACAGTAAGCTTTGTGACCTTTGGCCATCCCTGAATTTACATGTGTTACCTTGCCATTATGTGTTGGGTGCACGTCTATGGTGTGTGCTTTTCTGAATGTAGCAAATAAGTCTAACAAAAGAGAAATACCATTCAGACACTGGAGTCCAGGAGTCAAAGTACTGTGGTCATCCAGGACCCCAGATCTGTCCTAGGGAGAGAACTTAGAGGGGGTGGGGAGCGATGGTTGGCATGTTCCTCACATGACCCCAGATGCCGAGCCCCATGGAGGGGACCCGTGTAATGACTGAAGAACCTAGGAGACAAAAACCTACAACTCAGATTCCCACTGTGGCGTGCTGGTGGCATTCTCCAAGTTCCACCGTGAAGCCTTCCTCTGCATGATCCAAGAAAGACCTCGGAGCTGCCCACAGGTCAGTAACGACCAGCAGTGCCAGCCACGCTGGGTAAGTGGTTCAGTACTGGAGTAAAAGTGAGTTCAGTATTGGAATAAAAGCACGGCATTCAAGGCCTGGGAAATGATTATGCCCCCTATGCTCCATTTCCCCAGCCATCTCCTCTCAAGTCCGAATGTTCCAATTCCTTCAACTCGTCCTCAATTGCTGTCATTTCAAAATCTCTCACCAGCCTGGTTACTGTGGCCACAGCTAATCCCGGGTTGTTTGCTAGCTCTCTTTCCCAGTGTACCATGGGAGGATTGAAATGTGCAATCTGGTCTTTAATATCGAAATAATGGACTTTTTTTTTTTTTTAAGTCACTTCCAGAACTTTAGTTCTGCCCCGCCCTGGTCCTGCCACGACCCACAGCGCGGGTGCTGCCTGGTCCGCGGGGACGCCGGTGGCCGCTGCGCCTGGGAACGCGAGGGGGCGCCCGGCGTCGGGGACCGGGGCGCGCAGGTGGCGGCCGCCGCGCACCGGCGCTCGCGCGGGGCTGTGGCTGGGGCAGGCGCCGCTGCTCTGCACAGAGGGAGCCGCCGGTGGAAACCTGTCTGACTTCACAGCCTCTTTCTCGCCACTGCACCCAGAGCCCCCTCGGTGGGCGGGGATGGGGCGGAAGGCAACACATGACAGGTGACAACGCAGGGTGCTGAGGAGGCCACAAGGGTGCGGCGGGACTGCAAGCGCACCGAGTGCGCAGGGATGGGAGGTTGGCCACATCTGGACTAAGTGGATTATGCTCTGGCTGGGTTTTTACTGGATGGTTTCTATTAAGTTCTGTTTTTATGGAGAGCTACACTGGAGTAGAATGTCCATGTGCTTTACAAAAAGCAGGCAATTGTGTTATTCGTATTTTTGATATTTTTCACACCATAGGTGAATTCTTGCAACATTGTGTGTAGGATCCATTTTTATTTACAAAATGCAACCAAATATAAAAATGCCCCAGGGGAGTGGGGAGCCTCATCTGAAAGTAAACTTTGAAATGGACAATGAAGTGTGGAATGCTTTCAAATGAGATTGTCATCTATCTACTTGGATTGTATTTGGAATTCAGGCAGTGACTCACAGGTGTCGGGTCCAACCATCAGAAGACACAGGAGAAGGAAGGAGGTGCTCCCCCAGCTGCTGGGGGGGGGGGAGCTCAGGGACACCTCCGTGAAATAGTGAGGCAGTGTGGTTTGTCCAAAACATCTTGGGGCAGTTCCAAGCCATGTAGAATTCAAAACTGCCCTAAAGTCTTTTGGGACAGCTCAAATATTAAGAGCAGAAAGAGCAGACACTTTGGGGAGAGAGGGAGCTGTGTTCGAATTCTTTTGTGAGTTAAGTGTCTCTTTTCCATGGTCGGGGGGCCTGAGTTCCAATCTTGGTTCTGTCGCTCAGTAGGTGTGGGTTATTGCAAAGCTACTTAACCCTCCTGGGCTAGCGTTTCCTCGGGTCTAAAACGAGGCAGCGGTGGAATTAGATTATTAAATGAACTCCAAGGTCTCTTTTGGGTCCATGAAAAAAATCAGGCAAGATTCTCAATGGTATTATGTGCATTTGAAACAGCTACAGAAAAGGGGGTATGTGAGCATCGGGGAGCCATGCAATGAAAGATACTGGGTTCCACTGTTAATTTATCAACTTTCTTCATGTCTCCCCATTCCCCAGCTGGCTTTAGGGAGCAGTGGCCAAAGGAGATATAGTTACTATCATTCTCCAGGGAAGATGGGAATTTACACATTTCATGCCTGTAATTCTTTCCCCTGTCCACAGTGTCTGTTGGAAAGTCTCTTGTCCCAAAGGATGACTCGGCATAGAGATTTGGGAATTATTTTGTCTCTGAAGAGCATCTAAACCTTGCCTCTAAGCCTAAAAGTGTTCACCCCTGAGGATCCGGAAATGAGCAAGACCACCGACTCACCATGAGAAGCAGCAAAAAAATCAAAAGCTCAGTTTTGAGGTTCAGGGGCCTTGAGTTGTTACATTCATTACACACAAGTGTGTTTATGGTCCTCAAGACCTCTAGTTGTTAGTAAGGATGTTTGTGCACAGATATCATAACAGCAATAACAAGAGCTGTCACCTATTGAGCTCTTATCATTCATCAGGCCCTATGCTAGGTCCTTTACATTGTATTATCTCAGACAAAGACCCTGTGAAGTTAGGTACTATTGCCCTCATTTTATAGGGAGGAAACAGGCTCAGGTATTTTTGAAAGCCATCTGAAGTTACACCATGTCACAGAGACAGAGCCATAACTGAAACCCAATTCTTCTTAGATCCCTATAAAAAATAACAGTTGTCAAAAATAAAGCCTTAAAAAGCCCAACCTTTTTGGATGATGCATGCCCAGCTAATCATGTACATGTGTGTGTAGTGTGTGTGTATTAAATTTAAGCTTCATCTTAAACAAGATTTGTGGTGCTTTAATCAGATGGAGCCATGAGAGTGGGGGAAAGGGGCTTTAGCACAGCAGCTTGAATCTGACTCAGGCTTCCTGCCTAGGGGAAGGCCACATTGCTAAAGAGAGCCCGTGACATGCCAGGGAGTTTCAGGAAATTCACCAGACAATGAGAGTAGAAAGGACAGTGCTTAGAAGTGCTTCACTCCTCCAAAATGCAAGCATGGTGGGAAAAAATATTAAACCTGAAAGGGTGGTAGAGTAGGAAAACCAAGGCTTTCTTTTCCAAATTCATTGTTTGCAAGTCTGTCCTCTCCTCACTGAGAGCAGAACCTGGGTTCCCTGGGCCTCTTAGGGGCCAACCTCTCCCACAGGCGGGGGATGTTTAACTCTGGTGATTTCAGCAGTGACCTTGCACGGCCAGTGGTCTCTCCCTTGGTCAGTGCTTGGAGTTTCTGAAATCAGCTTTTTCTGGGGGATCTGCAGAGGACTCATTGAAGGAATTGGTTTATGAGTGCTTTCTAGACCACCCAGACTTAGAGGTGGCTCTCATACTTGGGGGGAGATCATGAGCTCTGGGGGGATCTTTAGTTTGGTGTCTCCAGATGGAAGATGTTCTCTAAGGCATGGTGCGTCTTTGGAATATGAAGTTCAGCAGGCAACCCAGAAGGGGAAGGTGGAGTCAGTTAGAGGATATTGCAGCCCCCCAGGTAGTAGTGGGCAATGGGGACAGAAGAAATGAGCCAGAGTAGCAAAGTGCAGGGCCCTCTGTCACCATTCCATACAAGCCCTGGAACAGCACATCTGAGCCACCTGCCATAACATGTCGACGCATCCTCCTCCCACCAGTAAATCACTCGACCAGACCCTACAGACAGTCCTCCTCTCAGCCAGCACTGAGATGGACAAGGGTGTGCCAGGTGACATTGTCTCCCAAACTCAGCAATCAATCATTCCTTTCAAATAGAGGCAGAATATCCCAGAATTTAAGACCCTGAGCTCTGACTTTCCTGGCTGGCTGGGCTCTGGCATGCTTACTTTCTATATGCCTGCTTCCTCTACAGCAGGGGTCCTCAAACTTTTTAAACAGGGGGCCAGTTCACTGTCCCTCAGACCGTTGGAGAGTGCGCACTGTGGGCCCGGGACTAGTCGGCTGCTAAGCAGGACAGGCAGCTTCGGCAAAAACACCCGGAGGGTCGGATAAATGTCCTCAGTGGGTGGCACGTGGCCCGAGGGCCATAGTTTGAGGATGTCTGCTCTACAGTAACAAGGAGGTGATGATAGAACCTAAGTGAACCTCATGCAAAGCACATTGCCTGGCACCTAGAAGGAGCTCAACAAACATCAGCTGTCATTATTATCCCCACGGTGTATTTATATAGAAAAGTTCTATATTCATTAGATACATTTATACAAAAATGTCATCTATAGGTATTAACTCTGTTTTTTGTGCAAAAATAGTTCATAGAGATTCAGTTAAAAACTGGAATCAAATTTTTATGCACTCCTAGTTCAATGTTCTTTTCACTACATCAAACACCTCAATTAAGGTTAACACACACACATATATGTTTCCATGAACACGATTCTTTGCTGATAAACACGCTCTGTCTTGTATTTAATAAGAAACGATTAGATGTTTACTGTGTCCAGTAACAGTCTTACCTTCGGGAGCCTGTACTTTTCTCTGAGATGAACTCTAAGGCACGCCCTCTCTGCTTTTTTTTGTGTAAATGCAGCATCTCTTTCCATCCTAAAAGTTAAAGGGTAGAATCAAGGATCAGAAGGACATAGAGAGCTAAGGACGTTCCAGCTGCTGCTTGCTCAGAGGGGACGGACGCTGGGATTTACCTTCCGAATTCTGGCTGCCAGCAGACACCTAGCAAATATGGGATTTTCACCAAACACCTGCCTCTTTGTCCATACTCCACCATCATAACACAGTACAGACCCCTAAATCCCAAAGACAACTTGGTTCTGGGAGTCTCTTTAGGATGCAAACCAGGAGAGGGGCAGGGTGATTATTCCTAAGGTAGAGCTGCCCGTGGTCTGTATGGCCGCGGCCTAAGGCCTCAGAATCACCTGGGCACTCCCTGGGCCTGATTCCAGTCTTGTTGCATTAGAATCCCGCATGCAGGTGAGGAAAAACTATATTTTTAACAAGCTCCCCAAGTGACTGTTACACAAGCTGAAACAGGGTTGTAGTACCCAGGACCAGGAGGTACTTTGGAGGCCCATGGTATTAGGGGATAGTCTATAAAGCTGTCTCCCTTCATTGTACCCCAATCCACACCCCAATTTAGACAAGTACTCCTTCCCCAATTGGAAGGAGGTATCCCCAAACAAGGTAGGGTAGATTTCCATAATGCCAGACTGGGGTCCTGCTCTGTGTGTGACCCGACTGGATTCATGAGGACGCTGGTTTGAAATGGACGTCCTTGCTCAACACAGACAAAAAGCAGACACCTTTGGGGATGTTTGCAAAACTTACAAGAACCGCCTTCCTTCCCCGCTGCCCACAGAAGTGCTTCCTTGGTGCCTAAATGTAGACACGTGGCCCTGCCCTCTGGCTACACTAGGTCGGACCACACTGAGTAAACAAAATCGCTTCATTGGGAATTTAGGATGAGGACTCAGAAAGACGGACACTTGCAATGTGGCTAGAACTGTAACAGGTGGACTTGGAGGCCCCTAGCTGTCATCTTCCACCAGCTCTGTGGTCTGAGTAACAGAGAGAGCAAGCTGGCTGCTGAGAAAGAACAGCAGCACGAGCAGGTAGGAGCTTCAGCAAGAGATGGAGAAAGAGCGCTCAGGGCTTCTCCACCGCCTGCTGCTTCCTAGTTTAGGCCCATGTGAGGCCTGGTGGGATTTCTGCTCATAGATTTAGTGAAGTATCTTTGCAGAAAACATTATTTGTACTCAAATAAAATCCCCTGTTTTCATTTTCAGGTGAAAACTGATTTCTATTTCTTTTTTATTTTGAGACAGGCTTTCACTCTGTCACCCAGGCTGGAGTGCAGTGGCTCGATCATAGCTCACTGCAGCCTTGGATTTCTGGGCTCAGGTGATCCTCCTGCCTCAGGCTCCTGTGTAGCTCGGGCTACAGGCACGCATCACCAGTCCTAGCTAATTTAAAAAAGATTTTTGTAAAGATGGGTGAGGGTCTCGCTATGATGCCCAGGCTGATCTCTAATTCCTGGCCACAAGCGATCTTCCTGCCTTGTCCTCCCAAAGCGATGGGATAACAGGCACGAGCCACCAATCCCAGCGATTTCTATTTCTTGACTACAAACTTTGAAATAATCTTAACTATTACACAAAAGACTGAGAATAAGGAAGGGCTGGGTCTGAAGCAAACAGATTAAACTACTGGTCGCCAGGTCCTGGGCTCAGGTGTTCTCTGAACTCATTTCCATTCACAGAACTTCAGGTCTGGAATAGGCGTGTGGGAGCATCGGGTTCAACCTTCTAGTTTGGGAGAAGTAGAATAAAGTGATCTATGAGATTAGCAACCTGCGGCATGAGCAGGAAGCTGGTGTTTAACTCCCAAAATTTTACTATGAAAACTTTCAAATGTACCGAAAAGTTGAAGGAATTTTGCAGTGAAATCCATATACCCACCCTCCAGAGTCTACAATTTGCATCTCACTATACGTTTCATCACATATTTCTCCTTCTATCCATTTATTTATCCATTTTTATTTTTGATGCATTTCAAAGTTGCAGAAATTAGCACACTTTCCCCCAGACACTTCAACACGTCTATCATTAACTAGTGCAAAATGTTTGTTTACAGATCTTTTTTTCTTGTGAAGCAAAATTTGCATGCAATTCAATGCACAAACTTATGCATACCATTTGGTGATCCCCCAAATGCACTGAGCCAAACTCTTACCAAGCTAAAAAACATTACTCTCACCTGGGGAAATTCCCTCGTTCTCATTCTCAATCAATGCCTCCCCCCACAGTCCTAGCCAGTCCTAGAAGCAACCAGCATTCTTTTTCTACCATAGTTTTGTTTACCATTTCTAGAAATTCATAAATATTAAACCATACAGTTCATCTTCTTTTGTGTAACCCTTTTTTCCACATAAAAGCTTTTGAGATTCACTCATGTTGTTTTATTTATCAGTAGTTTGTTCCTTGTTACTGCTGAGTAGTATTCTATTGTGTGTACCAATATATCACAGTTTTTCTTGTCATTCTCTTATTGATGGACACCCACGCTATTTCCTATTTTGGGATATGGTGAATGAAGCTGCTATGAATATTGTTGCACCAGTTTCTTTCTGTGGACATAGATTTTCATTTCTTCTAGGTAAATATCTAGACTTAGAATTGCTGGGTTCTAGGGTAACTTAGTTGAGTACATTTAGTTTTATAAGAAATGGGCAGATCTTTTCCCAAAGTGTCTGTATTATCTTATATCTCAACACCTGGAACAAGAGTTCTTGGGCTTTCACATTTTGGCCAACATTTGTTATTTCTGGTCTTTTTAATTTTGGCTATCCTGGTGTGTATGTAGTGGCACCTTACTATGACTTTAATTTTTTCCACTTCCAAGACAAATAATGACATTAAGCAGCTTTTTCATGTACTAATTGGCTGTGTATATATCTTTCTGAAGTATTTGTTCAAATCTTTTGCCCATTTTTTTCTTTTATTATTGAATAGTAGTTCTTCATGTATACTAGATCCCAGTCCTTTGTCAGATATATGTTTTGCAAATATTTTCTGTGGCTTGCCTATGCATTTTCTTCATGGTGTCTTTTAATGTACAAAGTTTTTTAATTTAGTGTCAAATTTATCATTTAAAAATTTTATGATCATTGTTTTCTTGGTCATGATAAAGAAACCTTTACCTACTTCCAAGTTGCAAAGAAATTCTATGGTTTTTTTCTAAAAGCTTTATAATTTTAGCTTTTATGTTTAGGTGTATGATGCACATCAAATTAATTTTTGTGCATAGAGGGTAGGGGTCAAAGTTCAATGTTTTTTTAGTTGCTTCTGCATCAATTGTTGAAAAGACTTTCTTTTCCACACCTGATTATTTTGGCACCTTTGTGGAAAAGCAAATAACTATATAAACTCCATTGATTCCCTTGGTGATCCTAATGCCACACAGACTCAGCTTCCAGTCCTCCAGAGCCAGTCTACAAATCACTCAGGAAAACTGTTTGCTCTGTTTATAGTCACGTGAAGCTTGTCTCCCCAAAGCAAAGGGTAAATTCCTGCAGAAGAAAACCCATGTCTTGCATCTCAGTACATTCCTTGCTATGCCAGGCCCATAGTAGGGATCCAAACAATTATTGAATAAAGCAAAGATCAGAGTCAAGTAACAAATGGTACCAAAGCAATTACTGAACCATCACTAAGGCAAAGGGGTGTTATAATATGGAAAAATGGAGGGATAAACAGACTATCCTTTTATTTCCTTTCCAAACATTCTATTTAGGTATAGACCTCGTTCAGTACTCATGGTACAAGTAGTAAAAAAAAAAAAAATTGAACACAGAAGGAAAATAAAAATGAATGTGCAGTAGAGTACATTGTTAAGTAGCTTTTCATGTACAATTAGTAGAGTCAATCCCCCCACTTTTCTAAAATGATGAGGACAGGTTTAGGAGGTTTTTATTTGCTAATAGTCATTTTAATTAGTATATATACTGTACTGTCTGTAATTCTCTCTGCATTTAACTTGTGATGAACATTTTTGATACCTCCTACATGTTGCATTCTAGGTGATGAAGCTCTTAAAAACTCAAGCAATGGACTGGAAGTCATCCCTCTTTGCAGTAGGGAAGTAGGCTGCCCTACTGTCCTGCTATCAGCTCTTAAATTGGGTGATGACATAAATTTCTAATGTTCTTACACATACACACAGGAAAAGTTGAGTAGTTGACAATGCAATCTACTGCTTGACCACACCACTTAACCATTTTGAGCTTTGATCTGTCTAGATATAAAATTTTTTAAAATTAGGATATTAATCAGATACCATATCTATGATCAGATGTATTGCTTGGATGTATTAAGTGATATTTTGCATGATTAGGTATATAGTCTACATTTCTGACCATTTTCATTAGTCTACTTGAGCTGAGAATGTTTGGTGTTATTGTTCTAGTTATTATACTGTACTTATTTTTCTTTTACAGCTTTTCTACTTTTACATGCCCTAGGCAAAACCAGCCAATACTCAAGGAATGCTGCTTCTTTTGCCCACATCTTAGCACCAATATCATTTCTGTAGTGGCACTTACTTTTTTTTAAAAAAAACTAACTTTAATCTACTGCAGAGCCAAGCATAATACATTCTAGGTAGTTTATAAGCCACACTTTCTTTCAGAAAAATACAATAGACAAGGTTTCCACTAAACGTACTTTGTACTTTCTTAGTTTCCTTCAGGTCGTTAACCTTTTCACCTATAATCATCTTAGCAAGAGGACTTAGGCAACTATTATGTAATTGATCATTAGCAAAATAGCCATGGTGGCAAAAAAGAAATACTTTTCTTTTGAGACATATGATGAACATTTAACCTCTAGATTTGATGTTTCAATTCTTAGTTGACTAGTAAAAGACTCAAGTTAATTTTACCTTAAACTTTAAAAAATTATACATAGATTACACTTATTTAAGAATCAGTCTTCAAGTAGTGAAAAATTGTTGGTGATATTCACATTCTACTATACACAACTAAAATGTTGTGAATATCTTATATATTCTTGTTACATTTTATATAGCCAGGAGAATGCCCTTAGTTTTTGGAGGTGGATGGCTAAAGTATTTATGGGTGAAGTATCATGATAACTGTAATTTACTTTGAAAATTATTAGCTATCATCTATTTATATATCAGCAAATATGGTAAAATGTTAATTGTTGACTTTATGTCATACGTATATATGGGTGTTTGTCATACTATTCTACTTTTCTTATGTTTAGAATTTTCATAATAAACAGTCCACAAATCTATTCATAGTCTTTGATAAGCCAAATCTTACAACATTGTTGTCATGATGTGCTTTCTGGTCTTTCTGCACGAATAACATCAAGGAGGATACACTGTATGTTCTTTAGGGCCCTTTTCTAGTTATAAAATATGAATTGTTATAATTTGAGAACTTTCTTCTTGCTAGGAGGGTAAATTTCAGAAAGCCTGTAAAGCTAGTTAGACTCACCAGTTTTCATTTGAACAATTAAATTGAGGTCAATTAAAACGTGCCTAGACCAGCAAGTGTTAAACCGCTTTAAGAAGGACGTATAGATTCACTAATCACTTTTCGTTTCCATCCATACGTGTAGAATATAGAACAGAGCGGCCGCTGATGCTACGGGAATGTTCCCTTGAGTAAAACAGCCTTTCCTCAGGATAGAGGTAAACAGTAAAAGGAAAGGTGTCTTAAAAAGCAAAGAGAAATAAATCTGGGAACCGAAGAAGGCATGACCAAGAGCGAATTTCTTTTGCTTTTAAAGGGAAATGTAGTAGCATGTACTCACTTCTCCTCAATCATTTGCTTTTGATATTCCTCATATTCCTCTCTAGTCATCCCTTGGGCTGCGGCAGGATCAGATGTACCTCCTTCTTCTTTCTTTTCTTCAGACCCACCACCAAGTCCTAAATTCTTTATCTGGTTACTTATCATACTTTTCATAAAGAAAGCCATTGTCTCGGCCCCAGGAAAATAAAACCCAAACTCAGTCAAAACCTCAAAAAGCAAAACAAAACAAAAAACAAAACGAACCCAAGCGAAAAACCTCCAAATATTCTCAACAGCAGCAATACATTTAAGAGAAAAGGATTTTGCACAGCTTCATCTACTCAAGGGCATAATCACAGAGAAGAGGGGTTTGTCGGTTGTAAGCTGGATTAAAGTGCTGAACTCCTTAGCATATAGAGGCAGATGGTTCAGATTACTAAAGCATACAATCAGAGGCAACTGACTACCTTCTGAATTAATACACTCAGCTAATTTCACAGGGGGGGGAAAAACCCTCACATTATCTATCCCTTTCTCCCTACCCATTTCTAAATTTGTAATTATAAGCACAGCAGGGCTTCAAGAGTCCTGTTTCAATTAAATTAATCAGAGCTGACTGATTATATAGCTGTTGTGGAATTTCCAAATTCCAGCCCTTGAGTACAACATCCTGTTGAAAAACTGAGTCCAATGAGACTCAAAACCCAGAATGCTTCATTAAGCAAAAATAATCCTTTTGATCCATCATTTTATCTCACTGGACTCTAATGCAAGGAATTGCTTTTTGGTGTGCTTGAATTTTGTATTGCTTCGATGGTTACTGCATCTCACACATAAATACACAACCAAAAGACAAGTCCCAAGGGTGAGCCAGTGGGTCCGTTGTTCATTATGTCTGGAAGATTATCTTAGCCTTCTCCTGCATGGAAATGTTACTGGTCTGCACGGAAATGATGTGCTTGATACTTCCGAGGCTCTGATCCAGAAGGAAAGACCCTATGTGGGTCAAATCATCAATATGTAACAGGTCACTCTTTCCTCTTAGGTACAGTCCCCCTCATGGGTGCTGTATTTGCACTCACTGGTATACGTGGATGAAACCGACAGTGTTTTCTAATGCACAAGATTCTCTATGGCTGTGGTTTTCCTCAGGTCAAGGGAAGAATTGAGTATGGCTAAGACTTTAATCTACGCTAGTATCTTTCTAATTAAAGCACTCCAGAAGGGGGCGGGGCGGGAGGGAAGAGATGTAACCCAGTTGTAACTGACGCTTGTGATTTTATCACAAGGTGGGGCCGTCTCCGGACATAGGTGATTATCCTCACACCGTATAGAATCATATAATCAGGATTTTTGCCTAAAATGCTTGCTTTATATATTTTCAGGCCTGCCTTGTATATTTTAAGGTCTTCCCTTTCACAAATCTATTCTAAAAGGCTGCTAAAATGGTCTCAATACGAAAGACTAACAAAGGTAATTCAGGGTGAAATGTACACTTAGTGCTCTCTGACTAGAACATCCACGAATACTTAGCTCCACTTTCTCTTCCCAATGGGTTGCTTGGAACTTAACGTAGTCAAACCATGATCTCTAAATTATCGTTTATAATAAACTATATTTCATCTCCATTGAGGAGTGTTACTAATTAATATGGTCTCACAAAACTTTTCAGACCCTAAAATAAAAGCCAGAGCCTTATGTTTCTATTGTTTTCTTTGTTTTCCAGTTGAACAACAGAAATTCTCCTTTAGAAAATACTGGGCAGGTGTTTCATGACATTAAAAAAACACCTTTATTTCCCAAAGAAAAGAACAGCCTGCTGAAGTTCTGTCCTATATAACAGTTTTGGTCAGAAAGCGAAATCCCTAAAGTTACACCTGCCACCAACTTGGATTGGATGGGTCTGAATCAGAGAATTAACACTGTCCCTTAAAGAACAAAACAATAAAAACTTGAAATAATAAAGATAAAAATTCATTTTATTATAAGTGCTTAATTTAACTTACTATAAAATCTATCATAAAATTCCGTTTTATTAGGCATTAGGAGATACTATTAATGGGGAGGGTGGCGTCTAAACTCCAAAGCCAGTTTGGTGAGCAGTTGCTCCCTGTCTTGTCCTTTTCTGCATGTATGGGGAGGGGCCAGAAGAGGGGCTGTCAGGCATTGTAGAGACTCTTAGTGGGCAGCTAAACCAGTGTGGCAACTGAATACTTCTTGATGTTGCTTCATTTTATAAAATCAAATCTCTTCTTATCTCCCCAACAGATAATTCCATTGAGAATGGGGTCATGTCTTAAAAAACTTTTTACTCCTCAATTTATTACAATGGCCTTTCCACTTGGACATCCAGTGACCATTTGCTGCTGTGTGTAGAATCTTATAGAAGTGGTTGTAGAATTTTTCCATTCTTTTAAAAAGGGGAAATAAATACCCCAGGATTCCTCACAATGGCTCCCTATGATACATGCATAAACCCCCACTCCTTACTGTGGCCGGCAAGGCCTTGCATGATTTGGCCCTTGCCTGCCTTCCAATCTCACCTACCATGTTCCCCTTGCTCATTCTACTCTAATCACAGTGATGTCCTTATTGTCCCTTAGACCAAACTGGTTCCTGCCTTTGTTGGTGGAAACTCCTGGCCTGAACTGTTTTTCTTCCCCATTTCCCATGGCTCATTCTCCCTTAGTTCAGGCCTCTGTTCAAATTCACCTTCTTAGAGCGGAATTCCCTGACCCGTTCTAAAATGCCTTGTTTCCATCATCCCACACTTTTTATCCCTCTATCCTACTCCATTTTTCTTCCTAACACTTATCTGTACCTGAAATTATATTCATTGATTTGTTTACTTTCCATCTAGTCCATTGGAATATAAGCTCCATGAGGGAGGCTGGTGCAATTTTGTTCACCTTTGTATCCTCATCGCTGAGAATCTTGCTTGGCCCATAATAAGTGGTTGATAAGAATTTTGGGAAAAAAATTAATGAATAATTGCCACTAAATCTAACGGCTTGTGTTTAAGCAATTCTCCTTTAATGGAGGAAATCAAGATGCTACGTGGGAGAGTTAGGGGCACTTGGAAGGTTGTCTTCAGGCAGAAGCATCATCTTAGTGCTTCACAAATCAAAGCACTAGTTAATGCTGCCTTCTTTGCTACTTCTCAGGAACAAGACTACTTACTACAGTTTTTAAAAATCATGTCTCATCCTGATTTAATGGATCATCTTTGTAAATACTGATTGGTTGTGACCTGCTTGAAAAATGTGATGGCGTCTCACCCAAAGAATTTACTAGGGAAACAATAATCCCATTAGTGGAATTAAATATTAGAAAGATATCACATTCAAACAACAGAAATCCATTTAAGTCCTTCACTTAGGAGTTTTCTTTTCACATTAAATGCTTAATTTTGCTCCTGTAATTAAGTTTGGTTAGTTAGGTATCATTTCTTTTTTGAACTTCCTGAAGGAAATCATGGCTATTAGACTGTCCTGCTTCAGTCGGTATTATCCTCTTAGTGGATGGCACAAAAGCATTTCAGGAGTAAGCCCCACAGCTAAACCTCAGCACTCATGAAGGTCAGCAGAACTGGCAGGAAAAAAAATATCACCAAGTGTTAAGTGTAGAGATGTCTTAAAGATGAGATTCACTGGGATGGACTTTCAACCTCTATTCTAACTGGAAACGAGGTAATGTAAAATGAGGAAAAAGTCTTGGAAGTAGGACCATTATGAAAACCACAAAGCAAATTAAATACATAGTCCTAATCATAATAGCTACCTACTGGAAATATCTTAGTGTTTATGTTTTACCTAATAGAGTGTCTAATACATCATAGACGTTTAATACGTATTTAATGAACTGTCCTGAAATGCCAGGCCAAATAACATGATTCTTTTCATTTCTATACACTTGGTTAATATTTTTGTAGACACAAACTCAAGGTTATATAACCACTGTGCAAAGAGATTTCACAATCACGACAGTAAGATTTTCCTTGAACTACAGGACTTAAGGTCCTCCTCAGTACCACCACGGGCAGTTGTCATCTGTTAGGTATGAGACCATTTGTGACTCTGTGGATGCCCAACACATCTCAACCCTTTTTCTTCCAAAGTGACCATTTTAGAAAACTCTATCCCAGGTTGACCCTCGTACCTTCTAGTAATAGTAATGTTATACCTGACATTATTTCTAAATCACTAAAGTATTTCTTTTGTGACTGGTCTATTTCAGGTCAAAGATGTCACTTCTTGGTGAGGTAATAACTATATTCTATTTGGTATCCTCTCTATCACAAAACTTCCACGCTGGTAGAGAGTGCTGAGTTGGTACGCAATTCAGAGGTTGTTCTTCTCCAATAGGACGTGCTGACCTCCACGACCTGGTTATAAATTTCCATGTTGGTTCTACACGGAAGGGGAAGATTGGCTGGGAATCAAAGATTAATTTCCTAATTTACTGTTTACATGGTGGGCTGATCAGTTTAAGCTAAGCTACGCCCATGCTTGGAGTTCAGTTATATCTGGCAAATTGTAGCAATTGTAGGGTGGCCTGAAATTAGTCCATTTGCATGATGTACTAAGGAGGCTCTTAGGAGAGAACCCAACCAAAGCAGACACAATAAGCTTGTCTCAGTTACAAAGCCTTAGTTCTCAGGGGCATGAGAAATCCTGAATGCAGTGACTTTCACTCCAGTTCACTCTGGTCAAGATGCGTGAACTCATGACCGTTTCCTATAGAGCTGGACCTTTAATTAAAAATTAACCATTCTGAGAATTCTGACACTGGGGCCCATGCATCATTGTTATAGTATTTTCTTAACAGAAAGTAACATGTAGGTGAGATAGAGTCATTCTTTTTCACTTGGCCACAAAACACCCGTGATGGCTATTTTTACATGCCAACTTGACTGGGTCACAGGATGCCTAGATATCGGGTTAAACATTATTTCTGAGCTGGGCAAGCAGCATGTGCCTGTAATCCCAGCTACTTGGGAGACTGAGGTGGGAGAATATCTTAAGTCCAAGAGTCTGAGACCAGCCTGGGCAAAATAGCAAGACCTCATCTCAAAAACAACAAAACCCCCAAAACATTATTTTTGGTGTGTCTGTGAGGCTGCTGCTGGAAGAGGTTATTAGCATTTGAATTGGTTCCTCCCCATTGTGGGCAGTGTCATCCAGTCCAGAGGGTCTGAACAGAACCAGGAGCCAGAGGACGGCTGAATTTGCTCTCTGCTTGAGCTGGGACAGGGATCATTCCCTGCCCTCAGCACTCCTGCCTCTCAGGACTTCAGACTCAGAATCTACAGCATCAGCGCTCTGGCTCTCAAGCCTTCGAACTACACAGCTGGCTTTTCTGGGTCTCCAGCTCGCAGATGGCAGATCTCAGCCTCCATAAGCATGTGAGCCAATATTTAACACATATGTTAAATATATATGATTGGTTCTGTTTCTCTGAAGAAGCCTAATATACCAATCCACAGACTGGCTGCTCGAAGCCTCTGTTGCTTCTGTGGGCAACAGCAGTCATGAGAGCGCCCCGTCCAGATGGCAGAGTGGCTGCGATGTCTGGCAGGGGAGTGCAACCATTGCCCAAGAGTAGTGGTGGGGCCTGCGTGTGTGCTAGAACATGGCAGAAGTGGTACCACTGCTGGGTTGATGTGGTCCAAATGGCCGAATCCAGAAGAATGAGCAGTAACAGCCAACTGAGAAGGGCATGTTGGCGTCAGAGTAGCCATGCCCACTGGAAATAAAGGGGTTCAGAGGAAAAGAGTGAGCAAATGCCATGTGGTTGCTGACCAGGCAGATATCTGGACTTATTTGGGAGGATGTTAGAAACTCAGTGGAATTCCCAACACTGCTTAGGACTGTTACCTTTCTTACAATTCACGAACAGGTAGGGAAAGACCCAAAAAGCCTGCGTTGTAGTGTTGTGGTTCAGTCATCTCTTCTGATTTTCAGACCCATAGAATAACAGTAATATTTACTGGGCACAGGCATCTTGTTTCTAGGCTCTGTTCATGTGCTCTGTACATTTATCTCACATTATCACATTTTAAAGATCAAAAATTGAGGTGTGATCTATCCTGACTCCAAGTCTCTATTGCCTCCTGGTCATTTCTACTTAGTTAAACCAAAATCTATGTCCCAAATGGAACTCAACCTCCCCATCCCTCACCTCTGACTCCCATTCTTTTTCTTGTGTTCTCTATTTTAGAACATGATACCACCTTCCATCCAATTCCCCAAGCCAGAAACAGAATGATATCCTACATTATCCTTTCTCATCAGTCCCACACCAAATCATCATTAGATGCTTGCTATAGTCTGAGTGTTTGTATTCTCCCCAAAATT
The DNA here is from genome assembly GCF_040939455.1 of Microcebus murinus. Classification (NCBI taxonomy): domain Eukaryota; kingdom Metazoa; phylum Chordata; class Mammalia; order Primates; family Cheirogaleidae; genus Microcebus; species Microcebus murinus. The sequence goes on along the minus strand of NC_134120.1, from coordinate 15,207,661 downwards.
CATGCACTGAAACTCTAACCCTGAAGGTGATGGTATTAGGAAGTGGGGCCTTTTGGAGGTGATTAGGTCATGAGGGCAGAGTCCTCATGAGATTCATACCCTTATTAAAGAGGCCCAAGGCTGGTCCCTTGCCCCTCTGCCATGTGAGGTCAGAGTGAGAAGACAGCATCTAGAAAGCAGGTCCTCACCAGACACCAAATCTGCGCTTTCCTCATCTTGGACTTCCCAGCCTTCCAGAACTGTAAGAAATAAATTTCTGTTGTTTATCAGCCACCTCATTTATGGTATTTTGTTATAGCAGCCCAAATGGACTAAGACAATGCTATTAATAGATAAGTAAATTTTCTACTTTTCTATTTTTACTGTCTTGGTCTTCCTTCAGGCCACAGTTCTCCACTGGGAGCACTGAAGCTGCTCGGCCTTAAGTCTAATCTTCATGAAACATTTTAAGTGTACATATTTATCTTTTTCAGACTGTTCCATTATCTCAGATTCTTGGAGGTGCCAAGTTTCCTATTTTATTGTGCCTATTGTCACTTTCGTATTTTTCTGGTTTGGTTTGTAACTTTTAGAGCTCATTTCAGTTAGGACTGGCTGGTCTGTGGCTGTCTAATGTACTTCTGTTGTGGAATTATTGCTAACGACAATTTTTGTTTTGCCTTTCTTCTGGGTTTTACCAGACTAGCACCAATTTACATATTTTTTTGGCATGGAGAATTCCACACCATGCAAGTAAAGCATAAGCCTGGGGCGTCAATTTCTTACAAGAAATGTGTCCCCCTGCCCAGAGCTCCAGAGAGAAGCTTCCCACACCTTCACTTGATTTGGTAAGAGGTCCTTTTAGCCCATTTCCACTGAAGAAGTAGCTCTTCCAGGGTTCTTGCTTTTTCCAAGTTTCTCAGTTCAAGAACTCTAGGTTTTCCAGGCCTGAAGCCATGTCCTTAACGCCCCAAATGAACATGACAACTGCCAACAATAGCATCTAGGCAGGGTCTATATACAGTCTAGTTTCCGCCATTCCCTGCAACCAGCAGACGACTCCCTGTTCAGGTTTCATACTGTTTCCTTTCAAACTAGCTATGTATTTAACTCTTTTATTTTGTCCAGTATTTCTGTGTCTACCAACTTAATCTGTTTTTCAAAACCTCTTTAAAGGACTCTCTTTTATGATGCTAACAACCATGTGAGATAAATATTATGAGAAAACTGAAGGTCACCTCTACTAAGTGGCAGAGCCAAGATTCAAACCCAGATTTGTCTGACTCCAAAGCCCTAGTCTTTTCTTTTTATACCACATTAACTTTTAGAATTGGAATTACTTGGTTAAAGTACTTGCCAAAATGATTAAAAGATTTCTAAAATTGCCAGTAATTAGTAATGACTAAGAGTTCCAGCTTAACTACACTTTTGCCAGCATTTGGTTATTAAAGGTGAAAACATTAAATACATTATTTTAATTAATTTGTATTTTTCATTACCAACAAGGGTAAACACATATCCATTATCATTTCTATGTTCTCTTGTTATGCTTCCACGTACAGACTGCAGGAGGCAGGCCACCTAGGGCAGAAAGCATGAAACCTGATAAATGAAATACTACCACAGATCAGGGCCTACTTGGAAAATAGCTACTTATTACCTAAGATCAATGAAGGAAAAAGCAAATTTACTAAAATATTTCTTTATTTGAATAAGGTCAATGTCATTTCTTGAATTCCAGCTAGCATCAAATAACAATCAGAAAAAAAACTTGACAAAATGTTATCCAATTGAAATTGACAGTGGATAGAAAACCCTTTTAAACTTTTAAGTAATATCATAAAAGAAATATATTAAACAGGCAACATACAGATCTAAAAAGTTCCAAGTGTGGATTTACTCTAGATCTCATAAATAAAACAATCCTCAACTTTTTTCACTATCTCCTTTTGATAACCACATGGGCAGAGAAAGATAGTCACATCTTTTTTATTTATTTACTTATTTTTGAGACAGGGTCTTGCTCTGTTGCCCAGGCTGGAGTACAATGGCATGATCATAGCTCAACTGTGACCTCCAACTCCTAGGCTCAAGTGATCCTCTTGCCTCAGCCTCCTGAGTAGTTGGGACTACAGGCGCACATCACCACACCTGGCTAATTTTTCTTATTTTTTGTAGAGAAGGGTTCTCGCCCAGGCTGGTCTCGAACTTGGTCTCAATCAATCCTCCCTTTTTGGCCTCCCAAAGTGCTGGGATGACAGGCATGAGTCATCACACCCAGTCCGTATCTTAATATTCACAACTGTTATTTATGTTCTTTACAAAAATTCTATCTCTGCAGTGCAGCAGGATAGGCCATCCCTAGTTCAAGTCATTTGTTGTCCCCAAGGTATCAAAAAGTACAACTGTCTGAGATAAAATGTCACCAAAATCATAATCAGGAAAGCAAAAAGATGGCAGGTTTCAAGATGTGAGTTTTCATGGCTTGACCATGAACTGAAGATAATTTTGTAAGTTTAAAAGCCATCATCAAGTCCCAAGAGCTACAGGCAGTAATCTGGATTTAGTTTGCAGTTGCTAACAAATGAAGAGTTTTTTGGTAAAAGGAACATTAACTAAACTGTAGGTATAAAAGAATCAGTACACATTTGCTAATATCATTGACAATAAAAATATTATGTTCTCAGCTCAGCTTTAAACCAACAAAATACCATTTTTTTCCCTACTCCTCATTTTAGTGGTCCTCAAACATTAGTGTGTGCAGAATCACCTGAGGTGCCTATCGAACAATGATATCCCACAGCTCCACCGTTAAGTTTTGATTCAGGTAGTCTAAAATGAGGCCCTGGAATCTGTATTCTTAATAAGCATTCCATGATCTAGATGGTGCATGGACCATACTTTGAGAAACACTGATATCCCTTTAACACACAACAAAACCTTATTTATTGTTAGTGACTCCATGGTGAAGTTTCAAGCTCAATAAAACATTCAAACAATCAGAACAGAAATAGGCACATTAAATAAGGGTATTAGCCATTATGTAACTGCATTTTCTTTTTGAAAGTGGCATCATAAACACAATGACCTACATTAAAATTTTAAAATCAATTTTGTTTGAATCCAAGGCACCTGTAAAATACTTGCTGGTGTGAAAGAAGTGAACAAATCCAATTATACAAAATGGTAGAGAAATGAAGGAATCCTGGAAGTGACTGATTTTTTCCACAGAGCAAACATTTTTGTTCAGAAATCAGCTACTGAAAGTCAGTGATTTTGAGGAAAACAAACCAAATTTCAAATAATACAATAAACATTCTGTGTGAACTGCTTTACTGAGAAATTTTCAAGCAAATTAAATTACTAAGTAAAAAAGAAAAAAGATTCATGCTCATGCTCTTTTATAACAGACATCTCTGCTTGTATTAGGAATGTTCAGAATGATTCCCCTTGAATTTTAGCCTGAAAAACGTATCCTGCATAGATCTGGTGTTCCTTTAATGTTCAGGCACATGTGACCATGGACTTTATAACACTGGATTTGGCAGCCTTTTATTGCAAGAGGATTTCCCAAGTTTCATGGTCTACAACTTAAACATTCTTCTGAAGGTATTAATTTTTTTTCATTGAATAAGAGTAAATTCTGTGATGACGATGTCTCTGAAACATGAATTGCAAAATGTTAACACTACAAAGGAAAAACAGTAGAGAAGCATTTTCTATGTTGAAGTGACTGAAGTGGATAGAGTAAGTCAAATTAGCATATTCTCTTCAGTGTTCTAGGATCAATGCCAACATACAAAGCAATGTAAGACTGTTTGTACACACAGTACTAGTTCAGTATTGTTATAAAGCAGAATTCTTCATAAAGTCTTTGTGCAGATTTTTAGGTCACTAGCCCAATCTGTAAATGACATTTGAGAGCAAACTTAAGAAGGCTTGGAAGAATTTATTAGTATTATTTTATAAGATAGGTTTGGATTCTATGACGAAAGACAATCACTTCAGCTACAAGAGGCAAAGGAATATTTTGAAGATAGCAAAAGTCAGTCGTGAAAACAAAATTAAATCTGTATTTTAAAATGTCATTTATAGACTGTTTCTATAATACCTAGAAATATACACAAAGACTTTATATAAAAACCCCTTCCAGTCAGACATTTCAAGTTAAGTTTGATAACAAGTTCTTCACAGTATTCTCAGTTATGGCATTAAAATAAAGAAATCAGAAGTTTTGGCTTCAAAAACCTTAAAACGGCTTGATTTAAAACTACAACCTCCTTGATTTAAAGACTATGCAAACAGTCACAAACTCCGGGTTGCATGGAGTAATGTAAACCAGAATGTAGTGACAGGTTTCATCAGATTAAAGTATCCTCAGATCATGCCATTTGAGCTGAAGTTACATGCTGTACAAAACGGGAATCTTCATAATATGGCCTGACTCCACTGGAATGAAGACATTCAAGAATATAGGCAATCATGAAATTAGTACATTACTGGGCAAAATATCTATAAACACCATTATCAGAGGAATGTTTTTCACCTAAATGTTTAGGCAAAAAGCAGCTCTTAACTTTCTCTAAAATTTCCTTTAAAAGTGAAATATACCATTGATAATCAGAGGAAAAAAACATTTCAATTATCATTTGAAGCCCATTATCCTGATCCTAAAGCTCTCAGACAAAATATTCTTTGATTTCAAAGGGAACTCTTATTAACATTAAAGGATTGCAAACCTGGTCTTAGATTAGAAAATTCTGACCTCTACAAAAGATTTTGTTTACAAAATAAACATGATGGGAGATCTTACTTAGACCTCCTATTTTGGAAGGCAGGAAGGCTAGTGTATTTACATTAAATATAGAGTAACCTCCAATAGTGGAGACTTAGGAGTAACACTCATATCCAGGGTTTGCCCTGACTTTCTATTATTTACCCTCTCACTGGTCAATATTTCGTTTGGTGGCTGCATTCTACAGAACAGAAAGTCACAGAAATTTAAACAGTTTTATGGACTATGAACAAATTTAAATGTGGTTGCCTGTGCTTTAAGGTTTATTCCTACTGTAAATCAAATGTTTAAACAGTTATTTTATATAAAGTTTAATAATTTAGACTTTGAAACAATTTAAATACTTAAATTCCCTGAAAAAGACAACATGCTGTACATACATACATGGTGCACACTTGTGAAAATGGTGGTCAAAAGAATTTTTTGGCAGCTGCTTCTTGCTGAGTCCTAAGGAAAAAAAAGAAACACTGAATGTTCTGCACACTTAACTTTAGAAACAGGATTGCTTAAAATTAAAATATCAATGCCTTCTGAAGTATAAAATACATTAAGATAAGCACATATTCTATACATGCACGCCTATGTCAATTGACACAGACTAGAAATTACATTTGCTCTGTATACACCTAATTTTATAGGTAAAGTTATATAGATAACTTAGATAAATAGAGAACTCTGTTGAGTATTTCAAATTAAACAGATGCAGAAAAATGTTGGGTTAAATTTTATCAAGAGACTTACCTATACATGATATAACCAATGAACAACACCGACTGTACCACTACAAATATAACGAAGTGGACCGTAGATAAACAGGATGGAAATGGCGGTAGTTCCGGGCATTTTGGCTTTTCATTTGATGGCTACAAGGCAAAGACCTTTCTATTACAATTAGATTAGTAGTTTGGAAAAAGAAATAAACAGAAAATCTTTATAAAACTTAGATGGTTTACTATATGAACAAGTATTTTCATTTATTTATCCCCACAAATTATCTTCTATCCCTTCAACTTTCATTGCCGTTTTTTTTGAAAGAGCAGTTGACATTGGAAGGCCTCCACCTCTTCACCAGCCAGTCACTCACACCATCTGGCTCCGCTCTTCATGAGTGTAATGATGACTTTAGTGTCCTTGAAGTCACTGAGACTAGGGTCACCAAAGACCACAATTCCCCTGGACACTCCCATATCACATTTGCTCTACTAACAGGACCTCCTTCACTCTCGAAAGTGTTCCAGGTCAAACATTTCCATGGTTACCCTATCAATGAACTACCTGACAAATATAATGGCCTTTTCTCAGTCCTCATTCTTTTCAATTTCATAGCCTTCAATATCACTCACACTAATGTTCTGAAAAATGTTTCTTTTCTTTTCTTTTTTTTTTTTTTTTGAGACAGAGTCTCGCTTTGTTGCCCAGACTAGAGTGAGTGCCGTGGCGTCAGCCTAGCTCACAGCAACCTCAAACTCCTAGGCTCAAGCGATCCTTCTGCCTCAGCCTCCTGAGTAGCTGGGACTACAGGCATGTACCACCATGCCCGGCTAATTTTTTCTATATATATTAGTTGGCCAATTAATTTCTTTCTATTTTTATAGTAGAGACGGGGTCTCACTCTTGCTCAGGCTGATCTCGAACTCCTGACATCGAGCAATCCGCCTGCCTCGGCCTCCCAGAGTGCCAGGATTACAGGCGTGAGCCCCTGCGCCCGGCCTCTTTTCTTAATTATATGAGTATTCCTTTTATTTTAATGAGGTAATTAAATACCATGAATAAAAATTTGATCAAGGTATTCAGACAGAATGGCTTCTAAGATTAGTTGTTCTCAACATGGTTGCCTCTATGGGGTAGTCCTTCAGTACACATATATTACCACAACATCGACTTGGTCATAGCAACAAAGGCTCAAGTTGGGGCAAAATAACCTCAGAGCTAAAGGAATAAATAATGTTTTGGATGAGAGGTCATGGTCAATGAGAAAACTATTAAGCAATGTTTGAAAAAAATGTACATTCATGGCATTTACATAGAAATGTAGTTAAGAAAGGCAGTGTCCAAAAAATATAAAGGAGATAGGATTAGAAATTGAATACCTAAGTTTTTCCCCTCTACTATTCTAAATAGATCTTGCAGAAGACAAGTAGCAGAGCCAGAAACAAATCCAATCCATTCTAATCCAAACACATAAAACCTGTCTGAAGGCAAATGAAACTAACAAGATAGCAAGAAATTATCAAATCAGAACCTTGGGGGGAAAAATAGGCCAAAGAAATACACTTTAAACAACCCATGGATCAGAGAAAATATTAAAAGAAATTCAGAAAATATTTTTCTTTCATTTTTTTTTTGAGATAGGAGTTTCGCTACATTGCCCAAACAGGTCTCAAACTCCTGGCCTCAAGCAATCCTCCTGTCTCAGCCTCCCCAGTAGCTGGGATTACAGGTGTGAGCCACTGTGCCCAGCTGGAAAATATTCTCATGGAACAATAATATAGGTACTACATATAAAAAAAATCATGGGATGGGAGGAGCAACTCATTAAAAATGAGCATTAACATTTACTAAAAGGTTAAAATATTTTCAGTAGAATAATGTAGAATATGAGTTCTTCCTTTCTGATAATTATAAAAGGAGAAGGAAACCCAGTTACCATATTTCGCTGCATGAAGTTATCTATGTCCCTCTTTACTATGTGCAGGTGCTCTTTGATGTCAATGAAGTGCTGCGCTGTCTCATAGCCCCCGGCAGCACCAGGATGCTGTATTCCACTGACCAGTCGGACAGTGTCACTCATGGAATTCCTGAAACAAGAAAATCCCTTTATCCGATGAAATCATTATAAAGATTATTTTTTAAGTAACAGATTTTAAATGGTTATACTTTTTCAAGCTCAATACATCAGATCATTAAACAAACAGGCAAAGAAAATAAGTATTTCAAAAAATTAAACTGTCTTCAAAATTTGAAAATAATTTATAAAATTAAGTCTTTTCTTTTACTAAAGGTAAAGTTATGTCTTTTCTTTTACTAAAGGTCATCTAAAAATAACTACAGACTACTACTAAATAATGTGTGTTAAAACTAATAGTATAAGTAGATACTGAGTAACATAACAGATGACACTCTTAAAGAAGTTATTAAGAAATCTTTCTAGGTGTTCAATGTTGCAAACGATTAACTCATCAAGCTTAAGATGCCCAAACCCTGCACAGTCCAAAGATTTTCAGGACTGGCCTTGACCAGCCCCTGGAGGATGACCTGTGAGCCCTTGGAATACCCTGCCTGGTAAGAGTATATTTGTATACCTGGAGTCGTGGGTCCTTGTCAGAAATTTAATGCAAATGATGTGATTTATGTGAATATCTGTTTTTGTTTGCCTAGGGTCTTAGGCTTTCACTGTATCAGCTAGATCTCTAGAGGGAATAGAAATTGAGTATGTGACTGACCTCCAACAAAACTCTTGGACACCAAGGCTTAGGTGAGCTTCTCTGTTGTGTAGCACTTTGCACGTGTTGTCACATTATTTTGGGAGAATAAAGTACTGTTTTTGAGACTTCACTGGGAGAGGATAACTGGAAGCTTGTTCCTGGTTTCTCCCGTACTCTACCCTAAGCAACTTTCTTCTTTGCTAATTTTGCTCTACATCTATTTTCATTGTAATAAACTATAATCACTGAGTTTAACAGCTTTTCTGAGTTCTATGAGTACTTCTAGCAAACCACAGAACCTAAGGGGTCTTGAGGACCCCAAACACAAATGTAATTCTATTCTCCTTGCAGTTCTCTCTGAAAGCCTCTACATACAAACCTGGTGCTTCAACTGGAACCTAACCAAAGAAGCACCTATTTGTTTCAAACATGAAGGAAAACTGGTTGTTTGGTATATTGAGGGATTGTGTGATAACCTCCAATGTGGTATCTTTTTGAAGGATAATTCTGACCTTATATAACATTTTACCTTACATACTGACTTTAGAATGTAATCTCCATACAACATGTAATTTCACTATTAATATCCAGATGTAAGATAAAGAGCTCTACCACTGAGTATGCCCTTTGGATGACTCTGTAAGTATAGTAGTAAGAGACTATAAGTATTTTTTAACAATAGTAAAAATATTAACAGGCCTATTTATTAATAAATAAAATAATAACTGTGAATTTCAACTTACCTGAAAATACCAAGTTATTCTACCTAGGAGTACTTAAAAAGCTCTATAAATGGTAAATAGTTTATGAATTAACATTTATATCATGAATTATCTTTAAGACTGGGGATTTTTTGGTGAGGGGGGTAAAGCAAGATTGTACTAGCAAAATGTTCACATTCAGCAGCTGACTCGTGGATATGCATAAGTTCACAGTACTATTCTCTCCACTTCTATGTATCACTAGTAATAAGATATACTGACACCATGAACATGATGCACTGTTGTATTCTTGTCAAAAGGCAGAACTTCCATCCAATCATGAGTAAACGCCAGACAAACCCAAATCAAAAAGCATCTGACCAAACAAGTGATTAGTGCTCATGCTAAATGTCAAGGTCATGAAAGACAAGGAAAGATGAACTCTTTCAGATGGCAGAAATCTAAAGAGAAATAATAACTAAATGCAATGTGTGATCACGGATAGGATTCTGCAATAGAAAAAAGGCCTTGGTGGAAAAACCAAGGGTCTGGTGAAATTTGAGGTCATTAGTTTAAGTTGATCGAACTGTATCAGTATTAATTTCAGTATGCTTATGTAAGATGTTAACATTAAAGGAAGATGGGTAGGGATATACAGAAACTTTCTGTACTATTTTTCCAGCTTATGAAGTCTAAAATTGGATCAAAATAAAAAGATTTTTTAAAATGTTATGTTACTAAAAGGATTCTATTTAGCATCATAAATATTTCAACACTGAGTTCACAATTTGAAGATTTTTTAAAATGCCGAAGAGTAAAATTGAAGAAATACAAATTTGCAGTTACAAATTAAGTGCCTTTAATCTCTAGAAGTCAGGTATTATCATCTTCTGTTTAACCCTGTTTAATTTTCCAGTTCTAAAGAGCTCACTTTGACATTCTTGTCAAGGGTTACATCAATTGGGACAGTGCTCTTAAGTTATGCTTATCATAGAAATGTGATACTTTGGCTTGTTTTCTCTGCTCCAGGCATTGAAAGCTGTTAATTATCTATGAGTGAATCATTCTCATTAGAAATTTATTATTCAACGTTCCAAGGACACAGTATCTCCTCTCTGCTCCTTGTCCGGTTCTCTTAAGTATATGATGGGAATGAAAAAGAGGTAGTTTTACATATTTTCTTCAAAATGGTTTCATTCTATCAGAAGAATTTCCTGCATCAAGTCTGCTTGTATTATAGTCCTACAATGCTACACATGCTTACTCCTTGTATTTTTCATGCAATTGTTATATTACTCCATATCCTTTTGTATTTCATTAATCTAAGAACACACATGACTCTGCAAATAACTATATAAACCTCTTATTCTTTTCAAAGACGCTAAAAGAATTTTTCCTCTTCCAGCTTCAAACAGTTTAAAAATTCAGACATGTTTGCAGTTTCTAAGTATTAAAGGTTGCTGTATTTATATTACCCTATTAGTAAAAAGAATCCAGAATCTAATTCTTAACCTCATACAGGAATCTTACAACAATACAGTGCTTGCACACCTAGAGAAGTCACAAATTTAGGATAAAGATATCACATAACACTCAGACACTACTTTTATATACTTACTTCATTTCATTTACTTGTCTCAGAATTTCATGCTGAGCTTTCACAACAGTATCCAGTTCTTGCTGAGTGATCTGAAGGAAAACATGACAACCAGCAAGGTCAGTAACCCACATCCTATGAGCACACAGCACAGCAGCATTTATTTTCTGTTCCCCTCCATCTAAGGCCGGCGAAGGCATACCTGCATACTGGGAAAGCTCACCTGCCCATGCTGCCCGGGGGTTCCTGCTCCTCTTTTAGAGATCTCCTCTGTCAAGGAAGACACATATCTTCTCTGTTCATCAAGAATCATATCTAACTGCCGGTTCAGCTGCTTGATTTCAAGATGAATACGATTCTGTCCTTCAAAGACTTGTCTTAGCTCACGATCTCCTACACTCTCAAAGATTTCATCCGCTGAAGAGGAAATTACAAATTAAAATGATTAGGATCACCTCTACATATGACCAAAGTGCCAATATATATACCAAAATTAGAACATTATCATCATAGTGGTATAATCTCCCAAATAGTAAATATGCAGGTAATTAATTCAATTATGATTCAATTACTATATTTGCTTTTGCCATTTCTGGTGGTTGAACCACTTGTCATAAATTAGGTCTCATTTTTTTCATTTAAAAATAATTTTTCTCTTTCATATATACTATGTGATTCTATGTATATGAATATGCAGAACAAATCTATAGTGATAGAAATCAAAATAGTGATTGGCTCTGTGGAGTGGGGGATTGACTTGAAGGAGGCATGAAGGAACTTTCTGGGGTGATAAAAGTGTTCTGTTACTGATCTGGTTACACAGATCAGTGATGGTTACATGGGTATACACATTTGCCAAAATTCACCAAACAGTACTCTTTAAACACTTGCTACAATCAGCTTCGGGACATACTCGCAAACCACATGTGATGATGTTTAAAACAAATTCAAAAGAAGAATGACATTTATATTTCATTTTTAACTTCATTAAGTCTGAATAATACTACTGTTGATCATTAAGAGAACTGCATACTACACCCAGTGTTCAAATGTTAGACTCGGGCTTTATTAAGTACAGATTTGAACATTTATGTTGATGGGGAATGACCCAGATAAAAAAGCTAGTAGATAATATGAAGTCCCTCTACTTGGCCTTAATATATTTTATTTTTGACATTGGTATACTTAAGTTCTTAATTACATTGGCTTAGACTAGTATTTTACAATTTTCAACCTTTACAGTCCAAGGTTGTATTGAGTAGTAAGGGGAAGAGAAGTAGATAGCACTTCATATTACTCTCACAATAGTTTTGATAGTTTTCAAGTATTGTCCCTATGTTGTAAGGTAACTGTGTGCCACTAAAAGCAGAAACATAAACCTTCAATGATTTCATTCACCAAATAATTACTGTGTTTCAATACTAGGTCAGCACTGGGTTGGGTTTCGTTTAGGTTTAGGGGGCATAGCAGTGAACACAGCAAATAAGATCTCTGTCCTCGCAGATCTTCCACTCTAGTGGTTTCCCTGTTCATCCACATAACCATGGTACTCTTTACTTCATGTGTCACTAAGCCACACTCTTACTGGTAAAAATGCCAATCTTGACCCTTAAAGACTAAAGATTTGCTCATAAATTTTTTCCAGAAATTACTTGTAACCTGACAGTTCAGAGAGCAGGGATGAGCCCAGTGGTCCCCAACTCTTTTGGAACAAGGGACTGGTTTCATGAAAGACAATTTTTCCACAAACAAAGGGGGGGTAGTGTTGTGGATGGAGGAGGGTGGTGGGTGTGGAGCTCAGGAGGTGATATGCGGCCCATTTCCTAACAGGCCATGGACTGGTACTGGGCCTCGGCCCGAGGCGTAGGGCCCGCAGAGCTGGGCAACATACAGATCCGATCATTGTGAGCCACGACCCCTGCTGCTCCACTGCAGTTGGCTTCGCCACAACTCACCAGGTTGCCCTTGGAGGTCAGGGTGGCCCTTCTGGAATTCCTCTTTTTTTTTATCCAATTCTTGTTGAAAGTGCTCAAATTCCTCCTGATACTTTTCTTTTTCTTTTTCCGAAATTTCTTTATCTGGTGTAGGCTTTTTTTGAAGTTTGTGAATAGATCATAAAAGATAAGAAAACCAGTAAGATACCCCAAATGTTCTTTTTCTCATTATAACTATTCTACCACTAGCTGAAAGATTAACAAAAAAATGTTATTCCTTACTGATATCATAGCCAATTTACTCTTGCTAATTTCCTCTTTTAGCTTGTACAAGGTCATATAGCAGTAACTGGCAGAAACAAGATCCAAAATAAGTCCACCTTTCAAATTTCTGGCCACAGGGCAAAAACATTAAACTGATAAACTTTTTTTAAAAAAAATGTGTATACTTACCAGCTCCTTTCCAGGTTCAGTCAACTGGAAAGTCAGAAAAGAAAGGACATCATGGTCATCTACAAATTAAAAAAAAAAAGTCTGAAAAAAATTCCATAAAAGATTATTTTTATAGTTGTAAGTGCACTTTATATTCACTGCTTTAAAAAACAATAATCTATAATGCAAATAGCAAAAATTGGCTCTAATTTGGTAAAGGCCATAGTGCTCTGTGAGCTTAAAAACAATTTATCAGAAAGATTTACATTACACAGAATCTAAAATTCACTTTCTTAAACCCTAAATCAGAACAGTTAGCAGTGTTTAACATATAATAGATGTTTAATAAGTGTCTGATAAGTAATGAACAAACAAATGAAGGGTCAAAACAAGTCCAAACTCCTAATCTTGGTACCAAGATCCTCCCACATTTTGCCACAAATCTCCTTCATGCATATGTCCCAGACAAATGAGAAAAAATCCTGTTCTGTATTTCCTGAGCCTGTCTCTGAACCTTTCTTATACAGCACATACCACTTTTGGTCTTACTTTCATATTTGTTTTTCTCACATGGAAGATAATTAATAATTTTATCTAAAATCATATAAAAAACAAATTAATTGCAAGCTGTTTAAGCTGAAAGCAGGGACTCAGCACATTAAACCCTCTAACACTGGACTAAGATACCAATCCTGGCTGGTCACATCTACAATGCAAGAGCAACTACTTTCAACTATACGGCCATCTTTATGCTTTCTGCCACTCATAAGGAGATCCAGAGTTGCAGACAGGTAAAAAAAAAAAAGAAAATGGTAAAGAACAATCCATATATTTGAAAATACTTAAAACCACAATGTACCATATAAACACAAAATGGTACTAATGCTGAATGACATCATTTATCACATGTGGAAAAAAATGGTAACAATCAGTAACAATCAGTATATTTTTGTTTAAAGTTTAGTCCCCAAATAACACTTCCTCAAGTTGCCAAATTCATTGATATGTGATGTGACAACTCTTGGGAGCCTAAAACACGTGGCAATTAATCTTTTATAGCCTCTACTTTAAATATGTCTCCTTCACTAAATAGCACCCAAACTGATGCTCTAATTACATACTTGTATGTAGCCTCAGCTAATGTGTAAACCTGCAGAACAATGTAAATAGAAGATTAGCAGTCTCAACAGAACAAAAGATGGGCACAGTAGATGAGTGGAAGGTTCCAACTAGCCTTAACCCTTTGTACTCGGATGTCGACATGGTTAGCAAAAATTACAGAGATTAAAATTACTCTTTAAATGTATCAATAATTTGAAATATAAAAAAATCCAAATAAATTTGTATGAAAAGAAACTCCAGTTTTTTATTCTACTGCCACACTTTGTAAAATCTGGGGTATTTAAAAAAATTAAATCCCAAGTAGAATAAAGGAATCAAGAAAAAACCAAGCAAGTGCAAAGGGTTAAAGGTTAAAAGTAAAAAAGTTTACATTATTCCTAAAATATACCATTCCCAATAAAACTCAATTCATGAACTTTTAATATTAGAAGATATACCTGCAAGACCTCCAGTTGCAGCAGATATTCCAAAATGTCCTTGTGCAGGGATAACCATGTTTTCCACTTTGGCACAAAATTCATAATCATTTTTGTCTGGTGTAAAGCCATTATTGATCATTACCTAGAAAGACATACCATATCCATAACTTTTATAAAGGACATTGATAATATGAATTTCAGTTATTCCATTTGATGACCAATAGTATTCATTCTTGCTTCATTATTATAAAGAGTAATTTTAAATAACCTTACTGTCATTACATAATAAAACATTTTACTTAAGAAAATGTTTTTGCCCCTCTATGTGTCAAAGGCTTAAAAAGAGAACATTTTGATAACTTTCTATGAAACAGACTATGGCTCACCTTCTCTCAAGAAGATTTAGGGGTACATGATTAATCTTTTTGAATGGTTCATACAGAAAAGGGATCAGACTTGTTCTGAAACCCCACTGACAAGAGCTAAAACCAAGAGGTTAAATGTACAATTTTATCTACAGCTGGCTGAGAATTAAATAGATTGCCTTAACAAGTAGTGAGTGCCTCTTTATTAAATTAATGGGTTAACTGGACACTCATACATTAGCAGAGAGCCAAAATGACAGGAGTCATACGGACAAAAAGGGCAGAAAATGGAAAAACTAAAAAGACACATAAGTGTCTACTCTGCAGAATGTATATGTGAAATGACCTTACATTTCTTAATAGAATCTTGGAATTCTAAGAAAGCACAGGAATCCACCTGACACGTGAATACTCTTCTCATTATTATTCCCAGTCAAGTAGTAGTTTAGCCTCTTCAATACATTTCATTTCTAACAACCCAGTCACTAACTCCACCCTAAATCACTGAGATACGGAGTGGATGCAAAAGAAGCAGGTCGATGGTCCCAGAGTAAGAGCATTTTTATCACTACTTTCAGAGTGAAAGTTTTGGACAGTTAAGTCACACAAGTAAAATGTTACAGTACTCCGTCCAAATTTTCAGCAAGAGAATAAAATAACTGTCAATATGAAGAGTTAATCTCTACATAATATAGGATGAAAACACATGAACTAAAAATTAGCTTTAAAAATTAATTTTAAAAGATCACCTATCATTTTGTTAACTAATATTAAAATGTCCACTGATTAATGCCAGTAACACATGTTTATGGGGTCATCAATAATTTTCTTTATTCACCTTACAGTTCCAATCCACTGTTAAATGCCACAATTGTGTTTCAAACCTCTTGTTTTGACTGTTTCCTAACAGCACCTGTTGCTTCCAATGTCCCCTTACATTGTTTCTCCCTCTAATGGAAACAACTGGGACAAGCTGAGGGTGCACATACTAATTAAATAAACATTTGAGTGCCTAATGTGGGTGCTGTAGCATTTACCACACAGCACAGTAACGCTAGAAATAAGTCTCTTCCAGTAGATTATAAGCTCTCTGGGGACAGTGATCTTTGTCTTACTCATATTTGTATCCTGAAGGCTTGGATATGTGTTTAACATGTGCTATATAGGAAGGTGCTTAAACATTTACTGACTAAATGGAAACCTACTGGCAAAGTTTTACAACAGACGACCACTTACAAAGTGACTTTAAAGCCACTTCTGTCCTTTTTAGAGTAATGCTGATGAGTACATGAGCAATATCCAAATTTAAATGCATTTAATTTCTACCAAGAATTCAAAATGAAATATCATACTAGAGTATTGTTCATTTGATTAGCTCTAAGTGCACATTACTTACTGTCAATGTTTTCTGGTAATAGATAATCTTTGCCCGGACAGGATAAGGTTTATTACGAAAGTCCCTCTGGCAACTTGCTAAAGCCTGATTAGCACCATCACTATGTATGAGAGAAAGGAAAACGAGATGCTTAGAAAGCTTTTCAATATTTAAAAGTTCAAGAAGATTAAAATAACATCAGCTTTGACAAAGTCTTGAGATATTTCAAGTCATTTTTTCAGAAGACACAAAGTTTTTTCTGTCAAAACTCTGGGTAACACTAGAAAACAAAGTTAACCACCCACTGACGGCAGGGGAAAGTTATACTATTTTACAAGAGACTATGGCAGTCGTTCTCCACCCTAGGGCAGAATCAGAATCACTCACTGAGCTTTTAAAGTGTAGATTCCTACATTTCACCCCAAATCAACTGAACCAGAACCAAGAGGGGCCTAGGCACCTGTATTTTAAGTAAACTCCACAGAGAGTTGTGATAAACTAAATGGCAAGAAATAGTAAACAGGAACATGGACAAATAATTTTTCGTACAGTTCACTGATTGTTTAAAAAGTAACTCCTCCACAACGAGCACATGAAAATCAAAACTGTACATACCTAATTCATTTATATTATACAGTCGTCCCTCAGTATCCGTAAGGCATTGGTTCCAGGACCCCTGTGGATACCAAAATCCTCGGATGCTGAAGTCCCTTATATAAAATGGTGTAATATTTGCATATAACCTATGCACATCGCCCATATACTTTAAATCATCTCTAGACTTAAATGTATAACACCTAATATAATATAAATGCTATGTAAGTAGTTGTTATACTGTACAAGTTTTTTTCATTACTACTATTATTGGTTTTTTCCCAAATACTTTCGATCCATGGTTTGAATCCATGGAAGTGGAACTCACAAACAGAGGTGACTGTTGTAAACACTTAGAAGCTCTGTAAATCACTGAGAGAGTCTTTAAATAAAGCAATATTAAGCTTGGATGAGGTGGCATAAATTGTTTACTCATCAGTCTGGTCAAGGTTCGACTTTACTTTCCAAAGATCCCTTTTAATAAAGATGAAAATGCATGACTAGTGGCATCATAGAAAGCCAAGAACAGTCTATAAACTTTCAAAAGTATTATATAATTTTATGCTAAATAAAAATACATTTTGTGTTTGAAATCTGAGGTGATCAATAGAAAGAACTTTAAAACAGAACAAAATAAAATAAAACCTTTCCACCAAGTTATCAAATACAACTCAAGAAAATAAATAATCTTATTTCAGTTGCTAAGTGTTCAGATCTGATCTATTTTAACATATCTCAGTATACTTCATGAGGTTTCCAAAGAGAAGCTGAAATCAGGAATAATGTAAAACACACTTACTTTTGATGGTCATAATGGATTTGTCCATTGTTGCCTATAATTACTATAGCAGGATTATTTTTCTAAAAATAAAGAAAATGTATTTGTTTTAATGCTCTTAGTCAAAAAATTCTTGATCATCCTTGATATGCTACAAGGGCTATTATATATCTAAGATTCCAGGACTCAAAATCTTAAAATAACATGGCCTTGGCATTCAAGGAGTTATTAAAGTTCTCCTTTAAACTGCTGATAACCTCTGGATATCAGCAGAGAAATAATCAGCTGGAGACAAGATCTTCAATCTTACAGCTACTAAACCCCAAGTTAATGTTTCCAACATGTAAGTACATTTTGTTCTTAACTGTTTTAGGAGAGATAATCAGAAAAATTGGCCCGCTCAAAACCAACGATTAACATGTGAAAAGATATAAATATGTGAGTTAGCAATAGTCATGCACTCAGATGTTCTCATGAAAGCAAACTGTTACAGTCTTTTAAACACTACTGGTTTCACCACCTACATCTAAAGACTCATGCTTACCCATTAAAATTACTAAAGGCATATACGGTGGTAGTGGTAGTGGGGTCATTGTTAAGTTCTCAGAGTCAGGGCTCCATTATGACCTTGGTGTATGAAAAGTCATGTACACATAACTTTAAACTGATAAACTCCCAGCTATATAAAATTAATGACCATATGTACCATATAGCTTGGGGAGTTTTCTACTATTAAACTAATGAAAGTGTTAAATAAGCTATGTTTCTCAGAGCCTAACTCTGCTGGCAGATATATGAAAGTGGGTAACAGTCCTGACAATAAATATACCTTTCCATCATTGTCAAAAGAATCAAAAAATATTCCAACACCATTCCACATATCAGCTGATCCAAACACAGGGCCCTCCAAGCCTTGATTTTCTGTATACCAAATTGCCTGAAAATACATAACAGGGAACAGTTAGAGGCTAGGAACTGTTAGTAGTATATGCATTTATATACATTTTCTGAGTTAAATAAATGATCATACCAGGCCATCAGCTCCAATTCGACCTCTTCCAGTCACTCGAAATGTCACCTCAACTTCCCAGTTTTCAAAGGCTGATTTTGCCTTTGTCCACACTGACCCTCTTTGGCTTTTTAAAGATGGTGCTACTCGAATTTGATCTGAACTTGGAATAGCATCTAGAACAGAAATCAGGAAAGAAAAGCTTTGAGTTATGATTAGGTAAAACTCAACAAATCATCTCCAAACTGCTACACATAACTACAGAGGTTAAATTTTAACTTAGTAACCTGTACAATAACTGTCAGGAAAAAGTTCCATGTTTGACAGTTTCAACTTTAAAAGTTTAGGGCTAATACTTTCCTTATCTTTTGAACAGTGAAATATCTCTGCAATCAATCAATAAAGCTGTAACCATACACTAAAAACTCCAGGGACAAGGGGCAAGAGGGAGAGAATTATGACTTAAAAGACAAACTTATATTTGACTATGATAATATTCTTTTCTAAATATCTCAAAAACTTGCATTTTTAAAAACAGCAATAATGTATTTTTACCAATTTGCAAATGTTAGAAAGCTCAAACAGTGTGAAAAGAACATACCACTAGGAATCAAGAGACTTGTTCCTAGTCTCAGTTCAGCTGTGTGACTTTGAACAAATAATTCTCTTACTCTCTTGAGTTCACCATATGTTCACCTGTAAAATGAAGGGGCTGTGCTTGATCACTTCCATAAATACCCCACAAGTTTTATGCAAAATATTGTGCATATATATATTCTTCTAGGGAAAGGGTCAACTGAATTTCAATGCAATAAGCAATTCTTCAACTTCAGCAGATTCTCAGAGAAAAGAGTAAACCCCAAAATGGTGGTTTGCATGTCCAGACTAGTTTCAAATTCCAGCTCCCCTATTTACTAGCTGTTTGATCTTAGGCAATCACTCTACTTCTCTAACACCTTCATAGGTATATAAGTGCCTGCCTATATAAGTACATATAAATGTTTCAATAAATGTTAGCTATTCCACCTATTATTAGACTAACACTAGATAATTATTACAGCACCTATGAAGCCTAAAATTTGAACAATTCTAGCACACTCTCTTGGATATTAACCAGTTCTGACATCCAAGCTGGGAAATAAAACAACTGTAACTGTAATAACACTTTACAGGTAGAAAAAACTTGACAAAAATAAAGGTTGAGATCCTTCTTTAGTAGGATCAGTCACCATCTCCATCACTTTCAAACACTCAAAAGGGGGAGGGGGAGTCATGGGAAGAGAACTAGAACCAGAAGAAAGAACCAGAAGAACTAGACTTGAGTTCAATATTACTGACATTTACTACATAACCTTTTTCAAAAACCTTAACCTTTCTGAATATCAGTTCTTTCATCTGCAAAACAGATAACAAGTGCCTTGCCTACTAAGGATCAAATGAAAGAATGAAGTGAAAGAGCTTTGAGAGCTACAAAGGGTTACAAACTTATCAGGTTTTGCCCTTATGGACCTAAGGATGTGTAATCAAAGTACAAAAGGACATTAAAGTTAAGAAAGAGAAACACCATGCATTGGTCTTAATTTGGGGGTGAAGGTAAAATGGCTGTGTTTAAACTAGGTCTTAAATTTCTCTATTTTAAAATTATTTTAAATAATGCATCACAGGGCAATGAAAAAGGGAAAAGTGATTAATGGAGTTAAGATGACAGAGAGACTGGAAAAATTACAGTAACAATGAAAGCAAGGGATATCCACAGCAGTGATTCCAGAGTCAGTAGCTAGATAAGTCATGGCTAAACTACTAATCCCATTATTTCAAATTCACTCTAGCCACACAACTTTAATTCACTCAAGTACATTATCTGACATGTCTGCAGCAGACTACATGAACTGGTTATGGCTCTCTAAAGAAAGTCAAGGTAACTAATTTGAGTAGTTGATTAATATTCCTAATTTGCTGATGTGGTGTATGTTCGTGTGAGAAAAAGAGAAAGAACAGGCAAGCAATGGAGAGGTGCAGAAGTGAAAAAGTACAAATAAATACACCACCACCAATGTAAAATTCACCATCATTCAAAAAACAAAAAAAACCCCCAAATTTGTGGCTGTATCATTTACATCACTTTTGTTTATTAAGAACAATGTCATCTTGATAACAAATGCCTAGGAATATATACTTGCTGTGTGGGCAGATAATAAATAACTGCTGAGTAAGAAAGTAATTGCACTCTACTTCAAATACTTGACAACTGGTCATTATGTCAAATTGAAATTTATACCTTTTAATTACAAATTAATTTCAAGGAAATGGCCCTTCCTAAAAGTGTGCTTTCTATTCGGTAATTACTTTCTAGAAATGAAACATTTGTTTCAAGCACTAGACAATCTAAAATGATGTATACAAGCTTTATATAAATGATTACTTAATTACACATAAAGATAGAATTCAAATTGCCAGAGCTTCTCATCTCATATAAAGGCACTTGTTTCAAAAAGTGTATCTATCTGATGGTCACTGAACAGTTTATGACATGCCAAGTGCTACAGCTGATTCCTTAGTCAGCAGTGACACATCAGCACTAAAACATGCAAATAAGTTTCCTTTCACATATGCTCTAGCAAGGCTCTGTTATCTGTAAGAGTGCCTAACACGGAGAGTGAATAAAACATGAATCCGAGGTTATTTCAATTAAAAAAAAATTTTTTTAAGGGCTTAAGATGTTCTTAGTCTCAGATTCAGAAACAATCAATACTAAAAAATTTGCTCCTTCTCCTCAAGAGTTACATAATGTGTCAATACAAGAGAAAAGATCAAAGACCACACCAAATCACTGAGAGGCAAATTTAAGGTGGAGTTCCAATAGTTTAAAAATGTCTTCTGACATACAAAGATGTAAAATTACTCTAAGACCAATATCTACCATCTCTGGAGCCATCAGGTACAAACCACACAGCATTAACCATGGGGTTAACACCAGCCGAAAGAAAGCAGGGGTTGGGGAGGGCGGGAAAGGAAGCACGGAGGCTGCTGGAACAGGTCTCAGGTTAGGGTGGCTGGTGGTGGGGGACATTTCCCTTAGAGACGTGGCGTTAGGGTGAAACGTGATGCCTGGAAGAGAGTTTGAGTGCTTGGAAGTGCAGGAAGTAACAAAATACCTCTAGATCAAACGGAAAGTCCCGATGAGATCTAAGAGAAGACAGGAGGGAGGTGAGAGTAGAGAGACTGAGTGGGGGAAGACTTGGGGCCAGGCGGAGGGAACCTTGGGCGCCAGTGGGGACCTCGAGGAGAGGACTGCCGAGAGGGTCCCCTTCACAGCGCACATTGTATGCAGCAGCTGGAACGGGACCCTCCGCACTCCTGGGTTTCGGCGCATAGAAGATGAAGAGGAGACGGAAGGCGAGGAGGGACCCGGGCCCCCAGCCCTCTGCCCCGGCTTACTCCCCGCGTGGGCCCAGAAGGGCACGGTCCCGTCGCTCTGCACCAGGTGCGGCCCCTTGAAGCTGTATTTGTACTCGAAACGGCGATGTGGCTGCGCGGCCGGGGTGCCCGCGGCGCCGGGGTCTCCTCCCACGCCGTCGCCCCCGACGAGACGACTGAGCGACAGCAGCAGGGCGCAGAAAAACGGCCGCGCTCTAGCCTGGGGACCCCTACGCCTGGACCCCGCCATCTTGGATTCTGGGACGCGGAGGCCGGCGGGAGAGGGAGGGGCGCAGGAGGCAGCGGACGGCCAACAGGGCGCTCGCTGATTGGTGGAGCCCGGGGGACCCCAAGGGCAAGGGGTGAGCTCCGCCCCCTAGCCTCCGGTATCCAGGAGGCCGCCAGGCCCAGAGCATCAGGGAGCCGGGCCACGCGGAGGGGGCGGGTCTGGAGGCGGGGCTTCCAGCCTGCCCCGCCCATCCGCTCCGGTGGCGGGAGGGGGCTCCAAGCTTCCCTTCCCACAGAGTGCGGGAGCGGCGGACTGGGGTCTTCCTGCAGGACACTTTCTCCTGCCTCTTAAAATTCCCCGGAGGCGGATGGGCGAGTCCTAAGACCTGTGGAGCCAGGCCGTAACAAACCTTTGTAGTGTTAGAAGAAAGGCATTCCTTTTGCGGTGACACCGATTGTTCAGTGGCTGGTTTTCATAAGGTGAACTTTGCAGAACGAGGCACAATCGAGAATACTTACGGTCCCAGCCCTCTGAGCTCCACCCCCTCGTGCTACAGGTTCAAACTGGGAACCCGTCATCCACGGGGTCTTGGAGCCTTAGGATCTTTTAGTTGGTGTTGAATAAGGGGGTTCTATGAATTTGTTAGGCAGCCTTCACTTCTCAAAATGCAATTCTGAGGGCGTTCTACATTTTGAAACTTTGGCCATAGTGCATTCAAGTGAAACTGAATTTTGGTGGTTTTGGAGAGAGGAATCATGTGCTATGGACCGAGGTGTCGATAGAACCTGAACATCTTGGGATAGGATTGGTCTTTAAGTCAACCAACAAATTTTGCATTTTAAAGGAAAATCTTCCTACCTTTTCTTAGAAAAAAAAATTGTCAACATAGTCATGGCCATCCAGAATTTTGTTTTTCATAAATGTGTCTTATGACAAATTTTAAAACTTCAAGAAACAGCAATATGATTTCTATTGTTTTTACATGTAGCTCTTTATTTCCTTAGCTCTGTCACCTGGGCTATGAAGACACTATTAGCCTTAAGGACTGAATGTTGGTATTATTTTAACTAATTTTTCATTGAACCCCCCCCCCCCAGTTTTCTATCTCCAGTTTCATGGACCATTCATTACTTTGAATTTTTATAGCATTTTTTCTTCAGCACTAAGAGCTTTTCAGTTTGAGTTAAATATCATTTTTACGAATGTTGAAATTGAGAAACTGGGCCTGGCAAACTGAATTCCTACACCCTTGTCAAAGATCAGCATGGTTTTATTCTAGTGTCTGTTTTAAAAGTCTTAGTAACTTTCCATATTTGCTTCAGATATTTAAAAATAAAGACATTAAAATGTTGAACCCCGTTGAAGTCCCTTGGCAGGTTCAATTTAGAAATGGATACAAACAGCCCTGTGGAGTGACTCACACTTGTAATCCCCCAAATTTACGAAGCTGAGGTGGGAGGATCGCTGGAGCCCAGGAGTTTGAGACCAACCTGGGCAACATGGCCAGACCTTGTCTCTAAAATAAAATGAAAAAAATTAGCTGAGAGTGGTGGCTCATGCCTGTTGTCCCAGCTACTCTGGAGACTGAGGCAAGTGGATCCACTTGAGCCCAGGAGTTTTAGGCTGCAGTTAGATATGATGACACCATGGCACTCTAGCCTGAGTGACAGAGTGAGATTCTCATCTGAAAAAAAAAAAAAAAGACTAAAAAGTGTATAATCTCACACTGTAAATATGTCACATGTAAGATGGTAAAGCAATTGGGAATTGTTGATAAAGTCAGTGAGTTAGTGTTTTATAATCTGCTTCCCTAGGCACCCAGGACCCCAAATCATTCTTCCTCGCTGCAGAAAAGGCCAGAAAACTCCTCTATGCTGAGCTGTTAATGACCTAATATTTTTTTCTCCTCTGTAAGTTTGAGTTCATATTTACTATATTTCATTCATAGAGCTGGGATCCAAGCATCCCTGAGGTTTATGCAAGATTTCTTACTTTGAAGAGGTTAGTTCACCTGACAGCATCCTCATCTGTTTTACATGAAGCTCCAATGGGAGTGATTAAGGACTATAGCAATGTGGGTGATATTAGTGGCCAATATAGAGAACCCAAATCAAATTGGTAAAAAAGACTATAAGTAAAAAACTAGAAGTAAAAAAGACTAGAAGGAGGTTAGGCTTCAGGCACAGTTGGATCAAGGCTTTAGCCTCCTTTCCTCTATGTGTCAGCTTTACCTTCAGGCTCACTCTCTGTTAATAGCAAAATGTAGCACTTCCAGACTTCATATCTCTACATTACACCCTATAGACCAAGAGAGAGCAGCATTGTCTTAGCATTCCCTGAAAAGTTCTAAGCTTCATGCTTCATGGACTGCTCAGATCATGTGCCTTTCCCTGAAATAACCATGGAGGCAGGGCAATAGAATGTGATGACTGACTTGGCCAAGATCACTCGCTCCTTCCCTTGTTTAAGGTTAGTGTTAGACTTTGCTAACTTCATGGATCTCCAAACACAAACTAGGGGACTACTGGGAAGGAGGATGGGATAGGCCTGCATTAGGCCCAGTAACGCAGTAAGAAACACCACCACAGAGGGGAACTAAAGTGTAGCAGGACTGGCTTTTTATGTTGGTACATAAATCCTTCAGAGCTGGAGTGGTCCCTTCCCCAGCCTGCAGCTCTGGGAATCTGTCCCGGTGCGACCTTCTGGCTAGTGCCATCTTCATTGTCAAAAGGCTGCTGATGTTCAGGTGCACGCATGAGAAACTCTGGGGGACCTGGGGAGCTGCACCCATTCATTTGCATTCTCACGTCCCCTATGTATTCTTTGCACAACCTGTCTGTTGGACTGACAGTAAAGTGCAAGTTTTCATTCTCTCCCATCTCTAACCAGCACTCTCTCTGTGGCCTGGCCTAGCTCTGATGGGGCTGGATGCTGGGGGGGGTGACTACAAATGGCCACTGCAATGACAAAATCTCTGTCTAGTTTCTTCACTGTGGAAACTTTGATTCCTTACAGAAACATTCCATGTTTTAAAAATCATTTCCTATCTTTACTACATAGGAACTGAATGAGTTCAATATTTTAAAACTTCAGAATTAAGTTCACGTAAATAAAGCAGTTTGTATTAAGGATGGGTGAAAAATATTGGAATAGGTTACGAAGGAAGGTTATAGACTCTGCTTCTTCAGGGAAAAGTAAAAAATAGAAGAGCTTCCTGACAATTAGAATCTATTGACACATGGAAAAAATAGAGTAATTCTTAAAAAGCAATATTCATGTTGATCTTTTACAGCATGAAAGTTTCCCATATGACAAATTGTGGCATAAATTTCTCTTAACTTTCAATGAGCCTTTACCATGAGCCAATCTAGGTGCTTTGGCTGCAAAGTTAAACAAGACTTGGTTTCAGGTTTTAAGAAGGACACAATCTAGTAGAGACACACAAATACACGCAAATCGAAGTGTGCCTACGGGGTTGTTGGTGCTCTGATGACAGTGCTTCTCAAAGTAGAGTTCTTGGATCAGATAGATTCAGATCACATGAGAGTGCTTACTTAAAACCCTGGATCCTGATTCCCAACCCCAGACCCATTACATCATCTTGGGGTACAAAAAGGTGTCCAGAGATCTCATAAACAAGCTCCCAGGTGAATCTCTGCACACTGAAACTCAACTATTAGTATAGGATACAGTGAGGGCAAAAAAGGGAGGGAATGATCAATGCCTCCTTGGCAGGGTTGGAGATCAAGAATGGTTTTATCATGAATTTGATGGTTGAATTGGGATTTTAAAAGATGAGTTTGGATTCTAAAGACAGACATGGTCAGGAGGGACCATCTAGAAAGGGAACCAGTGTGAGCAAAGGCAGTGAGGCAGAAAGAGCATCATCTATTCCTTGGAAGGAGCATCACTCTCTCCCTTGTTCCTGGGAATGAGCTGGAGGAGCAGCAGGAGGAGATATATCAAAATCTGGGTGCTTACAAACACAAGGATGTACTTCTCAGACATGTGACACGTGGATTGCAAGCCAGCCAGGCTCTGCTCCACATCTTCCTTCTGGGACTCAAGTAAAGTAGGAGCCAAATGAAGTAGGACGGCTGCTCAGGCATACGGAATGAGAAAATGGCAGAGCCATGCAGTAGCTGGTGACTTCTGCACACATGTCACTTTTATTAGAAGTCTGTTGGCCAAAAGATGTCACATGGCACCAATGGGGCAGGGACATATAATTCTGTCACAGGGAGGAAAGCAAATAGGAGGAATAATAATACAGTTTCCTGCAGGTAGGAGTTAGTAGAAATCATTGAATTACTGAGTTAAAGGAAAGGTGTGGCTGAGGTTGGTGGCTCACACCTGTAAGCCTAGCACTCTGGGAGGCCGAGGTGGGAGGATCACTTGAGCTCAGGAGTTCGAGACCAGCCTGAGCAAGAACAAGACCCTGTCTCTACTAAAAGAGAAAAAATTAGCCAGAAGTGGTGATACATGTCTGTAGTCCCAGCTAGTTGGGAGGCTGAGGCCGGAGAATCTCTTGAGCCCAGGAGCTTGAGGTGCACTGCACTCTGGCTATGGTGATAGAGTGAGACTTGGTCTTAAAAAAAAAAAAAAAAAAGAAAGAAAAAGAAAAGAAAGTTGTAAACTATCAAAAGAATTGAATGAGGAGTTCAATAATCTTTACTGTTAGGTTTTAAGGGTGTGATAAAGGGATGTCTGATTCATTGATTTTTTTTGATTAGTTATATCTGTACCGATTAGCCAAATCGGGCTAAGATAAAGAAAAGGTGTTTCCCAAAGTGTGTTCCTTATAACTTGCTGGCTCCAAGAGATGCTATGAGGTATTATACTATGGAAACAGGAATTCTATAAGTAAATAAGTTTAGGATACTTGGATTTTCATAAATGCGCATTTAAGTGTTAAAAGCTCTTGGAAGTTGTATAGTGGTGCAGCCTAATTACATTTTGTAAATTAACTTTGTTTTAACACAACATTTCCCAAGGTTATTTGGTCACAGAATTCTTTTTGCATAACACTTCTTGTAATAATATGCTGAAGGACTTCTGTCTTGTGGAATGTACTTCAGAAAATGCTGAATGAAGCTATTTTAAAACACCATCAAAGACAATCTCAGTTTTCCTTGGTAACCACTCCAAGATTTACCAAATTTCCCTCTAAAAGAAATTCACTCTGGTGCTAATCTAAGTATATCAGACCCAAAGTCACTTTTTTGGTGCTTCACATATGTAATTAAGATGTGAGCAAATGTAAGAAAGTGATTTTCAAAGGACTGCTCTGCTAATTTCTACTGAGACAACTGTGGTTCAATAAAACTGTATACACAATGGATGATTAAAGGTGGTACACAGTTGAGGGATATACCTATACACAAATATGCAAAACTTGATATGTAATCAGTCAAGCATCCTGATTGAAGTTTATGGCAATCTGCCAAAACCCCTTCCAAAATATGAATGAATGATTTGAGGTGTCAGATCATAAATGATGTTTATTTCTAACATGAGTTAGGTCAGTTTCTTAAACACTTTTTAGAAGGATGTATGTGAGATTCCAAGGCTCTGAACTGTTCTTAGTTTGATATTTTAATGTTGAAAACTCTTTATAATATTTAAAATTTTAAGATAGTTTTTTATTGTTGTTGTTGTTGTTCCTGGAATGCTACTCAGTAGCTTCATTATAGTCTAGATGACTAAACATCTAGTGATGCTAAATTTATGGCCTCTAATGATAATTCTCATTCAATACCTGCATTACTTACATGGTACTTACTTCCAAAAGGCATTTGAAGAGGCATCTCATTAGGTGCATTCTAAGAGTCCCTCTTTTCTGCTAATCTCTCTTTGAGGCCTATAAAATGTTACGGAGGACATTCTAGTGCCCAGACTTTTCTACCCAAAGTGTTTACTTTCTGGTTTTTAATAGTTTCTTCAGTCTCCTTGCTTGTCCCACATTGGTACATGAAACCTTCTAATTGAGTAAATGCAGAGTAAAAACCTGCAATTATGATACAAATATGTACTTAAATTTAAAGCAGTTAGTTATCAAAGACAAATGGGTGCAGGATCCTGCACCAGAATGAATCTGCTCAATATTGACATAGTGAATTGTCCTGAGAAGATTAAACCACAACTAGAAAAGCAGGCAGAGGGACAGTGAGTGACAGGGGCTTTATGGGGGGGCCATGCCTCCCGGGGGAGAGTTCATCTTCTTACTCAAAGAGACGCCTTCAGGGATCATGTAACTTGAATTCCCTGTGAATTCAGTGTCATCTTAGCTTGACCAGCTCTGGAAGAACATATTAACCTCCGCTTGTGATTTTCAGAAAACCATTCTAATTTAGCAAGTAATTAAGGGTCACATGTAGGACAAAGAGCTAGATAATCTTGGATTACCCACAGGAAGCTTTGTCTCCAAGGCAACCCCTGATGGAGGGGCTGTTAATGCGAAGGCCAGTCGGTTAATGAACTGGGAAAGGTAACTGGCTCCCAAACCTGTGAGAGCTGGGGAAATGGACATAACAATTATATTGCTATTGAATGATTCAGGGATAGAAAATAAATACTTCAATAAGTCAGTGGAGGCAAGACATTTGGAGAAAGGATATAATTGTCACTGCTCTGCCAGACCAAACCTACAGACCTAAAATTAGCCTATTGTGAGTTCAAGCCAGGAGAATCTTGATGAATTTTAGCCTAGTCTCCAGCTGAATCCGCTGGTTTCAGTGTTGCCTATGACCTAATTACCCCACAACCTGGTTTTTTCCTGAGAGGCAGCCTCAGTTACCACACTAGGCCCGGAGAGTGGCCCAAGGGACATTTGAAAGAGGAGACAAAAGAAGTATTGTCCATCAGAGTCTTTGATACCCCATGCTGGACTAAAAAATAAGATAAGCGTGCACAGATAAGCACTATAAGAGGATTTCAAACAGGTTGGTAGAGGTGGAAGAGAAGAGTATAGGCCACCTAACCAGGGAGATGCTATGATAAGATGAAAAGAAAAACAAAGACATCCACACAAGGAAACTTTAGAGGAACAGTCTGGAAAATTCAAGTGCCCTCGGTACTTCCTCAAAGCTTCTCTCGCTCTCTCTTCTTAATGGCCAAATTTAGGTCTTACATTCTACATAAAGCTCTCTGCAGCTCTATGAGCTTGTATTCCTTTCCTGTCATTGAGCACTTACTAAACCGATTGCACACTTAACTGTGCGTTCTCCTTCCATGTTATTTAACAGTCTCGCATGCCTGGGTTTTGTGTCTCTTGGCTTGGAAGGGAAAGGGTCACGTATATTCATTCAGTGCTATCTAAACATGTACTAAGAATCTACCCTGAGGTGGGCTGTGTGCTGAATGCTGGAAGTAGAAAGATCAGTAAATACGGTGTCTGCCTGCAGGAGCTCACCGACTGGGGAGGAAGCAGGTAAACCAGCAGAAAAATGCAAGAAGCTCCACAAGAGATAGAAGAGCAGCTGGATGTACAGTTGGTACAAATACATTCTTGGATATTGAGTAAGAAAGAGAAGCCAGAAATTATGATTTATCACCAAGGCCAATGTGTGGTTGACTAAAACACAGGACTAGAAGAAAGGTGTTTAGGAAACATGAGCAGTGAAGATTTTTAGCTCATAATCACCAAATTGAGAAACAGATGAAAAACAGAGGGTGGGAAGCTTCTGGGTTAAGGTGGAAAAGGATAAAAGAGCAAAGAAGGCATTTTAGCAAAGATTTGCTACAAACTCCTACCCAGGAAAATAAGACCAGCACGGTGCGTTTTCTGCATGCGACATGGTACACACCTTTATGAGCTCATTCTCCCATTAGGACAGGTTTGAGGGTGTAGGAAGGAAAGTGATCCAGAACTGCTCAGGTTTAAATTACAGGAAATGAAAAGAGACCATTCACTTTAAACATGAAACTAAACTAGAAAATGACAGCTTTCACAGTCTTAGGGGACAAGTCCTAAAATTCTCTGAAACA
This sequence comes from Microcebus murinus, assembly GCF_040939455.1. Classification (NCBI taxonomy): domain Eukaryota; kingdom Metazoa; phylum Chordata; class Mammalia; order Primates; family Cheirogaleidae; genus Microcebus; species Microcebus murinus. The sequence goes on along the minus strand of NC_134120.1, from coordinate 15,177,504 downwards.
GAGGTATATAGACTGAAGGGATCCACAAAACCTGAGTGCTTATTTAGGCAATTATTATTATTATTTTTTATTTCAGCATATTATGGAGGAACAGATTTTAAGGTTTCAATAAATGCCCTCCCCCCCCCACAATATTTAGGCAATTATTTTAATGATAAAAGAATGAACACCCCATGTTGACAAAAAGTGGAAAAGACACAAGGAAACCTATCTGATAGAATAAAGCTCCAAATACTCTGGGGAGTTGAAACCCAAATGAGATGACTGAAATGAGAAGCAGGCAGAGCCCCAAAGAAGGTCCAGAGAAATCCAGAGTCTTCAGGCCCCACAGTAGAAAGAGAAAAGGAGATGTCGACTTTATCCAGGGAAATGGAAAGCACCTCCTGGCATAGGGAAGACACCACGAGACAGAAAAATGTGACACCTATTCCATGAGGCTAGGAAGGCTGTTAGGACATGTATCTGCAATGTTCGCAGAGCTGTGTGTTTACAAAGGGAAACAGAACCCACAGAGGGAAAGGGAACATTGTATTTCACTTTCTCTATTTGTAAACAGATATAAAACCACTGACGGGAAAAGTGGGTGTGGGAGCAGAGACAATGAATAAGGCTAGTCCGAGGTTGAGATAAACCGCAGGAGTTTATCTGAGGACTGTTCAAGTGGCCTAGAAGTCTGCAGGAAGGTAGGTGCTCCATGTCTGCAATTCTGATAGTGATTTATAATCTTCTCTGGATTAAATTTTAGACGTGCATGGCCATATCTGAAAACCATGGAGATGTGCAAGAGGAAAGGCCTGAAACTGCAGTCGACTCACTGATTCATTAAATAAGCATTTATTGTGCACCATATGGACAATACACAGCTCTGCTCTGAGCCTGAGGGATATAGTAATGAATGAGAAAGAAGAGGTCTTGGTGTCATAGTGTGTTACATGCCAGCGGGGAGAGGTAGAGAATAAAACTATCAATTAATTTTTGAAAAGTAAGTTTCAAATGGTGATATGAATAAGTGCTGTAAAAACAAGCAAAAAGCAACAAGACGAGGTAGAGCGCGACCAGTGGGGTTGGGTTGGGGGAGAATTGGGTACTTAGGGAGCAGGCTCTGGGAAGGCCTCTCTGTAGGGAGACATTTGAGCTGAGAATTGAGGGATAACGAGGCAGCCACATGAAGATCAGGGGGCGGAGAGTCCCAGGCAGAGGGGACAGCAGATACAAAGTCCCAGTAGCAGGAAAGCCATGGCGTGTTCAAGAAGCAAAAGAGAAGCCCAGAATGACTGGAATGTGGTTAGAAGGGGGAGAATGGCAGAGAGGAGGTTGGAAGGATTGGCCTTCTAAACATGGTAAGGAGTGTGGATTGTATTCTAATCACGGTGGGTAGCGACAGGAGGGTTTCAAACAAGTGACTACCCAGCAGACCAGCAGCACCAGCATTCGCTGGTAGCTTGCTAGAGATGCAGGACCTCAGATCCCACTGACTTACTGCATCAGAATCTATATTTTAATAAGATCCTCAAATGATGCATGTGTACTTGAAACTTGGAGGAGCACTGCTAAAATCATATTTGCACTTTAAAAAGACTCTAAGTTACACCCACTAGGATGGTTATGCTTTTTTTTAAGAAAAGGGAAAATAACATGTGTTGGTGAGAATGTGGAGAAACTGGAAACTTCTCACATTGCTGGTGGGAATGTAAAGTGGTGCAGCCACCGTGGAAAGACGTTGGCTGTTCCTCAATAATGGAAGCATAGAGTTATGCATTTAGAGCAATTCCACTTCTGGGAATATACCCAAGAGAATTGAAAACAGATGTTCAAAGAAAAACTTGTATATGGATATTCATAGCAGCACTGTTCACAATAAATGAAAGATAGAAACAACCCACATGTCCATTTACTGATGAAGGGATAAAAAGTGTGGTATATCCATGCCATGGAATATTACTCAGACATAAATAGAACAAAGTACCGATACATGCTACAACATGGGTGAACCTTAAAGACATGCTAAGTGAACAAAGTGAGACACATTAGGTCACATACTGTATGATTTCATTTATATGAAATATTCAAAATAGGTCAATCCATAGGGACAGAAAGCAGATGGTTGCCAGGGTAGCGGGGACGGGAGAACAGAGAGTAGCTCCTTAATGGGTACAGAGTTTCCTTTGGGGATGCTGGAAATATTCTGGAGCTAGATAGTGGTGATGGCCACACTACATTGTCAATGTACTAAATGTCACAAATGGTAAATTTTGTGTTATGTGTATCGTACTATAATTAAAAAAAAAACAACACTGTAAAGGGCAAAAGACACACCAAATGGTACTTCCCCAAGGCTTGTTTTTGTGGGGTGGTTGCTAATTGCATTTTAATTTTGTAACATTTCAGTAATAATCTGGTTACTAAAGCTTTAAAATGCACATATATTGCTCTGAGAAAACCCCAAGCTAATAAAGTCTGCACCTTGCTGAAAGCTAAAATGAAAATGGACGTGGCTGAGGTCAGAGTCGAGTGAAATGCAGGTCAGCAAGGTCAGGTGGAGGAACTGGACAGTTGCCAAGGGAAGGCAGGTGAAAAAAGTTGCAGAGATAAAAACTGAGGAGTCAGGAGCCCAGCCAGCGTGGATCCCAAAGGGAGCACTGCAGACGAAAAGTCAATTTCAGTAAATACATTCCTACGCTAGTGAATCACACATCACGTAGAAACCACTGGGCTCCTTTGCCATTGCATTCAATGTCATTCAGACACATTCTCAAACTGTGCTTCCAACTCTGGGGTTTGCACCTGGTAACTTGGAAAACAAGGAGAGCCATGGGCTGGTTAGATTATATATTAACCTCTATGAAGAGAAGTTATTGCTTATTCATTCATTCGTTTTCCCCACCACTTCCTACGTTCCAACCCCATCCAATCTCCTGGTCACCTGCTCTGCTCTGTGTCCTGAGAGGCAGCAGAGCAGAGTGATCAAGAGCACAAGCTCTGGGTCTAGAGTGGCGCTGAATCATGCCTCTGCCATTTACTGTGTGTGACATAGGGCATGCCATTTAGCCTTTTGTGCCTCTGTTTTCTCAACTGTAGAATAGGGATAAGGATTCAGAATTGTAAGAATTAACTGAGTCAATACACGGCTTGGAACAATGCTTGGAACTGCTCAATTCCATTAGCTGCTGATTATTAATATTAATCAACATTACAAATATTATGACTCTGTTGGGCACTGGGATTGTGGAAACAGTAAGATGTTCTCTCTGTTATGACCGAGTTCATGTCTGGTGGGGGATCCACCACAATGCTGCCTGGCAAACCCAAAGGAAGAGATTGGCACAAGAAGGGCCCAGAAGGGCTTTAATTCTGCCCGGGAGGAAAGCTAAGGAAAGCTAAGACCAGGGGGCAACTGAATAGCAGGAGAGGGAAGACAATGACTATAGGCAAAGGGAACAAAATATGTAGGAAGGTCAAAAGTATGCAAGAGCCTGGCTCCCTGGAGTAACTGATGGGTTTGGTTTTGCTGACACTGGGTGTGAGGGAGGGATCCCTTGCAGACAAGCTGGAACGGCAGCTCCCCCGGCTTCTGGTGATCGCCAGCAATCCCTGGCATTTCTTGGCTTGTGTGTGCATCACTCTAGTGTATGCCTCTGTCTTCACATGGCCATCTTCCCTCCGTGTGTCTTGTCTAAATTTCCTTTTATAAGGATACCAGTCATTGATTAAGGTCTACCCTAATCCAGTATGAATCAACTTGGTTATATCTGCAAAAACCCTATTCCAAATGAGGTCACATACATAGCTGCCAGGGCTTAGGACTTGAACACATCTTTTGGGGAAAACACAATTCAACCCACATCAGGGCCTGACCGGTTAGAGAAGGGGAGAGCTGTAGCCAGACAAATTAATACATTTTACGGTAGATCCTCTGATGGTTTGAGGTGAGGAACCTGGAGGCTCAGTTAGGAATTTATTGCAAAAGAGCAAGTGAGAACAGCTGAGGCTCAGACAAAGGCCATGTCTGTGAGAATGCTGAGCCCCCAGAAGCACTGGCCAACCCACTTGGAACTTTTGGCAAGAGCAGTTCATAGGCAGCGGGACTGTGTGTTGTACTTCCAAGAGGCGCATCATGTCTGGTTGTGAGCAGCTCCTGAGCATCATTTTCTAGATCCACTATTTCATTTGGTTTGATAAAATGGCGACATTCTAATTCCATCATTTCCTCTTCATTTATAGCGGGATGCTTCCATAAAAAGAAATTTCCTTCACTGATTATTTACTTTGACCTATAGTTTCTAAAGACAGGAAAACTCTGCTTTTGTTTTTTTAAAAACAGTTTTAAACTACAGAGTTGGTTTCTAGGCATCTTGCAAAAGATGTTTATGTTTTTGATGTTGGCCATCATTGTTTTTCCTGTTTGTTTCCTGTTTGTGTCATTTTGAACTCATGGATTTTAACATATTTGATGTGTTTTAGTCCATTTCAATGATAGTTGAAGCCTTGATAATGCTCAACTCATTCAGCGGAAGCCTCTTCAAGTTGCTGTTAATATAACCCCAGTAATCTTGATACTTTATTTGCTTTTTTTGAACTTCTCCAATATGATCGGTGAGGACTGATATATTGGGTATTAAATTGCATTTCTTTTGTTAGTAATGTGTAGGAGCTTTTCATATATTTGATTGGGTGTATCATCAGTTTGCAGCTCACCAGAGCATGGGTCAAGGTAGGTAGCATGCTGTACTCATGAGTGCGATGAATTATACTCTCATCTTGCCATTGGCATGACCTAGAACAAAGTCACTTATCTTTCTGCATCTTCCTTTCCTTATTAAATTGGGGGGAGGGTGGCTCTACAATCTTTATATCCCACTCTCAAACTAAAATGCTAAGATCTTAGTTTCCAGATTATACATGCCTTAGACCTTATATAAATGTATTTTTTCAATAGAGCCAATTGAATTATTGTATAACTAAGTTCAATTTAATTTTTGCTTGTGTGAGTTATTTTATCAAATTAATTTGTAAGGCAAAAACATTGTTAGATTACATGTTCTTTGTTATTATTATTTTAAAATATGGTCACTGAACTGATGAAGGCCACATGGATTGACCCTTCTGCTTGCTCTTTCAGAAGCTGCAGCCAACTGGCAAATAGCTTCCCCAGGCTCCTGCTGAAGCATCTGCTAATGCTCTGCAGATTACTGTGTCCCCTCCACCCCCCCCCCAGTCACCCTCCATCCTCGGGCTGCTCATTAACTCATTAGAAGCTGCTTTCATAGCAGCTGGGGGGGGGGGAGGTTCTGCCGCCTGCTGACTGTAGCTCAAGCTTTTCAAAGCACCTGCTTCAGTGTCACCTGGAGTCTTTGGTCAATAGAAGTGTTTGTCTACTCTGGCATTGCACACTGTGCTCAGGAATCAACATATTCCCTGTGTAAATCTCTGTGTAACATCTGCTTTGTGCACTGGACAATAAGCTCTCCTAGGGCAGGCTGTGTCAGATTTTGCTCACCTTCAAATCCCTGGCACTCGGTTCAGGGTATAGTACTTTGTAGGCAGCGACCCAAACACACAGCGATTTTCCTCTTGATGTACAAATTGTCCATGTAAGATTAAAGAAAGATTTTCCCCTTAATCTGGGGCTGACATGTAGGTCTGGGTGTCAGTAGATGTGTGTAAACATATGTACATGTATGCATATATACAGCAGGGCTATCCTGTTCTAGTCTAACATACTAGAAACTTCGGCAGAGGAGGTGACTGGCAAGTTCCTCATCCTGTGAGTCTGCCTCCTATTGGGAAGAACAGCACTGACCTGGTAGGTTGAAGATTTAGAATCTGTTGTAGACTCGACCACTCTGGGTGACCTGGGTGACTTTGAATCCATCATTTGGTGGTCCGGGGCCAGCACTCCTTTAAGGCTTTTTCTGATACTGCGATCTTAAGGTTCTCTCCAGGAGTTGTGTTGTCTCACTGACCTCAAGCCCAGGTGCTAGCAGACTGTCTTCTCAGCCTATGAGTGACATAAACCACGTTTATTCTAAATATATCCCCCAAACAAAACTTTTCCTTTTAGATTCACAAATCTAAGCATTTGATTTTCAAAAACCAAATGCTGATCTCTTGCTTAGCACAATCATTTTAGGACGCTCCCTGCTTCCCAGGTTTCTCTCTCTCACTCTCAGTCACCTTGTGTCAACTTTATATTGCTGACCCCTAACTGCGTGCCAGGCACTGTTCCAAGCACTTGACAGGTGTCAACCCATTTCCCAAGGATAAAGTGTGATCCGCCAGGTTTTGCACATGTCGCCTGCTCGTATTGACGGGCTGACTTGTATCATGTCAATTTCATATTTCTTTGGCTGGATGGGTGGCTGGATTTCACATTAGGCAGCAAGAAAAAGGTAATTTAAGCATTTGGGTACTTCAGTGGAAATGGAAGACAAATTGCAGGGTCACTGCCCTAAAGTAGGTTATAGCATATCAGAAAATTAACTTTCAAGAAGTGTTTGACCACAATATGAGATAATGTATAAAGTGCTAAACCCTTTGGCATATATTATAAATCCTCCAGGATATTTTATAAATCCTACCAGAGGCCAGGGAGCAGGGAGTTGAATGGGGGCCTGTGTAACCTCCATGCTTGAAGCTTATCCCTGAATTTCCATGCTGTCCTGACACCCCACACTCCGTGTGTCCTGTTACTCCGTAAGAGCAGGCAAGCCAGGCTTGGTGCCCTTGAGAAGATGTTTCTGGAAGCCCACTCTTCCACAACATACCTGTCCTTCCTGCCCCACACTCCATTCTGATTTCTTTGCTACTTAAAAACAATTAAAGTTTCCTTGAATGAAGACATTTAAGTTTTTTTTTTTTTGATCATAAAAGTTATCCAAGCTCATTCAAGAGATTGGAAACCACATCAAGGAGAAGCCCAAAACCCGCTTCCAGATCAGAACACACCCGACTCTCAGAGTCGCCGTCGTGAGTCAGTTCTGTCTTCTTTCCCTGCATGCGTATCCCGGGAAGACATTTCCAGCACCTCATTTCACTCCGCGCCTGTGGCCCAGAGAAAGGTCTGAGATCAAGAATCCTCTCCAAGCCACAAGCAGCAGCAAATCACATCCAGCGGGCTCAAGAAAAGCTGTCATTCTGAGACGAGTGACAAGGGTTAGCAGGAGCATGCCTGTCCCCACACAATGTCTTCCTACAGCTCTGGAGGGGAGCCAGAGGGAACAAAAAGGCTTTGGCCTGAACTCGGGCCCAAGATGAGAACCAAAGGGCAGAAACCACTGGACTAACCAGATGCTTCCTATTCTAGCTGACCTTATGAGGATGCTGGAAAGATTTTTAAATAAAACTATCTTAAGCTCTGTTTTCTCTCCCAACCAACCTTCCCTTTCACCCCTCCCACAGACACACAAACCACAGCTTCATTTTTGTCCAGCTACGCTGTATAAGTTTTCTCTTTTTCCCTCCCTGTCTCATTAACTCCACTCCCTCAGCCTCCCTGGTTTTTCAATGATTAAAGTAGTGGGCTTTTTAAAAAGGCCTCCAATTAGCACCTCATCAGCTCCAATTAGAGGAGACAAAAGCAGTGTAAAGATAACTCAATGAGAGGGGCGGGCACAACATCATGTAATCACTTAAGACAAGCATTGAGCATTCTCTCTGCGAACCACGCTGGGCCTATTCACCTTTCTTTCTTCCTTTTGGATGCATTTAAGACTGTTTTGCTGGGAAGCCAGGCCTCCCAGGAGTCTCATAATTCCTCATTCAGAGGCTACCTGTTTACAGCTCACAGAGTCCAAGGACCTAAACAATCCTATATTGTACGCCCGGTGCCTCCTTCAACCCGGCTCCCTAATGGTGTGTTTCTGTGGCCGGCAGAGTAAGTTAAAGGCTGGCTTTATACTCACAGAGTGTTCTCCTTGTACTGTCTTCTAATTACAAGGGAGGGCAACAATGTATTTTTTTTTCAATGAGAGTTCTTTGGAGCAGTTAATTTGGTGCCTGTACTAAATGCCCCCAAACATTAATTAGGGTGGAAGGAACCCTAATTTCCTCAGCAGTTTTCCCCTCCACTTACTTCCCTCGTTTTCACATAGGCCTGGATGAGTCTCCATAATGAAATTACCTCATTAATGCCTTTATTCTTCACAGTAACTCATTCAAAACCAACCATTTAGCTTTAATTTAATGCTGTCAAAAGGAAAAAGGTGCATTCATGGCTTTGATTAGCAAAAATTTTCCCCCCTGAGGGGCGGACAGATTTAAATTATGAAGATGGTAAGTAGTGAGTTATAATTGGACACAAGCAGCACTTCAGGAAGGCTTACATGCGTTCAAAGCCCGGGAGGGCCGGGCCGCGGACTATTAACTGTGTCCAGCGCCTTGTTCTCCGTATTTGAATTGATGGCAACTTAACTATAAAAAAGAAAATGGGGTTTAATTTTTGTTTAATACACAGTGGGGTTGTATTTACCCACAGAGCAATAGCTTTTCAATGAGCTCAGGCTTTGTTCCCTTAATAATTTATTATCCATGCTTTCTAATATGAGTTTTGAAGGGCGCTGTGCATGTCATGGTTTCTAGGGAAAAATGAAACCTTAAGTGCACAGATTGAGCAAGTGGGTGGTTGACCTAACACCTCGGTCACGGTAGCCCCGACAGAGGAGTTCTAATATATGATTCACAATCGTTGTTAAAGTTACCGTGCTTTGGGGGATTTAGCCTTTAAAAAAAACCAAAAACCTTTTCTTAACATTTTCTCATTTGAGACAAAAAAAATCCTATGAAATAAGACTTAGAGATTATGTGCTCAGTGAAAAAGCAGAGGCCCAGGGACTCAAACTCATGATCAGTGGCAAACACAGGACCAGAAGCCACTAGGATAAGCCTGGGGCAAAACCCAATACTTTAATGCTATACCGGCTGCAATAACTATGTTAGGTGTAAAATGATGCAGCACATGGCTCACGGCATGTCAGTGAATCACGAAGAAATGGACTGGGTCTTTCTAGATCCAAATGGTGTCCAATCAGTGAGCACAACGGCGGGGGTGGGGGGAGTGGAGAGAGAGAGAGACCTTATATCAAAGAGTGACAGAGTGTGTTTATTTCTAAATCTCAGGCTGGTACAGGCAAGAGAGGATTTCTAGTGATGGGGTAAATACAGTAAAAATCAAATAAAACCATGTCACCTATTCTTTCAAAACCAGAAAGAACCATCCAGGCAGTGTGGAGGCTCAATGGAGAGAGTGTGGAACTTGGAATTAGATCCGCTTTAAAAATTCCACCTTTGCCACGATCAGGTTACCTCAATGTTGTCAGCCTCAGTTTCCTCTTTTGTTCAATGGGGACAGTAAGACCCATATATGAGGATGAAATGAGATGCCACATGTAAAGAGCAAACATATAAATCATGCCTTGCAAGTTCTAGAGAGTAAGAAAAAGAGGTACTAATCAACCATTTATTCAACTATTAAGCATGGCATTACAATACTCTATATATTTCTGAGCAAAGATTATCATATTTGGGCCACAAACATCAAATTCAAGTAGCTGTAACCTTGTAAAAAAATACCAGCAATGGGAAACAAATTTATTTTTCTATAAGTCATCGCAACTTCATCAGATATTTAACCTCTTCATCACTGTCAAAGTCAAGCATATTATTTGCAAAACTTTTTTCTTCAATGCAAAACATCTCCTTTAATTAATATAGTCTTGGTTGTTTTAGCAAATAATCCATCATGCCAACATGAGAACAAATATTTTTCTGGCCTTTGATCCAAATTCACTGGGCTTGGTCATTGTTGAAATGGCCATATGTATGTTATTGATCAAGAGTTTTATTTTCTCGACTTAAAAACATGAAAACACATTCCAATTTTGAATAGCCAGGAAACACTAGATCTCCTATCTTTTTCAGGGAAAGTTTCTTTTGTGTTGGCTGCTGGATTCTTTTACCTTAGTCAGCAGAGTGACCTGGTTCTTCCCTATTTATAGTTTTAGAGAGTGTGTGTGTGTGCATGTATGTGTGTCTGTTACTGAAAAGAGCTTGGTTTGTGAGCCTTCCTGTCTTTCTGACATGACAAACACTGCAATGTGGAAAACACACCCCATTAAATGCAGTACTATATGCAACAAGCCCTGCTCTCCCTTCCTTTAGTCCAATGGCACAGTTTTTAGATAGGGCCTTGTGCTTTTGACACTAAAAGAGAGGAAATTTGTGAAGAATCTAGTTATGTACTTCCTCTTAATTTAGAACTTTCTGCTGTCACATCACTAATATCAATTAACTATTACACCAGGATGATTTAGTCTTTGAATTAGAAACATATTATATTGACAACATATTCTATATATGATTTCCAATTGCTTGAAAGGCACTGGAAGATAGGTGCTGTTATGAGTTGATTTGTGGACCCCTCAAAGATATGTTGAAATGCAAACCTCAGTGCCTTGGAATGTGACTTTTTTAGAATAGGGTCATTGCAGATGTAATTATAGTAGTTAAAATTAGGTTATGATGGGATAGGGTGGGGCCTTAACTCAATATGATGGTGTCCTTACAAAAAAGGAAAATTTGGAAAAAAGGGAATATTTGGACAAAGGGACAGACATGCATGGAGGGAAGACAATGTGCAGACACGTGGGGAGAATTGGAGGGTGCAGCTGCAAGCCAAGGCACACCAGAGACTGCTGGCCAGCCACCAGGAGCTAGGAGAGAGGCTTAGAACGGATCCTTCTCTAGCATCTTCTGAGAAACCATGGCCCTGCCAACACCTTGATCTTGGACTTCTAGCCTCCAGGACTGTGAGAGTAGAACCTCTACAGAAAACAGTTTGGGGATTCCTCAAAGAAATAAAAGTAGATTTACTGTTCGATCCAGCAATCCCACTACTGGGAATTTACCCAAAGGAAAAAAGGTCATTTTATCAAAAAGACAGTTGTACTCAAATGTTTATTGCAGCACAATTTACAACTGTGAAGACGTAGAATCAACCTAAGTGCCCATCAATTTGTGAGTGGATTAACAAAATGTGGTATATGTTGGCCTGGCATGGTAGCTCACGCCTATATTTCTAGTACTCTGGGAGGCTGAGGAGGGAGGATTGCTTGAGGTCAGGAGTTTGAGACCAGCCTGAGCAAAAGCAAGACTGAGTATCTGCTAAAAATAGAAAAAATTAGCCAGTGGGGTGGCAAGTGGCTGTAGTCCCAGCTACTAGGGAGGCCAAGGCAGGAGGATTGCTTGAGCCTGGGAATTTGAGGTTTCTGTGAGCTAGGCTGATGCCACAGCACTCTAGCCCAGGCAACAGAGCAAGACTCTGTCTCAAAAAAAAAAAAAGTGGTATATGTATACTATGGAATACTACTCAGTCATGAAGGAGGATGAATTAAGGCCTTTTGCAACAATTTGGATGGAACTGGAGACTATTATCCTAGGTGAAGTATCTGAAGAATGGTAAAACAAACACCACATGTACTCAATATGAAATTGGAACCGATGAGCACACATGTGCACAGAGGGAAGTAAAACTCCATGGAAATCAAGCAGGAGGGATGGGGGAGAAGGGGATGGGTGAAAACCTACCTAATGGGTACAATGAATGCTATCTGGGTAATGGGCAAACTTGCAACCCTGACTCAAGCATAACAAAAGCGAGCCATGCAACCATAAACATTCGTATCTGCAAAATATTTTGAAATAATAAAACAAAAAAAAGCAGAAAAAAGAAATATCCATATCCTTATATCCCTTCTCCCCTTTTATAGAAAGGGACTTTGCAATCAATGTAATAGAAGCATAGAAGCAAACAGGCTGTACTCAAAGAGCTACATGGAAGATGTTTAAAGCATTTTTTAAGTTCTTCAGATAAGTTTGAAATACACGATGTGAGCTGGCACGAGTGTGAGAGCCATGGCCTTCACATAAGGCTTCAAGAAACATAGGTTGGACATACCTAGTGCTCTTGGATGTGACCTCTTCTAGCCATGAATACCCATGTCACCCTGCTGTTCCCTTAAGCCCAGTGTGCCTTGGATACTACTTATTCGTGTCCACAAATTATCTCATCTCGGTGGACTATAAGCTCTCAGAGGGCAGGCATCCCTTCTATCCATATTTTGTTTTTTTCTTTTTGGCTCGTAATTATCTCACTTGGTATCCTGCCCCCCAGTATTCTCGTTCCTATCTTTTCTACACTGTTCACGTGTCTGCCGTTGCCAATAAGATGTGAACTTCTCAAGGGCAAGTACCAACACACAGGTACAAGCTTATTACCACTTCCTGCTCTGGGGTGCTGGGAAAGTTAATCTACATTTCAAAGCCACTCTTGTTTTTGGCAAAATCCTCCTGGAACTGTGCTGGTTTTCCTCCTTGGGTCAGGGCCAAGAATTTTAACTCTTATTCTGCATGATGGGTTTCCACAAGATAACTCGGTATTAGGTCTGTTGTAGATGGTCGATAAAGAATTGTTGCATTAAAGAGGATCAGAATATGCTAACCCCAAAAATTGCACTTTGGTGTAATGACTGATCTGAATTTATGGCAATTTGCTTTTTGCCCTTCCCGTTTCTGTCAAAAAGCAGGGCATCCATTTCTCTTTGTAAAGGTAATCAATTGGACAGGTGTCTCACTCTTCCACAACAGGAAAAAAACTACTCTGAGACAACTCTCATCTATTGAGATGACTCTTATCTGCATAGCAAACCTTACTAAATGACCCTTACTTATGGTACATTTTTGGTCACCTTTCCATAGTTTACCATTCCCCCCAAATCCCATACCCTCTTTCCTTTTTCGAGCCTCTCCTCCACACTTTACCATCCTTTGTTAAGACAGTATATAATTTCCATATTTTAAGCACCTCTTTGAGTTCTACATCACTGAGTCTTCCAGCATGTATGTGCACTGCACACATGGACTATTTTTTCTCCTGTTAATCTGTCTTTTGTCATTTTAAATTTGCAGAATCTCAGTCACTGAACATAAGAAAGGAGAAATTTTTTCCACCTTTGCAGTATGAACTGCAGTGTAGCATATGATAGTTGAAAATTGTGCAATTTTCATAAAGGTCAGCTGGTGTATGGAAAGAAATGCCATACAATCAGGGTAGGGGGTGATATTAATCAAGGGGAAGCGTGTTAACAGCTTTATTGTAGTTCTTGGGTCCAGGTTTAAAAAACTAAAATGGGAATGCCAGCCATCATTTCAAAAAACCATATTCATTTTAGGATAGTTTCTCAATGCATAAACAAAACTGTGAGCCTTCAGGGATACCCATCTCCTTTGATTCCTGACCCATTTGATTCACATTAGACTAAGGCCCATTTTGAAGAACGTGCAGTGTGTAATTGTACCCTGGAAAGTACATGATTTCACTTTCTTCACCATGGTTGCACGGGAAGGAAAACGGAACACAGCCCTCCTTCTTCTCTCCCTTTCCTTCCTTGCCGCATCTGGTCAATTCCAAAAAAAAAAAAGAAAAAACGCCACTAATGACCAGGCTATATCGGCATTACATAGTCAAGTAGCTCATTCAATTTGCTCAAAGGAGCACGGACGTAATCAAGCATTTGGCTGAATGAACAACTCACACTGAATAGGGCAAATATTTGGATTCAAGTATAGGTCAGCAGCAACCAATTGAAATATTGATAAAGAAAGCCTGTGGGAACTAAATGTACATAAAAGAAAGAAAGGAGGAAAGGAAAAAAGGGAGGTTCTCAAGGGTGGGGGGAGGCAGGGCAGCGGGACCACAGGGGGTGATTTGTCTCCCCCACAAGGAGAAGGTAGGTGGCTGGGCTGGGGAGTGGGCAAAACCCGGCGGGCAGCCTGTTATCCCTGCTGCAGAAAGCAGTCTGTTCACGCTGTTTTGTTTGCTTCCAGAGCAGAATTTGTAATTTACTGCAAACATCCCATGGAACTTTCTAATAGGAACTCCTCTGCCCCTGCCACCCAACTCTGCTGAAAAAGAGAATTAGGCTAAAGTCTCTTTGTGTTGGTGTTTTTTCTTTGTTTGTTTGTTTGTTTTTTAAATATTGTCCTTTTCAGGCATGAGATCTCACCAAGGTTGGTTTTGTTGGCTTGAAAACAACTTGAGAGCACTGAGGCTTCCCCGGTAACCTCCCGGCCTCCACCCCGCATCATCACTCACCCGTGAGGCTCGGCAAATCCAGACCTCGGTTGCCCAAAGTAAATGTCAGCCACACTCACAGCCTATTTATAAAGCCTTGCTTTGTGGGTGGTTTCACTGTCAAGCATCTGCCCTGCACGAAGGCATCCACATGCCCCACTGCCACACTCAGCCACATCCTCTTCCTCCAAAAAGGGTCAGAAATCCAAATCTCTGACTTAACCAGAAAATTGAGTGTTCTTAGTATTTCCATTTCCATCACCCACAGGCTCCTCTGCAGTCCCGCCAATGCCACCAAGGTCTTCTCTGAAAACCCTCAGCGAGCAGGGACTAGGCGACAAACCCTCTGCTGTCCCCAGTTTTCCCAGGCTCGCTCCTGCCCTTGGAATCTCGGTGGCTGTCACCAGTGAGACACAGCAGCAGCTTGTGCCTCCGGCACTCAGAGTTTGGCTGAACGTGGGGGGTCGTGAACGATCACTTGGCACCCAGGGTTCATTCCTTGGAAATGAAGATTCTGCCTCCAGCCTCCTACCCGGGGACTGCAATGTCCTTCAGAGAAGGGAGGATCGTGAGCTGTTCTGAACTTGTTCGGAATACTCATCCTCAGGGAACATGCAGTCCCTGGGGGACAGTCCCCTGGGCAACGGAAGGCGGAAAGTTTCGTGTCACTGTTATAAGAGATATAAGGCTGGAATGTACGGCAGAGACACAAGTGACTCACTACAGGAGGACAGTCCCATGGAGAAAGGACATGTCCTGGAGGGTGAGCAGTATTGCATATGAGGAGACAGGTGGGAATGGGAAACAAGTGTGTGTGGGGACAGGAGTGTGGGGGGGCACAGGCCAAACCAAGGCCTAGACATGGAGAGTGGTCACCGCTGAAATGAACAGAAGTCAAAATAACACCGGAGCACTCAGATCCTGGGATCCATTCAACCCAGATTTCCTTGGCTCTCACAGCCTTATGAAGAAATTTATCCAAAACATCCTAGCCTTCCCTCAATAGGTAAACAAGTTTAAAAAGAGTGCTTATCTGTTAGAAATAAATACTTAAATATGTACAGATTAAATGGTATGTCTGGAATAATCTTTAAAATATTTCAGGAAAAGAAAAAGAAAAAGATTATGGGAATTTATATGACACCAGATTGGTAAAATGGTATTTTCAAAGCTGAGTGATGCATACTTTGTGGGTATTTTACACCAGTCTTTCTACTTCTGTGTATTCTTGACAATGTTCTATGATATAAATTTTAAAAAGAATCTACCTATGGGTCTATCATTTATTTATTAATCTAAAATCTTGGAAGAAACTTGGTTTTTTTAGCTTTTATGAATACCATCTCTTAGGAAAATATTCTCAAAACATGTTTCCATGACCATCAGCAACACCTGGGAGCTTGTCAAAAAAAAAAAAAAACAAAAACCCAGCTTTCTAGTCCCCTAGCACTGGAATCTCTGGGAAGGATTCAAGAGTCTGTTTATTTACTATTATTGCTTTTTAAATAGAGATGGGGTCTCACTATGTGGCCCAGGCTGGAGTGCAGTGGCTATTCACAGGTACAATCATATTTCATCACAGCCTCAAACCCCTGGCCTCAAGTGATCCTCCCTCCTGAACCTCCCTAGTAGCTAAGACCAGAGGCGCACACCACCATGCCTGGCTAAGTCTATTTTTTTTTTTTTAAAGCTACAGATGATTCTGATATTTGATAACAACAGAGAACCACTGTCTGCCTTCAAGCAATGCATTTCACGAGTTTTCTAGACCCTGGGTAGTCCTAAATTGCCTTTCTGAAGCTTCAAGAGGGGCTCCCTATTCTTGAGATTTGCAGGGTAGGGTCATGCTTACTACAGGGATAACATTCTTTTTATATTTATCATCTTCTCCTTGCCCTGGGCTTTGTCTTTCCAAATTGCAAAGTCTGACCCCTAAGCCTTGGCAGTCTCTCTTTCATTGCTGCTGGGCACAGCGCCCTGCGTGTCTGGGCATTCTCCAGCCTTGCTGTACAGTATTAGCTGCCTTCACCCACGCATAAGCCATGGATTTAGATAAGGATGGGATGATGCTTCATATTTTGATTCTAGTCTGCACGGTGACGAGTATATTTCTGTTCTTTTGGACAAAAGCAGTGCATGGATTTAGTTGGTCCACCCATTCACACTACTTACTGTGCCAGGCGCTGACTTGGGCTGGAGATCCAAAGATGACCACCTTGTCCTTATGGAGCTCGCAGCGTAGGGGACACGTGTGCAGAAGATGCATTATGACACCACACAAGGGGGAAACCGACAGCGTGTTTGCCAAATCTCTGTGAGAAATCTTGTCCAGAAATACGCTTGTTTCCTGTCTCAAATGAGGAAGGAGAATTATGATCAGATGTTACAATAGCGGATCATTTAAGCTCCAGCAGGGATTGAAAAGAGTGTGATAACTTCTCCCACCTGTGGAGGAAGAGTCACTAGGGTGTGCCCATGAAGTTTAGTTCAGGGTGTCAGCCAAACTGCTCATTGTTCCCTCTGCATGCATGGTAAGTCAAAAGAAATAACCTGGGGTCGGAGGTAGCCTGGATGGATCAAATTTAAAACTAATCCTTCCTTCAGCAGTGAGCCGAGATGTAATGTAGCAATAGCTGAATGTTCCCCAGCAGAGCTTTTGCAGAGAATATCGAGGAAAGCAGAAAAGCCCTTTGGTCTCAGGTAACCACCTGCGGAACCTGATACTTCTAAGAGTTCTGCAAGGCAGCTAAAGGTCCTCTCCTGCTCTGTGGCCTTCCCTGACACTGCACACAGTGGTGCTCGCCAGGCTGGCTCCAGGGGTTGTTTAGGAAGTGTGCGTGTTTGTATGTGGAGGAGGGGTTGTCGTCACTATTGGGGAGCCTAGAACCTAACTCCATTTTGCATATAAACACACCTTATCTTTTGCGGCTTTAACCTGCAGTAATCGTGGGTGAAATAAGGAAAGACCATACTTACATTTGGTTGGAACTTTACTGAGAGTTATTCAATGCAGTGCTTGGTACCTGAGTCACCGATCAACGCTTAGTCTGTGTGGCTGTCATATTTAAGGTGAGTCTCTGAACAGGCACAAGCATTAGACTACTTATGCCTTCTAGTATAGTTGTGCCTCAGTACATGCTTACATACATATTAATTTATTGTAATGACTTAGCTGTCATTTAATTTTTATCTTACTGTTGGAACATTAGAGTGATTAAAATATGTGTGTAGACAAGTTTTTGTGTCTGTGCATTTCATGTTAGGATACTATAGGGGAAAGTTACATAATATTTACTATGAAAGGAGGCATTAGATCTGATAGGGCTGAGAAGTGCTGTTCAAAGTGAACTCACAGCCCCAGCAATTCTGCTGTGCTGCAACAATATGGAAAAATCAATGTATTCTGGACTATTTCTGCTATGGGCTCTGGCCTGGCATGCTGTAGTGACTGCTCAATGCTCAATGTGCTGCTGTTATAACCCAGGTGTCCTGACCTAATCCTTCTCGTTTGTTCGTTGATCCAGCACTAACCCAGCTTCTTGGAGCAGAGCAGGTGACGCTTGTTGAATCTTGGAACGTTCGGTGCTGGATTAAAGCTCATATAATTCTGGTGTTGGAAACGTGGTCGTCTCTAAGAAGCTGCCTCTGAATATCCTATTCCAGTCTTGTCTACAACCTAGAACATCGACTTTCTTCCACTCAAACAGATCAAACAATGGAGAACCGTCACATTCTCCTTGATTCCAAAAACTTACAATCATTATTAAATCTTGGTAATTAACAAAGTCTTCCTTACAGATAGAATACTAATTTGATAAGAGCCTGGCCTCTAAGGAAGTGCCTCTGAGGCATGCCTAAGAGCCTGCAGGAAAGCGACACACACGTGGCTTAACTGTGTTGTTGGACATGGAAACCGCAGACTGCGGCACCTCCAGGCAGGTGAGCGTTTCCGAGGAGCCTCAGTCGGGGCTGTAGCACCGCTGCTGCGGCCTCCTGCAGGCTCGCTGCCTCCCCGCCTGCCTCACATTCAAGGAGGAACGTAGGTTTGGCCGAAAGGAAAGCCAAAGCCGCATGGGGCAGCTGCCTCCTGTGGGTGTGGCTCAGGTCAGCCGGGCTGAAGCTCACTGTGCGATTCAACTGCTCCACCTGCCGAGTCGGCCAGGAACTGCAGGCGATGCCCGGGAAGGGAAGAGGGAAAAAGGGAAGTAAAGATTGCCATAGACAACTATTACCGTCCACATACTGAGCTTGTTGTTAATTACATTTATGACTCAGAGCAACCTATATAAAGAAAATATTATTATTCCCATTTCACAGACAAGAAAACTGGGACTCGGAGAGGCTGAATCACTTTGCTCAAGTCCACACACCTGTTAAGTGGCATGCTTGACTTTGCAAGGCCTTCCATTAACTGCAGTAGGGGAAGTGGATGGTGTTGATTGGGGACTGTGTTAAATAATTTCATGTTTTTTTTTTTTTTTTTTTTTTTTCTTGTTTAACATTAGCCCCATCTCAGTATAATTTCATGTTTAATGTCTTATTGAGTACACCAAGCCTTTGAAGGAGGTGCCGTCCTGTGTTTTTGAAATGCAAAACCTGAAACTTAGAGACACTGAATAACTTATTTGAGGTCCCAAAGTCACTAAATGGTAGAGTTCTCTCTGGTTCCAAAGCTTGGCCCTCACAAATGGAGAGTTGAAGGTGGACAGACATAGACAGATAATATCATACTTAGAAATAAGGACCACGGCCTTATATTATTTAATAGTTTTGGATTTACTGCCACTCTGGCAACTTTCCAATGAGCAGATATACTCTAATTTACCCAGCACATATAGATGAGAAAACACGTATGTAAGTACAATCTTGGCAAACTGGACACTTTGTAATGAACCTAGGGAACTCATGATTGATATAGTATCTATTGGGAATTGAGTTGTTGCAAAAAAGAATAAATCTTTAATTTGGCTTTTTTATGGTAAAAGATGGGCTTTCATACTTTGCTTGCAATTAAAAAGATACTTTTCACATTTGTTTCTTCTTTTTGACTTTATAAACTTTAAAAATTTTTTTTAACTTCACATTTGTTTTCTTTATACAAATTAAAAAATTACAGATAAGAATAAAGCCATTTGACCTACTTTCTCAACACTCCCCAGACATAAATGGTATATATTTGTCTCAATCTTTTTCTATGCATTTGCTTTTCTATCTTGAAAATATAAGTGATTTTATTATGGGTATCTTTACATAAGCAAATCAAAGTCTTCAAATTGCTTTCTCTCCCGTTTTCCCCCACATTTGATAATATGATTTAAGAGCGCTTTCCAATGCAAAGCATAAAGATCAGCCTATTTTTGAAAGTATTTTATAGAATGGATGCATCATAGTTTACACAATTGAGTCCCTATTAATGGGCATTTGGTTTGTTTCCAGGTGTTTTCTTTTGCTATGATAAACAATATTATGTTGAACATCTTCGTGCATGCCTCTTAGTGCACACATGTAAGGTTCTTGAAGACAGATACCATGACAGGAAATCTCCAGGTATTAGAGCATGTGCATTAACAATATGAAAAGGTAGAGCCTAAATGCACTTCCAAAGTGTATGTACTTCACCACCAACATCTACCTATCCAATTGCCTTTCTCAACTCGCCCGCTCAGCATGTTGTACTTTGGGTGTCCGGACTTTGGGTTAGGGTCCGATCCAATTTCCTCCCTTCCAGTGGTTCCTAGGGTTACTGTAACAAAGTACCACAAACTGGGTGGCTTAAACAGCAGAAATATATCATCTCACAGTTCAGGAGACCAGAAGTCCAAAATCAAGGTGTTGTTTATTCCTTCTGGGGGATGTTCCATGCCTCTCTCCCAGCTTCTGGATGTCTGCTGGTGTTTCTTTTTGTGTAGAAGCATCACCCTGACCTCTGCCTTCATCTTCACATTTCATTCTCCCTGTTAATGTGTGTGTTGAAATTTCTCCCTTTTCATAAGGACAACAGTCATATTGGATTAGGGCCCACCCTAAAGATCTTCAATAACTGCATATCCAAATAAGGTCATATTCTGATGTGCTGGGGGCTAGAACTTCAACATATTGATTTTGAGGGGGGACAAAATTAACCCATAACACCCCTGTTTTGTCTCGGGCTTCGTTTCCAGGTCACATGTGCACATGATCTATTAAAATGGAGGTTCCAAGTGACATGGGACTAGCAGACACCCAGGGGTAAATGCCAGCTCAAATTTCTACTTGCCTCTCTGGATTTGTCATTTTTCACCTTCAAATAAATCCCCTTTGTTTCCAATCAGGTCAAACATGCACCTAAAAAATGTTTTCAAAACTTTTCTCCATCGTGTTAAGGTTCATAAGAAGAGTGGGTTTTTGGAATATTTAGTCCAAAATATACTTGGAAATGGGAACCCTTTTTGATGTAAAACGAATGCAGAATCCCTACATGACTTCTCCTTGGAAAGAAATAAGAATTTCAAATTATTGGTTTACTGTGACCAACATTTTTGAGTAAATCTGTCAAATATTCCTCATTTTAAAACAGCATGAGCTATGAAGGCGATGAAAACTAAACAAAATATAATCCAGGCAGGAACTCTATGTTTAGAAAAATAAAATATTTAGCAGTACTGTGCATATTGCCTGAATTGGTGAGATGCTAATATAAATTTGGAAGTATTAAAAAAGTTTGAAGTAATCCTCTAATAACTCTTTTTCCTACCAAGTAAACTGCAGAGCTCCAGAATGAAGACTATTTGCCCACACATCAGATCTGACCATAATAACACATTTCACTTAGTAGTTTGGTTTACTTAAGTAGTTTGATGCTCATAAAGTCTTGATGCATGTGCTAATTTTTCAAGTGGTACATTTTTCAG
This sequence comes from Microcebus murinus, assembly GCF_040939455.1. NCBI lineage: Eukaryota > Metazoa > Chordata > Mammalia > Primates > Cheirogaleidae > Microcebus > Microcebus murinus. The sequence goes on along the minus strand of NC_134120.1, from coordinate 15,156,489 downwards.
AGATGATTTTTGTTTGCTTCTGCCAAAACACAGCTTCACAATAACTCAGTTCTCAAATACTAGGAAGGAGAGTCATTGAACCATGCCATTTTTTAAAAATTGATTTTACTTGTTTCCACTCTCTTTCACAACAGCATAGCAAAATCTTAGCTTCTTCCCCCAAACTCCCCCTTCCTCTCCCACCCTCATGCCTAGCACTCAGCAGGACTGTTCATGTCCCTCCTTGTCCTTGAAAAGATTGGTTTCCTCCTGTTCTCACTGCTTTGTAAAAGGAGAAGCACTCTGAAGGATCCTTTTTCTTCAATTCCACTTTTGGGTAGAGTACATTGACCCATGTTAATTATTCTCGTCTGGTCACACTTTTCCCCTAGTCAAAGAGAAGACCGACAAAGGAGCCACCTACATATTATTTCTATTTGGAGTCTAATACAGAGGTTCTCAAAGTGTGGTTTATAGAATGCAAATGTTCCAGCTCTACCCCAGACCTATCGACTCTCAAACTGTGGGGATGGAGTGTGGCAATCTCTCCAGGTGACTGTGATAGGCACACTCAAGTTTTAGGACCACAGGGCTAATGTCTCCATTTTCCACTTTTCTTCTCTTACTAGGCGGGTGTGCAGCTCCTTCTAGATTCCCCTGGAGGTGCTGACAAGCATCATGTCTCTTCTTACAAATGCTGGCACTGGAGAAAGCATATTCCCAAAAGGAAAGCATGCAAGCATGTAAGTTTTAGCATTTAACTGCCTCCTCCTGCAAGATTAGAGTTTTTGGATGGGAAGAAAAGCAAGTCTGAGAGCAAGCAGCCATTCAACCTACTCAATGCCCCAAAGAAAATCGTATATCTCTAGTCCTTATCTTTTCAGAATTTATCTCACCAACCCTGGAATCTGTTGAGTGGCAAAGGGTGAGAGGATGATTGACGGTCTCATTTCCATTGAAACACATGATAGAATGTTTGCATCCCATCCCAGAACTGAGGCTGAGTTTTGGAAGGCTTCCTAATAGGGTGCAAGGACTTTGCTAACCTTCCCTTGCAGAGCATTTGTCTGCTGAAAGTTTTATCAGATTGGATTAGGTTTGACTGCATGTTACAGAAAACTCAGGGTGCCAGGAATTCCTGTGGTTAAAAGAGATGGAAGTTCCTTTTTCTCTCACATACAGGGCCGAGGTAGGCAGCCAATGATTGGTGTAATCACTCCATGATTATCAGGTACACTGGCTCTATTTTCTTTCTGCTTTGCCATCCTTAATGGGCCAATTCATGGTATAAAATAGTTGCTTATGCTCTAAACATCACATCCAAATTCCCACCAGCTGGGAGGAAGAAGAGCTTTCTTTAAGAAAACGTTCTGGAAGTCAAATATAACATTTTGCTTATATTCATTGAGTGGTACCATCTCTAGTTGCAAGGGAGGCTGAGAAATGGAGTCTTTATTTTGGATGGCCATGAGCTCAGCTACAGACCAGGAATTTTATTACTATGGGAGAGAGTTAGGGACAATTAGCATTCTCTACCATGACCCAATTTTAAGGGCCATAGGTCACACCTACATTATTTCTGGCTTCCCAGCTCCACCTGAGTCTTTTGCCTGAGTTTTGTGGGCCAGTTCTTCTGATAGATTTACCTCCCTTTTTTTCTCACTTCTAATTATACTCAACAACTATGATAAATGTTGTGGCTCTTTTGTGCAGTGAAAAAGTTTAAAATTAGTTATTAATTCTTTACATTATTCCATGCAACCCACTTTGAAGACTCCTGAGACTGCAGGTGATTCTCTGACAGAGAGCACATTGTCGTGTCGTTGGGACAGAACACGAAAGCACAGCACTCTTTGCTGGGTCACAGATATGTCCCAGGAATTTGGCACGGATTCCAGCCAACATCAAGTGTGTTCTAGGGAAGTGAAGTAGTCCTACTGAAAAGCTCCTATAGGGTATGCCTTGAGTTCAAAAACAACCCAATGTGAGGCCTTGTAAACTTCCATGTAGTGTAGCAGCATCGTTCTGTACCTGAGCAGATACCTTCTCAAAATGTTTGTGGGGCATATTCTAACCACTACTGGAAGCCCTTTTTCCTGGGTGATTATATCTCACAAATATTATGTCTCATGCATTTCTCCATTTCTTTCTTAATTAATTTATTCATTATTTATATTATTTAAATTATATTATGTATTCATTTATTTATATTTATTTATTTATTCATTTTCCCCAAATTCTGTGGGTACAAATATTGTTAGGGTTACATATCTTGCCCCTGCCCCCCTCCCTACCCCCGCTCTGCCAGCTTCAAGCGTGTCCAGTCTTCAAGTGGTGCGCCCTGCACCCACCATGAAAGTGCATACCCTTCCCCTTCTCCCCCCTTCCACCTGTTCACCTCCCATTAACAAAATTTTTTTTTAGACATTTTGGTTACAGTGTGTTTCTTTGCATTTCTCCATTTCTGATGGCAGGTAGCCCATACTGGACGTTCTAAAGACAGCTCAACGATGAGTTCCACGGCCATATGGATCCACTGTTAATAATCACTCAGAAATGTGAGAGTGAGAACCACCAGGAATTATGAACATACAGCTTAATTTATGCTGCAGTCACAAATAACTCCCACAGAAATCCGACTTAAACTATTTTAGGCAACAATGGACGTCACTGGCTCAGGTAACTGAAAAGTGCTAGGATAAGTCTGTCTTTGGAGTGTTCCAGGAGCTCAAATGATGTTGCTGGGGTTATTCCTTCTTCGTCTCTTGGCTCTAGTTCCCTTTGTGTTGGCCTCACTCTCAGGCAGGCTTTCTCCATGTGGCAGAAAAGACAGTAGCTCTTTGGGGTCCTTAGTTGTATTTAAAAGGTGCTGAGATTAAAAAGTTTGAGAACTGCTAAGATACATACTAATGAATCAATCACTGTAACCAAGATTTCTTTCCTTTACAGCTGAAAGCCTCGTTCATTCACGCACTTAATATTCCCTTACCGTGTTCTAGGCACTGTTTGCCATAAGGGGTACCATGTAGCTGGGTCTGTGTGTGTCTAATTCTGTGGTGGATGTGGGGCCAGCTATACCCCAACCCTATCAAATGGGTTACCCAAAGAAAGGGCAGATTTGCTTAACCAGAAAGAGGAAGAATTGTTGGGTAGCCAACTGCAACCTCAGGCTCCTGGGCTCAATCGGGGATCCTCCTGCCTCAGCCTCCTTAGTAACTGGGACTACAGGTGCATGCCACTACACCTGGCTAATTTTCCTATTTTTTGTAGAGATGGGGTCTCACTCTTGCTCAGGCTGGTCTTGAACTCCTGGCCTCAGTCAGGCAATCCTCCCACCTCAGCCTCCCAAAGTGTTAGGATTACAGGCATAAGCCACTGTTCCCAGCTGTCATAATATTTTAAATATTTTTAAAAGATTTTAAAAATCATAAAATGCACATAAAATGTTTTAATGGTGTCACCAACTGACCTCCACAAACTCATACATCAAAATTAGATAAAACCGGCCAAAACAATCATTTTGCTTTTTTCCTTTCCATCCCTTTATCCACCTGCCCCCAAATGAGTCATCTCAATCAAGAATAATTACGGAGATACTTGGACATCCCTTATGCCAACAGCATAATTTGATTACTGGCCCGAGGTCAAAGAATCATGAATCTTTGCAGACCAATCCACACGTGTATGTATTTCTCCCTCCCATTTTGAAACCAAATGACCCCAATGTTTCGGTTTGCCATGAACATTTTTCATTTTCCCCTGGCATTTCAAGGAAATCTTTGCCTATGTCTGGACTTCCTCACATGCATTCCCGGAGGGAACATGAGTTGTGAAATACCAGAATGGTTACAGCAGAGATGTTTCTTCTGGAAACACCGTGCAGAGTTCTGACAAATGGCGCTGATGGGGATACAATGCTGTCTCTTAAAAAGGCAAAGGAACATGCTTAAAATTTCAGATCCGCAGCTTCTTTGGGCATCTGAACTGAACCCACGAAAACTTAAAAGATTAAAAAAAGACTACATGTATAAATAAAAAAAAATTAAAGTAAAATCCCAAGTTACTATGAGGTAGACTTGAAAGTACTAGTTAAAAAAATCTCTCCTCTCGCTGGCTTACTGAAGAGTCTAAATTGGCGATAGAAAATGGTTTTTAACTTTAGTTGAAGCTCCCCTCCTTTTTGGCTCCTTTCATGAAATATTTGCCCCGATTCTGACTTTCTAGTCACTTTTGGGATTTAAGACCAACTCTTGTTCATTTCAAAACCTTGAGCCTTGATTTAAAACCTGGCTCTTCCCTGCTGTCGGCTGCAGTGCAGGGTAAGGACGGAGGGCCTGGATGTTTGGAAGGGAGCAGGGTCTGGTTTTGAGATGCCTCTACCACCTGCCTCTCCTGATTCTAACTCCTGGAGGGCTGCAGAGAGGCAGGAAGTCAAAGGCCAACGCTGGTGGCTGCCTGGGTGTCCCAGAAGGGTCCCCAGCATGAGACCCTCCTCTCATCTCTGCGCTGGTTTGCACGCAGGCAGGTCCCCTTGCACCCAGCTGGGTGTGGGCACTTGTCCCACCTTCTTCCCAAGGGACAACCAGCCACAGTCCCTTCTCATCCCACGCAAGAGGCTGCTCCCGCCAGGCCTCTGACTGCACTGGAGCGGGCGCTAGTCTCCGTGGATAAGCACGTCCCTTCTCTTCAGGGCACAGGTGCCAAGTACCCCTTTCTTCCTCCCCATGGCTGGGGCGTGGGAGGCATCGTGACAAAGAGAAGCCTATTTGAAGACTCCCACATTATCCTGCCAAGACCGCTCATGGCAGGCCTTGCTCCAGGGGCGAACAGCACACCTCCCGCCAGAGAACACACTGCCCCTTTACATTCCTAAAGCACCCCAAATTATGAGTAGCCCTTTCGGAGCCCCCTCCCACTTGGCTTTAGGGGTGGGTAACACCCCCGCCATGGGTAGGGATGAACTTGTCATCGAGGACACCGTGTTCCCTGTAAGACTGTTGACATCTCGCCTCCCCTGCCCTCTTCTCCCACAGCCTGGGGACAGGTGTGGAGGGGACAGAGAGGCAGAGTCTCCACAGGAGCTGCCCGCGAAGCCCCATGAGGCAGTGGCCGCTCCCAAACTATGCTCACTCAGAATGTGGGGATTCCTAGTGCATTTTGCCCTTGGCTTTGGGTCTAAAACACAACTTTGGTTCTACAGAAAAATTCTGTTTACTGGGCAGGCCTTGCAGATTGCTAAACCCACATATCAGCACTTACTTAGTGCAGAAGAGGGAAGAGGAGGGGAAACATGTTAGAGGCCACATCTTATTGGCCAGTGTGCATAGTGGTTGCTTTCCTTAAAAGGGGTGAAAGTCAGAATAGTTGGTATTATCGGGAATGAAGGCTCCAGCTGCGAATTGTAAAATAAAGATCCTCAGGAAAATTTCATGAAGGAATAAAAAGGTTTTGGGGCTTCAGTTATGTACCAATACAATGCAGGCCTGTGACTTCATTCACCAGACTATAACCCCATAAAGACAGGAACCAGGGTGGGTCTTGATATCTATTGTATTTCCAGTGCTGACCACAGTGTATGTCACATAGTGGACATTCAGTATATATTTGTTGAATAATTAAATGAATGGAAGTCATTGGGGGCCACGGTGACTGTACCCTTAGCAACTGTTGGCTTCCTGCTAACGTTTTCTGAGCTCTTAATGTGCACCAGGTACTGTTCTAGGTTCCCCAGAAGCTACGAAGATGGTGAAGTCAATTCTTGTTCTCAAGTAGTTTATGACCTAATGGTAGGAGACAGATTGGCATAACTAACCTATGAACAAAACCTCCACATTCCATTTTGGAGAAAGCATGGGCCTGTTTTTGAAGTCAGAAAGGAGGGTGAGATGGACAAGCCCCTGGTACAAATCCTAGGTGGACACAGTCCTGACCCAAACTGCTGTGAGGTGGAATTTCTGTCTTCAAGTTTGCTAGTATGACATGGAGGTCACCAGCTAGTAATTGAAGTGACTCCGAAACCCCCAAAAATTCAGAATGACAGGTTAGTGGCGAGACCATTCACTGCACTGGAGAAGGTACATCTGAGATAACAAAACTCAGGGATTGTTTTCTTGTCTTCCAACGCCACCCTCTTCCCTGGAAACTAGCCACGCCCAGGTTTAGCTCTGAGATTAACTATCTTTTCCTTCTCATTATCTCTCACATATTCCCTCAAAATGACTTTGTTTAGGTCTTAATATGGAGGCAAGCGACCAACTTCTCCAAGTATTAGACCTGCTGGTTAATGGGTTAATGGATGAACTGGCTCTTGTAGCCAAAAACTGTAGCCTGAACCAGTGGTCCCCTAAGAAGGAAAATGAGAGGTGAGAATTTCCGATTTGAGGCAAACACCTAGGGTGGATTGGTATTTCAGGTTGTCAGTTGCAATAAGGTCCCTCAGGCCCCTTCCAGGCAGCTGGGACTCCCAACCCCTTTAATCTTAGGGACCGCAGGGCAACTCTCCCCTGAGAACAGTAATCAGAGTTCCTGGCTTCACTGGGGACTTCTGTGTAGCTGGGAAAGCCAGTATCTTGGGGGCTAATTTCACTTATTTGGAACACACAAATCCAATCTTATCAACCCGAAGACTTTCCTCCCACCTCATGTGCTTATGTATACACAAAGCATGTGTCGGTCTGGCTGGTGGCATCGGGTCTCAGCAGCCAACAGCGCCATAGAATAAGCCCTGGAAGAAAATGTATTTGGCTGCTGTTCTCGGAAAGCTCTTTTGAAGGGACCGCTTTTTGAAATGTTTTCCAGCTGTTATTTCCTTTCTGAATAATTTGAGCCTAATTCAATTTGTAGCATCTTTCCCTTTTCCAGGTTTTTTTTTTAACACAAGGCAAATTACCCACATATGGCTCTCTATAGCCATATACATGTTCCACTGGTTCTGGCGGAGATTTTTACTGAATTGTAAATAAATGACCCGATCGGAACCCCAGGAGAAGTATTCCTTCCATTTTGCATGGCCCTCCCATGACACAGCACGATGGCAGTCTGGCAAGATGCTGCGTATTCTCTCTGGAGCACGACGGGGAGAAGCTCTACAGCCACGTCCAAGAAGAGTCAGGGCAGGCCCAGCACGTTACTATGTTGCAGTGCGGGAGACAGAGCCAAGAACGCCCACGGGTTCCAGCATAAAAACAAAACAAACTAACAAAACTTGACTTGGGAAACCGTTCCACCCTTGCATATCACAAAAACTATTTATAAAGCAAAATACGACTCCATAGATACGACTTTCCCTCTGGTTTAATCATTTTCCCACCCAGTTCCCATTCCCAGTGTGGTTGGCAGTGATGCTAGAGATTGGAAGAGGATAGAAAGCCACAGAAAACAGACTGGAGGAGAAGTGGGAATTCAGGACATAAGTTGTCACCTCGCTGGAATGGATGAGAATCAGGAGTCCCCGAGTCGCCAGGGAGGGGATGCCGGGGAAGGGGACATCATGCAGAACAGTTGGTGGGTCAAGCTTGACTGGGTCAGCAGGCTGCATGGTCTTCCTTTCTGCCCTCTCATCCCTGGGAGCCGGCCCCTCCAAGTATTATTATAGCAACTCGTGGCAAGGCCAGGGCTGTGCTGGGGCAGGAGCCAGCTATAGGCGAGGCTGGTGTCTCTCACCCTCTCGTGCTCCCTTCAGCCAGCTATCAACTTGGTTTCTGCTAAAATGCTAATGGAGAGAGAGGCAAGTTTTATTTGGTGGTGTTTAAGATGTGTCGTTTCCCAGGGAAACTATATTTTTAAAAAGTGGCAAGTATAAAGGATTGAATAATTGAGGTATAACAGCCATATGTGAATCCCTGACTCTTGTCAGAACTCTCAATCTAATTTTCTCCCACTCCTGTCTAAAATAAGAGCAGGTACTTATGCAGCAGGGATGAGAGTTTTTGCTACTCACAGCTTAGTTCCAGGAACAGCAGCATCGACATCACCTGGGAGCTTGCTAGAAGGCAAATCTCAGACCACCCCCGCCGCCCCCCCCATCAAAATCTTCATTGTCAGAAAATCCGCATATGATTCATTTGCACTAAAAAGTTTCAGAAGCACTGGTCCAAGCAAGTGTTTTTCAAACTGTGGGCTGCTACCCAAGCCATTAGTAAGTCAATCATGAAGTTGGTGGTAGTGACCAGGATTTAAAAAAAAATTGCATAGAGAAAATATGAGAGTACATTCTATGTAGTAAAGGTAGCTATTGTGAAATTTGTTTCAGTTATATACACATATGTGTGAGTGCTGGGTCATTGTGTAAAATGTGTTTTCCCAGTGGGTCATTGTCAAAAACATTTGAAAACTGCAGATATTATGATATGGCCGGTTACTTACTTATCAAGGCAGTCTATACTTCATCCTTTAATCCAGGTCACCCATCAGACCAGTACTTGCAGCTCATTAACTTAACACCTGTGCAAAGACACCCGAATCAAAATATGCCCTCTTATATCCCCTCATGGGGATATAAGCATGAAGCTTAGCATGAAGTTTTAGCATGAAGCTTTGTGAGAAATGTTGATCAATGACTGTTTAATAAGAACTTATTTGACATATTCCTTCTAAGAAAAAAAACTCTCCTGAACAATAGCATGTTTCCTTTTATTAGACAATGTGTTATTTATCTTTGGGCTGTAACTATAATAAGTACCGTAACCCTTGAATACCACCAGTTTTAACTGTGTGGGTCCACTTACAAATTTTCTTCTGTCTCTGCCACCCCTGAGCTAGCAAGACCAACCCCATCTCCACCCCAGCCTACTCAACATGAAGACAAGGATGAGGACATTTATGATGATCCACTTCCACTTAATGAATAGTAAATATATTTTTTCTCTCATGATCTTCTTTTCTCTAGTTTACTTTAAGACTATAGTATGTAGTACATATAACAAATGTGTTAATCACACAGTTTAACAAATGTTTAAACAATTTAACATTTAAAATTTTAAAAAGTTTAACAAATGTGTTAAACTTTTTATGTTATCAATAAGGGTTCTGGTCAACAGTAGGCTATTAAGTTAATGGGGAGTCAAAATTTACATGCAGATTTTCAACTGCGGGTGGGGGTTGGGGTTGGTGCCCCTAACTGTTGACTTGTTCAAGAATCATCTGTAATACTGACTATATTAGTTTTGCTAGAGTTATTCTCTCATTTTCTTTTCTGTTGGTATCTTAGTAGTCTTACTATGCACTTGTCAATCACCTTATAGCAGAATGTCAGAAAGGTTGTCAACCCAGCCCATGACAACTAGAAAATTGAACAGTGGAAAGCAAATGGCCCCGTGTGCAGACAATTTTCTTGGTGTGACCTTCTGCTCCATGGAGGCCTGTTCTGTGCAGTCGTGTGTGATTTCAAAGTCAGGGAGAACGTGGGGCTGAGTGTGTCTGTGCTATGTTTATCCCACAGGATTACACCAAAACAGTGCATTATTGTTCATTCTGAATAATGAACAATAATGTGTTCATTATGTGATGAATGTTTCAGCTTTGTGACCTTGGACAAAGTTATCTTACCTCTCAGGATATGTATACATTGGAGATACCAAAAGTACCTACCTTATGGGGCTTTGTGAGGATGAAATGCATTAATTGAATCAAATTCACTATAAAATATTCATTCAACTTCTACTATGTACTCAGCTTTGTGGCAGACGCTCACAATATAGTAGAAAAACAGGAAGTTCCTGTTCCTGAGGAGTTTGGAGTCTAGCAAGGAAGCAAATAAACAACTACAGTATCAAGTTCTCACAGTGGCAGTCAACAAACAAGTACAGTCATGTGCCACTTAATGACAGATACACGTCTTGAGAAGTGAGTCTTTAGGCGAGTTCACTGTTGTGTGAATGTCATAGGGTACACTTACACAAGCCTAGATGGTGTAGCCTACTACACACCTAGGCTACGTAGCCTATTGCTCCTGGGCTGCAAACCTGTACAGCATGTCACTGTACTGAACACTGCAGGCAATTGGTAACACAACGGTAAGTATTTATGTATCTAAATATAGAAAAGGTACAGTAAAAATGTGGTATGAAAGATAAAAGATGGTACACCTGTCTAGGGTACTTACCATGAATGGAGCTTGCAGGACTGGAAGCCGCTCTGGGTGAGTTAGCAGTGAGTGGTGAGTGAATGTGAAGGCCCAGGACATTATTGCCCACTACCATAGACTTTATAATCACCATACATTTAGGCTAAATTTATTTAAAAAAATAATTTCACTACATAACGGCTATGACGTCAGTAGGCAACGTGAATTTTTCGGCTCTGTTGTAATCTTATAGGACTGTGGTATGTGCAGTCCATCGTTGATCAAAATGTGATTATATGGTGCGTGACTACACAATGCTTGAACCATCTCCTAATGGGTTTCCCTACTTCCATGCTTGTTCCGTCAGAAACTTTCTCCATTAAGAAATGCAAAGTTTTTACACAGGGCCTCCAGGCCCTGCCTCGCCTCTGGCCGCCTCTCCAAGGCATCTCCACCCCACCCCTCTTCTCATCACTTACTTGGTTCCAGCCACACTGACAACCCCATTGCTACTCTTCAAGCACACCAAGCAGGAGTCTTGTTAAAGCCTCTATATAGATCAGGGGTCCTCAAACTTTCTAAACAGGGGGCCAGTTCACTGCCCCTCAGACCGTTGGAGAGTGCGCACTGTGGGCCCGGGACGAGTCGGCTGCTAAGCAGGACAGGCAGCGGAGGCAAAAACACCCGCAGAGCCGGATAAATGTGCTAGGTGGCCCGCATGTGGGCCGTGGGCTGTAGTTTGAGGACGCCTGGTGTAGATTATTTTCTCCCAACACATCCACACGGCTCATTCTCCCTTTGTTCAGCTCTCTGCTCGTATGCCACCCTTCTCTGGTGATGCCTTTCCAAAAGACCCCGCCTGAAGGAGGTCTCCCACCCTCCATTACTCATTCCTCTACCCCACTTCATTTTTCCCCATAGCGCTATGTTATATCAATTATATATATATGTATAGTGATGGTTAATTTCACTGTCAACTTGGCTAGGCCGCAGTACCCAGATATTTGGTCAAACATTATTCCATGTTTCTGTGAATGTATTTTTTAGATGACATTCACATTTAAATTAGACTTTGAGTAAAGCACATTACTCGCCACAATGTGGGTTGGACTCATCTGATCGCTTGAAAACCTTCAGAGAAAAAAAGAGACCTTCCCCAAACAAGAAGGAATTCTTGCCAGCAGAGTGTCTTTGGACTCAAACTGCGACAATGCTTCCCCATGTCTCCACCCTGCCGGCCCACCCTGCAGATTTTGGACTTCTCAGCCTCTATAGTTTGCATGAGCCAATTTCCTAAAATAAAGGTTTCTTTCCTTCTCTCTCTCTCTATATATATGTGTATGTTCTGTTTCTCTAGGGAACCCTGGTAGATACATATAGTTCTGTCTTTCCTCCAGACCAGAAGGTATAGCTCCGCAAGAGCAGAGACTTTGTACCATTTACTACTCTGTCCTTGATCCTCAATAAATTTGTGTTGATTGAAGTGAATAAGAACTTCAGGTTAGGAAAAAATGCTATTAAAGGAAATAAGCAGGGTGATAAAATTCCATTTTGTACTGTGAATAGTGTTCCCCCAAATTTATGTCTGCCGAAGCCTTAGAACATGACCTGATGTGGAAAGAGAGTCTTCGCAGATATAATTGAGATGAGGCCATACTGACGTACGGTGGCCCCTAATCCAATAACTAATGTCGTTATAAGAGAAAATAGAGACACAGAAAACTTAGAGCACGCTGGAGACCCCCACGGGAAGCCACAGACACAGAGACCCGGGAGGGCAGAGCGCCACGTGATGTAGCAGACGGGGAACGCCAAGAGCACGGTCAGCCATCAGAAACTGGCGAGAGACATGAGAAAATTTCTCCCTAAGAGTCCCCAGAAGGCTCCAACCCCGCCAGCATATTGATTTCAAACTCCCAGCCTCCAGAACCGTGAGGGGAATAAACTTCTGTTGTTTCAAGCCACCCAGTTTGTGGCGCTTTGTTACGGCAACCTATGACACGAATATCCCCCTCAACCAGTTCCCCAGATCTTACGATCCGTCTGCAGCCACCCACCCCCTCATCCTTGCAGAGCTCCCTTGTCCCTGTAGACAGCCCCGGGGCTGAGGGCCGCTTCCCACGTGGCCACCCTGGAACCTTGCGTCCAGACTCGAGTGAGGCTGGGAACATTTGCACACGCAGCTGAGCTGGAGCGTTTCAAAAGCACAGCAAGCTCTTTCTAGACTTCAGCATCCTGGTTGGGAAGAAACAAGCCTGGGAATAAGACCAGAGCACGTGATGTTACCGACCAACTGCACAGTGAAGGGGCCAAGAGGGGACGTGTTCACCCAGCTTTCGTTACGTTAGGGAGACAGGAAGCATTATATACGAAGCAGTCTCCCCTATCTCCATCACCCACTGCTTCCCCCGGAGCTCTTGTGAAGCTGGTCCCTGTGAGGGGCGCTGGGGTCGTGTGCAGCTGCCGTGGCTGCTCTGAGTGTGTGACGGGGTGGGGGTGGGTGCACGGGGCAGCCAAGGGCCGGTCCTGCTGGCACGAGCCTCACGGCTCTTGGAGCACCCAACGCTTTTCCTTCATGGAACTTATCGCAGTTTGTAATTGCATATTTGTGTGATTAATTTATTTTGTCTGGGAGGATTCTTATCTGTTTTGCCAAAAATCCCCAGGGGGATGGGGATTATGATGTGTTTGCTCCCTGTTGTGTCTGCGATGCATAGCACCGTGCCTGGCTTACAGCAGGCGCTTAAACATTTACTAAACGAAAGTGAGATGTACAGATATACGTTAACTTCAAGACACAAAAGGCATCCTGCGAAGAACTGCTAAAGCCCCCTAGACCATAACCATCTCCCTTTTTATTACATACCTCCATCTCCCGTAGGGCCGAGTGGTGACACTTCTTTCTCTTCTCACACAGAGGACTTCAGCTCCCAACTCCTGGGGCTTCCTCCCCCCACCCCAGTCCTAATGAACTTTTTTCTTTTTTTTTTTTTTAGGTAGTCAATTTCCTGTCATCACTCCCAAAGGATATATATTTTTTAAAACCTGCTTTATTCAAGGAAAAGCAAACTGGCCCGTGGGGCTTCTATCATTTTGGAAGAAAGCACCATATTAAAAAAAAGTATATATTTAGAAACAGGGTCTCGCTATGTTGCCAAGGCTGGCTTTGAACTCCTAGGCTCAAGTGATGCTCCTACCTCAGCCTCCCAAGTAGCTAGGGCTACAGGTGTGCACCATGGTGTCGCCCCCTATCCCCAACAAAGGCATTTTATGTGCGATTCTGATCTAAAACAGAAAACCCATTGGAAACGGAGGCACTCTGGGTGCAGTGTTGGGGGTGGAGGGCACAGAGAATCCTCAGGCCTCTCCTTTGTGAGCTCTTAAGGCACCTCCATCACGCCCCCGAGAGTTCTTGAAGTCCCACGCTGGGGGGCTCGGCTAGGAAATGGGCCTCTGAGACCCAGACTCAGTGGCACTTGGGTCTTCAAACCTCAATTTAGACTTAAATGCTCAGATCACACCCAGACCTCAGGAGGTGGTCTACCCAGAACGTAGAGCCAGCTCTTAGGAAAAATGTGCCTCTATGTCTCCTCGCAGTCATATGGTAAAAAGATGACCCGAAGCACAAAACTGAGTGTCAGGACAAAACACAGTAGAGCCACATAAGAAAAATAACTTTGTTATTAAGCATATACAATCATACCCAGGCACTTCATAGTATCACATCCATAACTGTTGGAATATTAATACTAGTTTGACTGTTACATGGACCTGGTATAAATAATGAACAACAGAGCTACTGTGATATATGACCAGTCACCGTGAAATAAACACAAACTCATGGCACACATGAAATTCCTCAGGGCACTCGCTTTAAGAATCTAACAAAGAATGCTGAGATCCCCCGGGGAGTAGAAGGGTCCTTTTCTATGATTTCCCTAAAGCAGTAACATTTGTGGAAGGAGCATGTAAAGTCCAAGATTTTATGCTTTAACAATTATGGCCATTGTGTGTATTTTTTTCCAAATGGAAAATTATTTTTTTGACTTGTTGTGAAACATACATGCTGACTGTGCCAGGAAAAATTTCATCTATTTCCCTGAATTCATTATTAATAACTTTAGATGGCTCTATTCTACTAGTTGTTTGGCCCGGATCCTGCAAATAACTTTCCTTTTTAGGAAGGTTATCTGAAAGATGTTAAGCTTGCAGAATGAGGCTGCCATGGCTATCTCTGTGGGATGGAGGGAGGGGAGTGACACCCAAAATATGACGGGGGAGTTGTCACCTGAAAGCCCAAGGTGATTCCTGGCGTGGAGAAGCCCTCCTGCATGTCTGGCAACAGGGCTCCCACGGCCCACAGTAGTTAGGAATCTTGCCGAGGGAGCACGACCAGAACCAGGGTTCTCTCCACCTGGTATCTGGTGGAGTGACACTCCCCTGTCCATTCCCTAACACCAATGAGCATTTCTTAGTTGCCTGTCAGGTACAGACACACCAGTCTGAGTGTGTACAGTAGAAATGACGTTGGCCAATTAATCCTGTGCCAGGTGTTGGGAATTAACTCAGAAGGAGTGAAAAGGCAGCATGCTAAAACAGAGGCAACTTATCAAGTCCTACTCTAAGTCCTAGCCAGGAAGGTGCACGCACACAACTGAAGTCAAGATTTCTACTAAGGGGTTGAGGAAGTGAAACATGAAGGGACTTAGTCAAACTGCAGGAAATTTTATCCAAAAAATGTCTCTCCCATTAGGTTTTAAGCACAAGTCCTGTTTAGATGGTGAAGCTTTGATTTTCTATCCATAGCTAAAAGATACGTTAGAAGTAACAATGCCTTATGGTATCTTACCTTTGAAAAATGAATTAGGGCATACAGAACACATATTAGTCTTGCATTAGTCCACGTTTTGAAAGTCTGAGGATTAATAATTATTTTCCAAATTGACCTGGTCCAGCAAATTGACATAAAATACAGGTCGTTGTGTGATTTTGCTAGAGATCATCATCTAGAATGGTCTCATGAAATCCAGATATTATTACTGGTTTTTCTTTTAATATATTATCCTAGCCTAGGACCAAATATGCAGTTCGGTTGCATTTTATGAGCACCTGGTAATAAAGATCACATTTCTAAATACAGTTCACTATCAAGAAAAAGAAAAGGTAATACAATTCCTCATTTTCTTTTTTGAAAAAAAAATCAAGGACGGACTTAATCATCTCTCATAGAGCCTGTACATAGTTTTTTTTTTTTTTTTAAGCATTCATCCATCTTCACCCTTTAAATACCTTGCTGTACCAGCACACAAACATTCAAGACGACATTCCAGATGAGAATCAACCGCTGTTCAGTTCATCTCTTCATAAACCGTGTTGGCGGGGCCCTCTGCCATGACTGTCGAGTTCTGGAGAGACTGATGGGGAGGGGAAGGATGCTGGATGCTAGAGAAAGAGCATTGAGAATGTGTTTGCCTCCACTTTCGAAACGTTAGGGGACAGTCACTGGGGACTTTGCATAAGTAAGAAATAGCAACGTGTGTGTGAAAGACGCAGCGTCCGCTGACTGACCCAAGTCTCGCGTTTCTTACGTGACAGGAGCGAGAGGACGGTGGCTCCGGCCAGGTGAGACCTGCAGTCAGAGCTCCTCCCCCTGCCATTCTTTAAAAACAAGGCTGAAGAGTGGCATCCAAACACAACAAGAGCGATTTTCCTTAAGCAAGTTTTCACAGGAGGGGAGTTACATGATGGAGATCAGAAGACAATAGAGAGAAAAAAAAAAGCCAAAGACTTCTCAGAAATGTAAAGGGACATCGCAGGATGGACAAATGGGAAACTCTAACATGAGTCAACAGGAAAGGAAGCTCGGTGTAAGAGCGAAGGTCTCCTGAAAAGGCAGATTAAAAGCCACTTTGTGTGTCCAGGGAGAAGGTAGAGCTTAAGGAACATGTAAGCTGCCCATTGAAACCAAGAGGCACCCGCCCTCCCCCAGTATCACAAAGCAGCAGATTCTCCTGCTGGTCTCTGGCTCCTGGTGCCTCTGAATCCAGAGCAAGCCCCGCCAGGAGCACGCTCCCCTCTGGCACCCACAGGTGCTCTGAGAAAAAGCTCTGACTCAGTGCGAGAAAGGTAACCTTTTCGAAACTGCTTCTCACACTGCTGAGAAAAGGAAATTAAGAAAATGGCCTAGAAGAACTGGAACTTGGACTAATTAAAGAAAATGAAGGAAAAATGGGAATCACAGGAAGGAACTTCCTTCCAAACAAGGAAAACCACTGGCTTTTTTCCCCCTGCCCCATCCAAGATATCTTTTGATAGTGCATTATGCTCAATATATATGGTGGCAGGTTTGGCTGGCCCCAGACAAGGACTTGTCACACTCAAGGGGGGCACATCTACCTGCCACTGCCGCTATGGCTTCAGCGGAGTTCCTGCCCAAGGTCCCCCACTTCCCATTTGCCAACAACCCAAGCCAGCAACCTCCTCTAAGTCTCAAGTCTCACCGTACATTGATCCAGCCTGGATCAGGGCCTGAACGGGACTTTCTGGGCACGTGGTCAGAACCAGGACTTCTGCACCTCTCCCTAAGGGCCAGCCACCCTTATTCAACAAATCCTCTGTGCTTTATGGAGAGGCCCTGCTCTTTAGATCAAATAGCTTTAAAATGTTCTGGCAAACCTGGAGCCTGTTGTTCTAACGTGAACCAGGGCATTTCATTCCTTCACTGTTTTTCAAAAGGAGGGTTTATTCCTCTGCAAATAGGATACTTATGGATAAGCATGGCATGATCCCTTAATCACCATATTTGAATTTTAAGATGTGGCAACCCATGACAATAAATATATAGCTAATTCTTCACCATCTTCTCTAATCTCCACTCCTTAATTTTCTTTTTATAAACCAAATTTGGGAAACAAGGTTGTATATAAAAGCACAGAATATTTAGAATCTACTAGATGGACAAGAAAAAAGAATTACCCACCAAGGTAAATCAGCATGATTGTCCTCCTCACTGCTTTTTAATTGAAGAGCCCTAGTTTTGATACCAGAACAGTCTATTTTGAACACACATCTGTTTTTCCCCCCAGAAAGAGCCTCACATTTTTTTAGAGCTCACCTTGCCATATTTCCCTCTTTGGTATTCTGCCAAATTTTAAGACACTAACTTAACTGAAATCCAGAAGTTCCAGAAAAAATAAGATGGAGAAGAATAATCCCAATGCAAGCCACCCCAACTGACCCTCAGAGTGAGAAGCACGTATGTCAGCCTTTCACTCCCTCATGTCTGTAGTAGGTCTCGTGGGTGGCTCTGAAAATAGTATATGGAAAAAAAGGAGTAGGGAGAAGTCAGGACAAGATTAAAGAAATGATCTTTTCTAGGTCTCCAGTGGTGTTTTTCTTCTCTTTAGATGATTTAACTGCAAGTGAAAATGCTCTTCTTTCTCTTTCTTTGGCATGAAGATACTGGGCTGTGCTACGGATAAAAATCTGCGGGGGCTCCCAAGTCTCTCGCCTCTGTTTTTCTCGGGTGGTCATCTCCAGAGCCCAAGTCCACGGTTTCTGGGAAGCTGGAAAGTTCCTGAGGTAAAGGGAAGTCCTCTGCCGAGGAGTGAGTCCGGTGCCCGAACACCTTATCCTGCAGCTCGGCGATGTCGTTGCGGATGTCGGCCAGCATCAGCAGCAGGAAGTCGAAAGAGCCAGGGGGTCCCTGCGCACACAGGAGGAATCAAAGCTAGGGCAGGACAGACAGCAACGGCCTCGGGGCCTCCATGATTCGCCAGCCCTGCTGCTTGCTGGCAACCACAGTCCTGGTAACTCTGGGCCCCAGTGGAGTCAACACAAGGAGCTATAGGGGCCTGGGGAGCCACCGCAGTGTCTCCTAATCCCCCACCACACATGCGAGCTCTGTGACACAGGCACCTTCCCCCCTCCTACCTCGTAGACAAAAAAAAAATATATATATATATATATATATATGAGAATCACTGTCCTAGGTTACTTTCCAAAGGAATCTGGAAGATTTCTTTTCAATTTCTCATTAAACTTGGAAAGGTCTAAAGCAAAGCTTCCTAATTTTTCTATTTATTGAACATCCTTTACCATCAATATAGTATTTATTAAGTCTTAATTTATTTCCATGTTGTGCTGTGTGGGGCATGGTAAAAAAATATATGGAAACATGCGTGTTCTGGGCCTATCGAAGCACATAGTACAATTGTCATACCCACACCACAATCACCGCTGTCGTGGCTACCACCTTAGAAGCAGTGGCTTCCATGGTAAAGTACGTGGAGAGGCATAGCACTTTGATGTCATTTGACCTTCACAATAACCACTTGAGGCGTGGTGGATCGGACTCCACTGCTGCCACCGTACAGGTGGGGATATGAATGCCCGGAGATGCTAAGTGACATGCCCAAGGTCAGAAAGCTAACAGGCAGAAGAGTTGAGATGGGAACCCACACCTCCCACCTCTGTGGCCAGGCCTCTTGGTCTTTCTTCAGAAATGACCCCGACTTCTTCAGAAGCAGTGGAGTTGCTTCAGTTAGTTCTGTGCTTTTGGATACTACTAATTTCCTTTTTTAATCTCCCAGACCTATGCACATATGCAACTAATTTATCCTCAGGTCCCGAGCAGCCCTGCAGGCCTTTGCACCTCCTGAAAGTGATGGTCACTCGGCCTGCTGGGGTTATAGAGGCAGCTAAATTCTCAAGTGCTCAGAGTTATAACTTAATCCCAAAGATTTCTTTCCTCATCCTTTCAGATGTTTTATGATATACTTGGAAAGTGACTCATGGCATATTGGGGTTTTGAACCTTAAGAGAAGACATTCCAAATAAAGATCAGCCACGAAAAAAGAAAAAAACAACAAGAGAAAACAATTTTAAAATAAATCCAAACCAGTTGCTAAAGGCTTCTGTGGCTCTTCCTAACCACAGAGCTCCGTTCAGGCTGGCTGAGTAATGGCTGGAAGGGGCTTTTGCTTCTAAGACCGACTTATCGGCTCAGAAGAGCTGCATCCCCGAGAACATTCCCACTGGGAAGGCAGGACAGACAGCGCTACTTACTGGAGACCCCCGGGGCCCAGGTGCTCCTCTCTCCCCCTAAAAACACAAAGGCCAGGGTTAGCTTTCTGGGCCACATGGATGCCACCACCGTGGTTTCTATTTACCCACCATAACCACTGCCTTGCACAAAACAAATATTTTCCATAGAAAACATATGTAGGATTGAAGTTGGACTCATGGGACCACTTATTCAAACAGAACTGCTTGGGGCAAGTGTCTCTCATTCTGATTTCCCCAGAAGCCATACATTTTCAAACCATATCTGATGAGAGGAGTGTCCGTATTTCCCGACAGCGTGCGGAATAACAACTTTCCACAGTGACTCACGCTGGCTTCTTTATGAGGCAAGTAGCAGGCGGCGCTCGAAGTGACGCTACCCACTCTCACAGAGTGGGACTTCCCCTGCCCTTGAACATCTCACAGGAATGGGAACACACGAGAAACAAGCCTATCAAATGACTCTGGTTAAACAGAAAAACACATGCGACTTTCGCAACGCAGAGGCTTATTTATAATTTATAGCGGTTGTTTTTCCTAGGAGCAGTTTTAGTGGTTGGTTTTGTTTTTAGGGTTGGTTTTATACTTTGCAAAAATGGCTTTTTAGATTTTGTCCCCAGATTTAGAAAAAGTATACCTGTGCCTCAATTCTGTCACGCACAAAATGGGGATGGGAAACAGTGCTTGCTGAGCTTCCTGGCTGTCCATGCAACAGGCAGAAAGTGAGAAATGATTGGATTGCAAAGACCACTCACCTTAGAACCATCTCTTCCCGGGGCACCTGGCGGACCCTGCAAGACAAAAGGGTCTGATTTAACAGGAGGCGAAAAGCATGGGTCAAAGACACACTTGCCCCCAAAACAGTAAGTGGATGTCTGATAAGATACTGACCACGGGGCCCCTCCGGCCTTGCTTAATGTGGGACAGATCAGGAGATGGTCCCATGGGTCCCATCGAGCCCCGGGGGCCGGGCTGCCCAGGAGGGCCTGGCATACCGGGGAAGCCTGGGCTCCCCTTTGGTCCTGGTGAGCCTGTAATCAAAGAACACCTCATTAACTCACAGCCCGTACGTAAGAAGGACAAACGTCCCCGGCTGATGATAGCCTAGGTCCCCTACAGCTGTTTCTCTTTGCACTCTGCCGTCTGCCTTCTGACAGCTCCACTGGGATGTCCCATGGGCATTTTCAATATTTCACTATGGTCAAAAATGACTTCTCCCCCATGTTCCTCTCTTTTCATGGACCAACAGTCATCCATCCACTCGCGCCAGAAACTTGAGAGTCTTCCTATTTCTACAACCTCCTTATCCAGTGGCCAGTTCCTGTGCATTCTACCTCTTTAACATCTCATAACTGTCTGCTCCCTGCCATCCCTGTGATCACAGCAGAGTAGTGGCCACCACGGCAGGGTAGGGGCTACCACAGCTGGACAGCAGCAAGGGTACAGGTCTTAGGCTTGAATCTTACATGAGGTACTTGAGCTACGTGAGTGAGCCTTAGTTTCTCATCTGTGAAACTGGGCTAATAAAAATCTTCCTTATGAAGCAGTTATCAAATGAGATTTCAGACACAAACACCCCACTTAGTGTAATACTTCACACAGTGAGCACCAAAATAAATATGAGGCCTTCCTTATATTTGCTTTATCTCTAGTCTCTTTGCCCCCTACCAGTCTTATTCAACCCTCACCTATTCTTCACATTTATGTATGAATAATAAATCTTAAAAAAGTCTTACTATGTAACTTTCCTACTTTCAACCCTTTGGTGCAAAAGCCTCAAGTCACTGGGGCAGATCAGCAAATTTTGTTTTGCAGACCCCAGGCAAATATCTGCTACTTCTCGGGGAGCAGCAGGAAATGTGCTCCCAAGACTTGCCACAGATACAAGGCAAGCTGGGGGGAAGGGGGAGATGTGGAGAGGAAGATCTCACCCCAAGGCATGGATGCATGGATCATACCTAGGATTGCTGCTGGAGCAAGAGAATGGAAAAGTCCTCTACCCCCACAACTCTAGTACAGAGTAATAAGCAACAGTAACCTACCCTTGGGGGAAGAGCAAGAGAATGGAGAGAAAATCTATGGCACAGGTGAGCAGGGGTTACTGAAAGCTGAGAGTAGAGTACAAACACTGAGAAAAACCCACTGGAATCCAAGCCCCCACACTAAGCATAAGGTAATAGTATCCTGCCATTGGAGAAATTTGAAAATTTGAAGACTGAAGGTAAATACAGTCACAAGAAAACCCAAACCCAGCTCAATTATTCATTAGATTGACACAGCGCCCCATGCTAGTGGCCCAACAAAAGAAAAGGGTACCCATCTCCAGGAGTAGTTACCATGTACCTATGTCTCTACTGTTCCTCTGCAAAGGATGTCTGGCATTCGATCCAAAATTTTAAGACACATAAAAAAAGCAAAAATAAACAAAAAAACCATCATTAAGTAACAGAGCAATCAGCAGAACCAGACTCAGAGGTGATCCTGATATTGGAATTATCAGACAGGGGCTTTAAAATAACAATGATTAAAATGTTAAAGGTGTTAGCAGAAAAGGTAGACAGCTTGCCTGAACAGATGGGGAATTTCAGCAGAGAGATGTAAAGGAAAGGGGAAAAAGTCAAATGGAAATAAAAGACGCGACACATGGAAAAAAATTTCGATAGGCTTATCAACAGACTGGTCACAAGTGAAGAAAGAATCAGAGAAATTAAAGATGACAAGCCAATAGTCATCCAAATGAAATACAAAGTAACAAGCAAAACAGAACCTTCAAAAGAGGTGGGACAGTATCAAACAGTCTGATGTAAGTACAACTGAAGTCCAAGGAGCAGGAGAAGAAAACTCCACAGTGGCTCCCTTTGCATACAGAATAAAGTTCAAGCTCCTCAGCACAGTGCACTAGCTCATTCTCCTCTTCCTCTCCAGGCATCTTTTTTTTCACCCTTGCCTTCTTCCTAATTACTCCCAATACATCTCTATAGAGGGTATCACAAACTCTAGATCTGAACTTCTCCATGCAAAGGTCGGGTCCATTGTAAAAGCTCACTCATCCTCAATCACACACTGCTCCATCAAGGACCCTGGACAGCTCAAACCATGTTAGAAACCAGATAGCAGAACTGAAGAAAGCTGGCAAATCATCTATTAAGAAAAAACCTCCAACGGCTCCCCTGTTCCTGTAGCTGTCCTTGTTCTAAAGATGTGTACACTTGCCTGGAGATGACTACCTCCAGGGAGGCAAAGCAAGAATGTTCTCTTAGAGAAGGGTAGAGAACACCATGCTAGAATCACTTTGTAAGGAGAGACCTCAGTCTACTTAGAAGCCTCAAGGGGATACCTGTATGAGGCATTTGCTGGAGGAAACTCCACCATGACCTAGAGCACCTCAAGGCCAAGGGAGTCAACAGGAAGATGAACCAAAGCCCTGGCCCAGTTCTTATTCTCTGTACAGACTGAGATCCAGGCCTGTGTTTGATGGAAACCAAGAGATTAAGATGTAGGTGGGAAGAATGTATGAGAAGCAAGTAGAACCCAAATCCTTTGGGAAGAACTCTGAGCCCTTGTTCTTGCTGAACTTCCAAACTAAAACCTGCCCATGTCCTTTCTGCTTGGACAAATTCTACCAGTCTTGCACGTCCAGCTCAAACCCCAGACCCCCCCCCCCAACCACTGCAGGCTACCACGATCTCTCCCTTCTTTAACCTTATCTGGAAGAGGGCCAGATCCCTCTTGTAACTAAATATTTTTACCTCCAGTAGCACAAAGGAAGGAAGCCTCTTGGGGGCAATACAGATACTGTTTTACTCTATTTGCCTTTGCTCTGTGTCTCTTGTCTTCCCAATTAGAATGTCAGGAAGTCGTTCATAATACCTAGCACGCTGCTAAGCAATGCTAACCAGGGATAAGACACTCACTGGTTCAGAATCATTTGCTAACACTAATGTCATTTCCTTCACTGGTATGAAAAAAGTCAATAAAATTTATCTATCTATCTATGGAGGGACTCAAAATATCAAACACCTGACAACTTTTTTTTTTTTTTAAATGTTCTCGTTGTTTATTTCCTGATGAAATGATAGGACATTTGGGATTTTCTTCAAGTTATTAAGGGTGAATCTTCAAAACAGTATGCTCAGTAAAAGAAACCAGACAAAAAGAATAAATGCTAAGAGATTGCATTGATAGGCAATTCTAGAACAGATAAAACTGTAGTGAAAGAGAAAGCAGGTCAGTGGCTGCCTAGAACTGGGGGTGAGGAAGTAGACTGATTATAAATGGACACAAGGGAACTTTCTGGGGTGATGGAAATGGTCTATATCTTCTTGATATAGATATAGGTTGGTGGTTACATGGGTGAATACATTTGCCAAAACTCATCCAACTGTAATTTAAATTAGCATGTTATATATAATTTGTATCTCAATAAAGTTGACTTATACAAAACATATAGCTATGAGCAAAAACACAGATGATTACATAAAAATACATAAAATATATAAAATACATAAAAATACAGTATGTTAACAAAAAGGGAAGGTAGAAAGAAGATTGGGGAATAGCAGAAACAAGGCTGGCCCTGAGTGGTTAGAATTGAGTTGTAAGCCCAGAGGGGTTCATAATACTGCCCTATTTTTGTATATGTTACAATTTTTCCAGAATAAAGTTAAAAAATAGTTTTCATTGTGTTTCTCTGTTTAAGTTAAAATGATCTTTAGGAGTTTTATCCAATCCCAAGACAATTGACCTGTTCCTCCCAAACTGCTGTGGGTTATGAGGCTTTCGGGCCCAATTTCCCAAGGCCCTCTTCGTGCACAGGCGTGTGGCAGTTCCCGGACATCTGCTTTGGCTCTTCCCGATGGAAGCCGGAGAACACTGTGCAGTCCCCACTAAAAGTGAGCTTTCCGCAGGCCTTTGCTGGGGACTCTCTCACCCTCCTGTGCCTTTCTCCACACTCACCAGGAGGGCCTTGGCCCCCAGGCAGGCCAGGAGGTCCTGGAAGGTAGGCGTTTGAGGCCAGCACCTTGTCACCAGTGATGTACTTGCCCAGGTCAGCGGCATTGTTGGGGAGCAAGGCAATCTGCAAAGAGAAGGAAAAACCTTGGTCAGGAAGCAACAGCTCCACCCCAAGGACAGTCTCTGCATTTGTGTTGTTTGCAGAAGCTGCAAAGTTTTTTTGTGATATATACACACATACACACACACACACACACATACATATATATATATATATATATATATTTATTTATTTTTTACTAGAGCTACTTAGAACCTAAAGGGACTGTGAAGAGCCTCTTTCTAAACTTGGAGGCTTCCTAGCGAAAATAGCTGGCAGGAGATCACTCAGCTAGTTAGTGGGGGAACCTAGGTAACTTCAGCCAATTAGTGGAGGAACCTACTAATGGGGGGCTCCAGATTACCTAGACATCATTAGAACTAATATTGCCATAATTAATAGGATCTGTTTCATACTCTCAATTTCTTAACTACTTTATGTCTCAAATATTTATCAGATAGTTACAATGTGGCAGGCCCTGTGCTTGGTTCTATGGATACAATGTGACCGAAACATGGTCTTAAAGAACTCTCAGCCTTGGGAGCCAGACATGGTTGACAATTCCCCACACTCAGGGTTGACCTCCAGTACATCTGGGCAATAGTGACTGTGGTGGTTTTAAAACCTGTCCACAAATTCTTGCACATCGCTAGCCTTGCTTCTCATGAATAAAATAGGACAGAAGTGACAGTGGGTAGTTTCTGAGACTAGGACTAAAAGGCACCGAGGCCCTGTCTTGGATCACGCATTCTAGGGGAAGCCAGAGGACTGCATGAATGAATGACCTTTGCATTCCTTGACGTCAGGTAAACTTTGTAAATCTACGAAAAAATCTCCATTTCCTCACTGGCAAAAGGGAACAATTTGTCTGTTGAAGAACCCTGGGCATTTGACATGTAGCATCTTCTACAGTTGCAATTTTGCTGATTATATATCCTTTGGGCAGTTTAACATGCTGTACACATTTTATAATGTGGGGTTGGCCACAGTTCGGGACACCTAGTATCTACTTGTTGAGTAATGTTTATTTGGACATAAGCTCAAAATTGCCACAATGCATTTCTAGAAAGAATTTGGTATAAGGTAGACCAATTCTAGTCCAACCCAACTCCATGAGAGTTACTGGAGTACTAAGATGACCTCATGGATTTTTATGTGGCTCTACAGCAGGGTCTCTGAGGGTGACAAGTACTTTGACACAAGATTTTCAACTTTTGAGTATTTCTTTTTTCATGCATCATAAAAAATATTTGGGTAGGCTAAGGGAAAGCCACACATGGACTGAGCAGCTGAATTCCTGAACAACTTGTGATATTTAGCTCTACTTTTCCTAAAGATTTCCCTGGCTAGAAAGAACTTCCCTACAGCTTGTAATTATTTCCAGGGAAGAAAAGTGAAGGTAGCTTTATGTCTCAAGACACTAATCAACTGCCTGCCCCAATCCTCTAGTCTGTGAAAGGCAAACTTACTTTGTCCATGAACCCTTCTCTGGGTTTGCTCGATAAATATTAATACTAACATCAATCTAAGTTCATCCTGGGGCTATCTGTGTGGGATGTGTTTTATTTTTATCTCTGTGTTTATACTGATACACATGCAAGGTTTTCTGCCTGGTTTCCCTGCTAGAGCAAAGGTACGTAAGGTTAAATCTATGTTTTAACTCATGATTACATGCCAAGTAAATACACATCTCTGCTAAAGTTGATCCCATCTTCAATGCACAAAAGGTCTACAAAATCATTTCTCTTCTCAGCCTGTTGATACGCTTGTTTAACTAGTAGCTATGGTTTTCATTAGGGGCTGGCTGCATGTTTGTTGAATGTGGAAAAGAGACACGGTCTCATGCTTACCCTTTTGCCCTTCAGAATAGATGGATGCCAAAGTTAAACAGATTAGATACACCTCTTTGATGTACTAAGAGCCTTGCGTGGAAGCAAATAAACAAACCAGTAAGTTTATGTTTTATCAGTATAGGAGCAATTTCTGAGTCACTGACAAACTAGCAAATTGACTGGCCTTAGGTATATAATACATACTGAGTCCAGGACAATTGTTCGAGAAGTCAGGTCACCAGATCCACCCTGGGAGCATTACTCACAGCATAACAAGAGTACTGGAGATTCTATGTTCCACCAGGCACTCAGGGGGCACTTTATAAAGTGCATCAGTCCTCACTTTGGGTGGCACAAGGTACTCAAAAAGCTGCCCTTCCTAGGTGCCAGGAAGCTCAGACAGGCACGGGCTATGATTTTTAAATGTGAAAAATAAAGCTTCTGCAGAAACTCATCACCAGTTTATGGACATTTATAGACAAGATGTTCTCTATAAATAACACACACATGAAATATCAGATAAGATAGGACCACATAGGACCATGTGTCTGCACATTCATTTTCTAAGTAGTTGTAATAGTTGCAGCCGACTCTCCCTATAGCTTCACCACGGGTCCTTTACCCAGTACCTATTTTAACCACCACCACCTCAATCCTTGCTGTCATCATATTTAGTTGCCCTTTAGATGGTCAGCTTTCAGGATGGTTAGGCAAAGCATCCTGAGTCCAAACCTCATTGGCATCAGCTGCATGAACGCCCAATGTGGATGATAATTTCCTTATTTGTTCCTAAACATTCTTCCACTTTATCTCAGCCAAGCCCTCCTTTTGCCACGTGTCACTGTGTCCCCCACCCCAACACATACCTTTTGCTTCAGCTGCAGCACCGTCTGCTTCATCTGGTGGAATTCCTTGCACGTGGCGCAGCAAGTTCCGGCTTTCACGGCGCTCTCAGACTTCTCCTCGTGCCCTGAGAAAGGAGACGGGCTCAGTTCCATCTGGGAGGCTGGTGAAGGCCAGGCCCAGAGAGACGGCGTCAGGAAGGGGCAGTGGAGCCGACAGCAGGACGTGCGCGGGCTAGCTGCTGGCGATTTCACAGTTCTCAGGGCCCGGACAGCACATCCCGGTGTCGGGGAAGAGAGGACAGAGGGAGGAGGGCCCCGCCACACTTTGGGCTCAGCTGTTCTGATTTAGACATCCCAGGAAGACTCTGGTCTTCCTCTTTCATGTGTGAAAACATGCACCACCACTCTTTCATCAGTGCCGTTCCAGGAGACAGGCTCTATAAATCCAACATGACTTAAACTCCCCTCAAAGGGCCAATGTTCACACATCATAAATATCCCCCAAGCTCAAGCAGTCGGCCTCCCAAAGCTGGTCTTGATCACCTGCTGATCCGGGTCTTCAGAGGGGCCACAGCTGGGCCGGGTGGGGCCGTGTGGTCATGGGCTGGGAGCTGATCTCACTTAAGGCCAGGATGGGAAATGTGCCTGGCACTCTGGACACCCCTACCCAGGGCCAGCCAGGACAGCAATGGGGAGGCATCTGGTTCCAAAGCCCTCTGGTCGGGCGCTCCACGGGCTTTATGTGAAATTGCTTTTAGCTAAAGGAAAAATGGGTGAAGTAAATGATGCAGCCAAGAATCCAGCCAGTTGTTATCTTTCCAGAACTGGAAGAGGCTACACAAGCCTGTGTGCCAGGGAGACCCGACACCGAGGTGGTCTTGCTACCGAGGACCAGGCACAGACTGCCAAGGTCTGAGCCAAAGGTGGCAGCAGCGTGGACCAGAAGTTGTAAGGGGTGTGCATTCTCTTGTGGGGGGGAGGGCAGGGGACAGTTTGACACCCAGGGAAGGAGTAAACTCCCCTTGCTTAGAAGCTTTTTGGTGTTGGGGCCTGGCATGCTGTTTGTGTGACATAACCACTACCACCTAGACTGTGGACCAGGGACAGTCAGGTAGTGTGTGTCACCGTCTCCTATGCTTCCTGCCCCACATACCTTTCTTCTCACTATTCTTCTCTTCTGCAAGGCCCTGTCTTCTATTTTCACTTGTTGAATCCCACCGAGATCCAGATCAATTGCTCCATGAGGCCCACTCTATCCACACACACACACTGCAGTCCTCTGAAATCAGGTAGCATTTACCATGGGCCCCCACTCACAGGTTGGGTCTTCCAGGCTTCCCTGGAGGGGCTCTTGGTGCACATGCCAGACCATTAGGCACCGAAGAACTAGACCCTCTTTCTTGGTATCTCACAGACAGATGCTCAAGTGGCCATCTGGCCACTCTGGAGGGGTGAGGGCATGCAGTGAACCTGCTATTGGAAACTCTGGTGAGAACACCTGAGAGTTATCTCCCAACCAGGCTCCAGGGAAGCAGCTATGCCTAGTGACTGCTGCCATGAAGATGCCTGGGCTGTTTTCTGTTGCCTTGTGGAATTAGCAGAACACAGAGAATCAAAAGTGATGTTATCCAAAAGACTTGAGGCTCCACTGGTATAGGAGCATGCAGCAGGTGGCAGAAGTCTGGTGGAGTCAGATGATCAAAATTAGAATCCTGATGCTGCCACCAAATCCCTTATAGGTTGGATGAGTCAGCTTCTGTGACTATCTGTTCCTTAAACGGTGGAAACACCTATCACCTGGCATTGCTGAGCGAAGCCCGTGAGACACGTAGGTTCCCAGAACGGTGCCTCATCGACCGCAAGCGAGCCATATGTGGCACTGTTATCGGCATCATTGTTTATGATCAAGCTCCCTACAAAATTAGAGATGTGGGGTAGGGACCTTTGAATAGAGCTCTTTGAAGATAATGAAAGACTCAAGCCTTTTTTGTATGTTGTAGACCTGGAACACACAATCTACTCTGAATTGGGGATAATCTACCTTGCAATTTGCCTACAGTAATGTCAAGGTGTGGCCACAATATTCTCACGTGTGCTACATTACCGGTTTATTAAAAAACCCAGCTAGATATCAGACTGCATATTTCAGCCCTCTCGATTAATGCTGTGGTCACATCTCTATGAGAAACATCTGGAGAGGTTAACACTCAACATTTTTGCTTCAACTTGTCCAGATTTTAAAGGCGCAATATTACTGATTAGCCACATGGGGGCATGGAGCTCTAATTGTTCCTGAAGTTAAGCAAGAAGCATTAGAAATTACAATGCCTTTTAGATATATTAGTAACATCTAATAAACTTAACAAAAACCAAAGAATGTTCACAACATATTTCCTATGGGTAGTGTCCCAAATGAACAAAGTATGTTTGTTTTAAAAAGTTGATCGTGCAGTGTTGTGCTCTGGCTGTAACGCTCAACCCTGGTGGCACATTACAATCGCCTGGGGGGGGGGCTTTAAAAATCTTACGGATTCTGTTGGACCCCACTCATCTGGGGAGATCAAGGCAATAGTATATCAGCATTTTTAAAAGCTCCCCAGGTGATTCCAAGGTTGAGAAGCACTGATCTACGGATTAGTGGAGCTTGAAAGTTATATGAAACACCTGGCCATTTCTGACACTTTGAACCATAAGAAGTGACACCGGGGTCATGGTCACTTTATCAGAAAATAAACAGAAGTTGAGAAATAAAGACCAGCAAGCTAATTACTACGGAGCCAACATTTCCTTAATTTGTCTCCCCATCGGTGCTACGCAGACTCCCTGGGGTGACTAAACTGGCTCCAGCTACATATTTTCAAAGAGAAACCCCAAGTGGCTGCATGCCTGTTAGCCACAGGGCCGCTCCGCCAGCCTGGGGGCTGCAATCTTTCCATCCTCAGAGGCCGCGGCCCTCCTCTCCCCCTGGATTCCTAATACCCAGCGGAGGCTGTGTTTGCCTTTCAATGGACAGACATTGGACAATGAAAAGCTAAAAAAATTAAATAAAACCGAGGAGGGGGGAGAGATAATCATAGATCACATGCGGTTATGCTCAATAATTGTTATCTCATCAAAAAAAAATGACCATGATGATCTATCAGGCTTATTCATGAGTCCCAACTGCTTAGCTGCCTCTGATGTTCCAGAATGCAGGGCTCTTTTGGCCCCTGACATTTCTTGCTGCTGAGTCAAATTTTAGATGTTGTAAGGGAAGTTCTCTGCTCCGACGCTGCTGGGGCTGGGCATGTTTTCAAGTCTCGTTACTCACTTAGATGGAGGACAAAAAAGTGAGGCCTGCACAGGAGTCCAGCACTGGGGGGGGGGGTGTTACTTACACTAAATCCCATCAAATTTTGAAAAAGATTTGAGAGCCCTCAAAGTTCATATAGTTCAACCTTCTTGTCTACAGTTGGGGAAACTGAGGCCCAAAGATTTGCCCAAAATCACTCAGTTAGTTAATGCTAAACAGCTCTGGTTACCACCTCTCCTACCTGCCTAGTCAAGGAACTTGTCCCGGCATCACAGCTGATAAAGAAATGACTCCCTCCAGGCCCCCAGACGCGGCTGGGCCACACTGGCCACCATGCTGAAGGGTGGAGGTATTGACTTTTTTTTTTTTTTTTGAGACAGAGTCTCGCTTTGTTGCCCAGGCTAGAGTGAGTGCCATGGCGTCCTAGCTCACAGCAACCTCAAACTCCTGGGCTCGAGTGATCCTTCTGCCTCAGCCTCCCGGGTAGCTGGGACTACAGGCATGCGCCACCATGCCCGGCTAATTTTTTATATATATATCAGTTGGCCAATTAATTTCTTTCTATTTATAGTAGAGACGGGGTCTCGCTCTTGCTCAGGCTGGTTTTGAACTCCTGACCTTGAGCAATCCGCCCGCCTCGGCCTCCCAAGAGCTAGGATTACAGGCGTGAGCCACAGCGCCCGGCCTGGTATTGACTTTTGTGTGTGTGTGTGTGTGTGTGCCAGACCATCAAATCCAGCCCCTACCTTCTCAGTGGTCCAATCACTTGAGTTATGACTTTAACATTCAGGGCATACAATGTACCTGCCCTTTCTCACTCATAATTTTAATTATATGTATGAATTACTTCTTCCCAATCTCTACCCTCAAATTTCTGTAGTTACTGGCGTTGTGCTTTTCATAATAAAATACAAAACCATCCTTTGTGCATATGTGGCGAGTTCAGTAGAGACTAATTACTAACAAATACTGAGAAATTCTTTCAGAAGGCGGCTGCCGGGAGAGAGTGATGTAGCAGACAGTGGTGTCAGCAGGTTTTCTTTCTTTCTGTTTTCTTTTTTAACTATTTGTTATTGGTATATTTAGAGGAGGAGGAAGAGGGATGAGAAAGAAGAGAGGACCCCCAGCCTAGTCTATTCTCTGTGATGAGTTTTGTATTACAACAAAGCTCAGTGGTATAACCACCAGATGGTTCTTTCTTGATGGAACAGAAGGACATCTCCCAGGAAAGCCAATGTAGGCAGGAGTAGACTGTCTCTCAACACTGAAGAGGACAGTGGAGAACGTAGGAATTACTGCAGCAGATGGAGGCTGAGATCAAGGAGCAAGTGAACACGGCATATGAAATCCTACACTAGTTTCTGCAAAGCCCACCCAGCTTCCCTGCCTCCCGCAGACCACTGTACCCCACCAGGCAGGAGTCCCGTGTGGGTGGGGCCAGGTCCTGTCAAATTCTGTGTCCCTAACATTGCATCTCAACCTGATCCTCAGCAGTGTGTGTTGCTGCTGCTCCCAGTGGTTATGCTCCGGACCAGTTGCTCATAGCTGCCTTTAATGCCCACATAAATGGCTTTCACCTGTATATAAATGCGGGACAAGGAGGCAACGTACTTGCCAGGCTGGGCAGCCCACAGTGCATGGGCTACCTGGCTCAGAGCATAGCTGGAAATCCGATTCCCAAACAAAACATTAGAAAGCTGCTTTCTTGTGACTATTAATAATTCATTCTCAATATTAATAATTCTCAAGTAGGCCTAATAGATCAGCGGCTAAAAAGCTGTACCCTGTTTGTCAGTGAGATTCTTCCTTTTAATGAAGGACATGATCTAATACGTAATACACGTGCCTCCTGCCCTTACCCCCCACCACCACCACCTTCTCCACCATGGGACAAAAATGCAGTGATTTTAATTTTGAATTAAAAAAGTGGTCTGTAAACATTACTTGTCTCCAACCCTTATAATCAAAAAGAACACCCTCTGCTTTACGCACACCTCCGTGCAGGCAGACTCCACATATTTCGGGCTTTAAAAAGCATCACCAAGTCTTCTTATTCATTCAAATACTCCCAAACTGCCCAAGCCTCAGCGGCCTCTGGATAGGCATCTTGCATTTCCTTCCTCATGGCTCAGCCCGGCTGCTCCTGGGAGCTTCGCTTTGTAGTTTTCCCATCCGAGGCAGCTGGTCCCCAGCTGTGTGCTGTCAGCTGCTGGTGGCTGCCTTCCACCCCAGTTTTGAAGCTCAGGCTACACCCAAGAATCGCCACCAAGAATCCTGAGTGCCCAGACAGCTCTGGCTTTTTCGTTTCCCTGCATTTCTTGGTACATGTGATTTGCCCGGGAACCCCCTTTCCCTCCCGGGGATGGCCCAGGCCCAGCTAACCTCTCCCAACAGCGTTCCAGCCATTTTCCCTTCCCCAGGGAAGGACGGAGAGTGGAGCCAGGAAGATGACGCAGCTTCCTGCACTGCAAGTGGTGGTGCAGGAGCCCACGGTCAGGGGGGACCCAGCCTCAGGACTTTCTCCCCAGGGAACTGGTCCCACCAACTATTTTTGGTGGAATCCACTTTGCTCTAAGGTCATCCTGGCTGGAAGGCTCTGACAGTGGTGCATATAGGCTAAAATCCACAATTTTAATGACTAGGCTGGCACGTACAACTTGGCAGAGAGATCAGAGTTGCTTCACAAGTGCATGTGGTGATATGTTGCCCATCGAGGCATTCCCTGAAGTGTCGACATCAGTTTGGGGGCTCTCTTTCCCCTTCCCCTCTCCCTTTACCTCTCTCCCTCATTCTTTTATCTTCCAAACTCAAATAAGGAAGTAACTCAACATTGAGGCCAATCATCTGCCTGAGTGACCAGACATCTCAATTGAATCGAGTTGACATATGCAAACAATTTCTCAACTCTGTGCTGAAGGCCCAGTTTTTTAGAAATTTTCCAATTGATTGTGTACTGATACGCAAAATAAAAAATGAATCTCTAAAAAAATAAGATATCAAATACAAGCATACATTTTTGGATTTAAACAAAATTCCTCTGTCAAAGTGGTATAAAAAATTTCTAAACACTCT
Source organism: Microcebus murinus (assembly GCF_040939455.1). NCBI lineage: Eukaryota > Metazoa > Chordata > Mammalia > Primates > Cheirogaleidae > Microcebus > Microcebus murinus. The sequence continues at coordinate 15,123,290 of NC_134120.1, read as the reverse complement.
CAATTTCTGTTTGTATCCAATCATGAATCTTGCCTGTTCAGAGACCGTATTTTGAGTACCCCAGATGCAAATTTTTACCTTACATGGAAATGTTTCATATTTATATTTCAGCCTGTTTTGAGTGAACACAGCATTTCTGGCCTCTTCTCTGCTCCTACTTTGTCTAAACACATGACTAAGCTCTACTGATTTCTCCATGAGCTCAACTTGGTGGAGGCCTTCCCCTCAGTACACACCACTTCCAACCCTAATGCTAACGGGAGTCACTCTCCTCTCTCTCCTTAGAAGGAGTTTGAAATTATACTCCCTTACCCAGGTCTCATCCACCATATGTGCCCCTTCCTGCCCACTGTTCCCTGAGGAACCTAGCTGGGCTCTCAAGTGTCTATATATATATATATATATATATGCGTTCTATAAGATACACATTATACATGTGTGTTACATATTTACATGGTTATACATTTTAGGCATGTGGGAACCCTATTAAAATATATAACATGCATTAAATTATTTACACTACATTATAAACTTGTATAACATCCTTATATAAATATATACTTACATAACATACTTATATATTTATATAACATACTTCTCTATCTACATAACATACTTATATATATAATTGTATCTATATTCATATAATACACAAGCCTCAAATTGCTTATATATATTATATAAATGTACATAGAACTAGGCAGACAATTACTCTTGCCCTACTTACTTACCAGTGTCGTTGAGGTATTTGTCTCCCCTGGTGCACGTCCTGCCATCGTCCTCCAGGACGTAGCCCTCCTGGCACTTGCAGCGGTAGCTGCCCAGGGTGTTGACACAGGCGTGGGCACACAGCGTCCCATTGCTGGTGGCACACTCGTTGATATCTGGTTTGAACAAAATGCAGAGGATATTTCAGTTTCAGAGAAGTCACTTTCAACACAACAGATGACACTGGGCTTGGCCCCTCTGTTAATGTCTACAAAGGACGCTTTGCAAGACCCGGAACACATTAGGAAGCTGGAAACATGGGCTGCCCATGAAAGCAGCACTTTGGGCCATGTGACCCTGGTTACAGACGGGCCCCGCCACTGCCACGGCACGTGGCTTGGTGCAGGCACTGCTCGGCTTCAGAGAACCCACTTAGAAAACGACGATGAAGCTGGGCCCAGATACTTCACAGGCTGCTCAGGACAGAAAATGAGACACCCAGTGGCAACTCACACTTGGAGAAGTAAACGTCATAGAAGTGATTTTTCACAAGGGCCCTAGTGTGCTGTGGGTTTTTAAGTTTCCCTTTATGGCTGTAAGTTCTAAACAGCATGATGGTGACCCGAGGGTCACTCAGGAATGGCTCCTTCCCAGTTAAGAGACACGATGGTACCTGGGAAAAGATACTTCTAATAAAAGAAAATAGTCATAATAGGTATAGCGGGAGTCTGCTCCAGGAAATTTCTGCCTCATCAATGACCCCATCAGACGCCCCAGGGGCTGTGGAAATGAGCCATGAGATCCTCAAGCTAGTCACCACTAGGAGCCTGTGTTAACTACACACATCACAGACTTGCTTCCCTGCTGTGTGGGCTGGAAACAAAAATATTTCCCACCCTGGCCAGGGAGGGAGGCCCAACTCCATTTCCTGTTTGCTGGCTGAAGACCCCGGGTGGCAGTGGAGGGGACCGTGGCATGCAGCCCCAGACTGTGTACACGTGCTGGGCAGACAGAGCCCAGCCACTTCCTACACAAGCTACCAAGGACCAGCTCTGGCTGGCCCTGAGTGGGCCGTGGGGAGGGTGGTCAATAGGACGTTCCCCTGGCAGTATGTACTACGTACTACGTTGTCTACAGAACAGCAGTCACAGCTGGGTCCCCCTCTGTACTTCAGGCTGCCTGCTTCCAGGTGTCCCTGCCCTGAACCTCAGTGCAAAGCTGCCTGTACTGCCCAGAGAGAGAGGACAAGGTTGAAGGAGAAAAAGAGATGGAACTCGTAGTAGAATGCAAGTTCGGCTGGTCTCCGAGTCCCCCAGATGAGGTGAACAGGGAACAGTAGCTACTACTAACTGAAACAAGAGCCCCGTGCCTGGGACCTGGGCCATAGGGAATAGTCCATGCCCTCTGCAGAGGCGGCCACGGATCCCAGCTACATTCACTTGGTGTTGCAATCCCATTCCTTGTCAGTGTGGGGCACCATTCCCAGATGCTTGTGGGGAGAAGCCAGGAGACCTTAATTGGTGACCCTAGAGCCCCTGCTGGCTAGACAAAGAGGGGCTGCTCATCACAGCTACCGTATCTTCCACGAGGGTCTACTTGCCACTCTCCCCAGTGCACCTTCCAGCTGATTCTTCAACCTCGCCGTGCACAGCAATCCAATGAGGCATTCAAGAAAACACACATTTCTGGACCCACCCTCAGAGCTGTGATTCACTAGGTCTGGAGGGGAGGCCAGATTTTTTTTTGTATTTTTTAAAGCAAAGATCCCCGATATTTCTCAGACAGGTTAGCCACAAGCAGACCACACTTTGAAACACACAGTTCCAGGTTTAGCCATGAACCTGCCTCAGAACCTCAGGGAGTCCAGGGCTGGAAAGCCAGGTCCATGAGGAGGAAGGAGCAGGCTGGTGGCCACTGAGGGGGCCACCTCTGCTCAGCTGCAGCTCCCGGACTCCCTGCCAGCCTGTCTGCCATGTGGACATGTCCTTTCTTCCCCAGTCGTCCTCATTCTTGTTTCATGCTTCCTGCGTGCCCATGCTTTGGACCACTTACATCCTGTTGTCCACTGTTCTTGTTCACACTTGGTGAAGTTATTACCCTTCTCTTGCCCTTTATCCCACTGCCACTTAGGATCTGACTGCCACCAACTCCCTGGAGAATTCCTTGGGCATAGTTAGTTTTATTAATCATAACAAAAGGCAGTGAGCGATCCCTGGGACAACACAAGCACAACTCTGACAACCATGAGAATGTAAGGGAGGGAAATCACAGTCGAGCAGCGCCTGTGATCGTCCTGCCGATGAAGAAGGTGCGACAGAGCAGACCCTTCTGGACAAGGCACAACCTCAGGAGCCGGAGGACACGCGTACCCCCCACGCACCCAGGCAGTACGGCTTCTCCTGCTTCCGGTGTCTCTCGCGGTCGTAGCGGTAGCCCGGGTAGCAGGTGCACAGCACTCGGCCGAAGTTGTCCGTGCACTGCTGTTCACAGGGAGCCTCGGCGCACACGTCATAATCTGCAAAAGAAAAGCGTGAGCTCATCATATCAACCACTGCAGGTGGCAAGGTAACCGGGCTCTGGCCAGCAACAGACTCTCTGGGCTACGCTCTTGCTCAAGGTCAAGTGTGAAGTATGGACGGCTACGTTCAGACAGGCACTATCGCTTTCAGCCTGTGGGGCTCCATCTAAGAGTACTGCAATGGGTCAATGAACGTGCAGCATCGCAGTGGTTAAAAGCAAACATCATTTGTGAGTTTTTCCCCCCCAGGTCACCTCATTGTCCTTTGGTCTTTGTCGCTACCCAGAGAGCAAAGATGCTCTAGCTGGCCAAGCTCTGCAGCATTCCCCGGGGGGCCGGTTTTGTCTTTTTCGGCAACTGCCGTAGTGACAGCAAATTCCTGCCAGTGGCATGTTAAAGAAAGGCCAACCCTGGTATTGGGGTCATCGTGTAGGAGGAAGGGCTAGAAGTCAGGCAGGCTAAGAGAATATGAGGGAGGATTTGTAACAGAAATGTGTGCGTTATTAGAGAGCTAGTGTTTGTGTGATATTGGAAGTGTGCAAACTGGGGCTTGATTCTGTATGCCAGGAAGGGTATGCCTTTGGGTATGTTCAAGGCTAGAGAGCTCTTTCCAGCACTCAGCCTGTGCAGACTGGGGTGGACACTCTACTACTCAAAGAATTAGGGCATCTGCTTCTCTCAGTTCTTACGAACTGGTATTTAATGAACCTGTGAAGGGACTTTGGCTCTAAGTCACTAGCTCAGGCTCAACACTGACTCCCAGACCAGACCCGGCATCTCATTAATCACTGCATTATCTTCCCCAGGTGCTGACAGCCAAGCTGTCCTTGGACAGAGGGAGTCTGGGTCTGCTCCGCCACCTAGCAAGGTGAACGGGTGGGCTGTCAGCCCCTGATGCAGGCTGGGCTGGTGCGACGAGCATCATGTCATTCTCACGATGACCTGGGAAGCTGCCCTTGCTAGATGCTCTTTCCCACAACTGTGATTCCACGTTGCTTTGCCTGTCTGGTGTTCTGACCAACCCTACAAACTGTTTCTCACTTGATAGGTTTTTTTCTCAACTAAGCATCACCTATAGGCAACTAATGTTCTGCGCTCCTTTTTGCTCAAGAACACGATCTCTGAGTGACTGGCTATGAGCTTCCCCGCCAGCAGTCGCCACCATTCAGCACAGCTGAGTAGAGGAAGAAACAGGCAGAGAGGCTGTCAAAGGTACTAGCTGATGGTGCTCAACAGGGCTTGTTCCAAAACACAGCTGTTCCCTGTCCCCTCTACCAGCCCTGCTTCCCCAAGGTACCACTTCCAGATCTTCTAGCTGAGTCTTTATATTTACCTCCTCATCTCTAGCCAACTTGTGTTGATTCTTCCTTTTATTTTTAAGTACTCTCTGCTGACTTCAAGCATCAGAAGAGATGCATTTAACTTCCTCACTGCCCCTCCACCACCAACCACACCCACATGTCCTATTCCCTCTACCTGGCTCACATAGTTATGTTGAAATTTTGGTTCGATGATCTTTAGTATTGGCACTATAATGACAATATAAAAGCTATTCTTTGCCGAACCTGAAAGTGTGCTCAAATCACTTACCCTTTCTTGAAAATCTTTTGTCTTTGTTGGCATTAAAATAAGTTATCTTCTATATTTTGGGGGTACCAGTTATTAAGCTTTGTCTCTTAGCTTCAAACCACCACCCCCCTTTCTTCCATGAGCTACTTTGTGATTTGGACTCTGGAAACCCTATTTCTCCTTTGCCAGCTGCTAGCCTATTAGGTACTGCTAACGACAGGTCGGGGGGGGGCGGGAAGGGGGAGACAGAGACAGACAATGGAAGAATAAAAAGAGACGTGCCCTTTTCTATTTTGCTCCCTGTGCATGACGGACTTATCTCAGCCTCCCTCTTCCATTTCAGTAGCGGTAAATTGTTTCAATAATAGCAGCAAAATCCAGCTTCCCAACACTTGCAGAATCAGCCTCATTATACCCTATTTCAGAGACACCAGCAGTCTGGTGAAACTGATCATTCATCAGCAGAAACTCCCCCAGTTTTGCAAATCTCTTCTTAAAATGCCCAAACATATTAGATATGTTATTGACTTAATCTCGACGAAGTGGGAGAAACTTCCGATTCGCTCTAATCAGGACTCCGTACGTCTGCTGTATGGCCGCCTCTTGGAACGCCCCTTCACCACCATCCCGGGATTCCCACCAACTTCCTCTCCTGTGTCGGATCCCTGTTTCCTGGATCCCATGCCTCCCCTCCCTCTCCTCTGGTTTACTCCCTCATGTTAGTGTAGCGTGTCCTCCAGTGGCTTTCTGAGAAGAGCCACAGAAGAGGTGAAAGGGTTAAGATCATGCATGTCTGAAAATGTCTTTTGTCGACCCTTATGATTACTGATAGTTTGCATATATGATTCCAGATTGGAAAACTTTACCTCCGATTTCTGAAGGCCTGTTCCATTGTCTTCTAGCTTTCAATGTTGCTATGGATAAATCTTATGAGATTCTAATTCTTGATCTTTTGTATGACTCATTTTTCCTCTCTGAAAATTTTTGGGACTTTTTGTCCCTAGTGTACTAAAATTTCACAATGATGTTTTTATGTGGGACTACTTCAATCTTTGGTGAATCATTTTTATCTAGGATTCATACTCTTCAATTCTGGAGAATTTTGTTGGATTTTTATCTTTAACAACTTCCTCTTCATTTCCTCTGTGTGGAACCCTTAATTATTTGGATGCTATTAATATAGCCCCTGGACTGTTCCTCTAATAGTCTCATTTTTCATTTTTTGATCTTTTGTACTAGTTCTTGGGCAATTTATTCAATCTCCTCTTCCCACCCTTTTACTATCTTCATTTTGTTGTCATGTTTTTAATTTCCAATAATTCTTTATTTCTTCTTCTAATGTTCCATTTTATTAACACCATGTTTTTTGTTCCATAGATACGGTATCATCATTATAATCTGAGGTGTAAATGGTAATTATTTTTAAGTTTTCTTCTGTGTAGTTTGTATTTTTGCTAGGGTTCCTTTTTCTTGTATGTTCCCTCTAATGCTCAGTGATCCTTGGATATCTGCTCTAGTTTATTTGTGGAGTATTAAAAATAGCTGCATAGAGCTCTTTGCATATGGTAGATTTTACAAACTCTGGCTTCACCGGAAGTGATTTGGCTGGTGCATTCCAATGTCATCTTTTTTTTTTTTTTTTTTTTTTTTTTGAGACAGAGTCTCGCTTTGTTGCCCAGGCTAGAGTGAGTGCCGTGGCGTCAGCCTAGCTCACAGCAACCTCAAACTCCTGGCTCAAGCAATCCTGCTGCCTCAGCCTCCCAAGTAGCTGGGACTACAGGCATTCGCCACCATGCCCGGCTAATTTTTTGTATATATATTAGTTGGCCAATTAATTTCTTTCTATTTATAGTAGAGACGGGGTCTCGCTCTTGCTCAGGCTGGTTTCGAACTCCTGACCTCAAGCAATCCGCCCGCCTCAGCCTCCCAGAGAGCTAGGATTACAGGCGTGAGCCACCGCGCCCGGCTCCAATGTCATCTTCTTTAAGATTTTTTGCATGGGTTGGTGAGAGCACATCCAGGGTAGACATTTCAAAATCCTTGCCTGAGAGTAAAGTCATCCTGGAACCTAAGTGAAGGCAGAAGTCTACACATTTCAATATTCAACATGTAAGCATTTACAGAATCCCTCCGTTTTCAGTATTGGGATCTTACTTTCTTCTCTGACTGGTCTCCTCCAGTCTCAAAAGCCTCTGATATCCCCTCTCAGAAAATATATCTTTGGTGTCTTCTGCCTGGAGGTGGAAGAGGCAATATTCTGTCTGTGTGGAGTAGAGGATATGATCTGGGAACCTGACATCTTCTCAAACAGACTTTTGGTCAATCCTTTTGTTTTTGACATCACTTTCACCTCGGTTTCTAGTTTATTTTTAGTTTTATTGATTGTTATTTGCTTTGGCAGAAACTGGGTTGCTCGCTAGTTTTCCCTGACGCTAAGGGTTCACCTTTCCTACTTCGCTAAGCTATTTACTACCTCCCCTGTCTGTCCTCCAGCTTCCCAGATTTTGCTGCTATTTTCATCTCGTCCTTGTTCTTTGTCCTTGTGGGTTTTATGTCTTTTGTGAATCTCTTTTTCCCCCTATTCTGTATGGTTTCTGGAGGAGGCAAGGTTAATAAATTTATTGAATAGTCCATTTTTGATGCTTGTTTCCAAGAGCCTATCACCTTTCAGTTCCACAGCTTTTATCTTCACAATTTATTTTCTAGCTTCTCTGTCCTATTTTTCTTGGCACTGTTCTAACTCAGATCTTTAGAACCTCCCTTATAAACAGGATCCTCATCCCAAGATTCTTACTCCTTGATCCACTCTTCCCAAATCAGAGTTCTGTATGTCACCTTTAAACTGTACTCTAATCAACATTAAATATAAATAATTCACTCTTGCATTTTGAGGTCGGCATTATATTCCTTGAGACTTTTCCAAACTTAAGACTCATCTATGAGTTCTTTACACTGCAGCAAAAGTAAACTGTCTTTTCCTTCATCCTTTATCGTATCTGTGCCTTCTTACCTCTGTTTTTGTTCAGTTTTCATCTTTTCTAATGTGCAAACAACTCCTCCACCCTTACTCTCAGGACTTTATAAATGTTGGTATCCTTTGCAGCGTTTTTAAGTGCCAATGCAAATGCCATTCATGATCTGCCATTCAGAAGCCTTTCATGATCTCAACAGAGTTAGTCTATCTTATCGACACTCACAGGATGCTATACCTCTTTTACTCACATGCTCTGCCATATTTATCAAATGCCTGCTCTGTGCCAGGCCCTATTCTACGAGGCACATAGCTTGCTTTGCAGTGCATAGTGCAGGTTCTGGACCCAACTCTCCCCACCATCTGTGTTCTTGGGTTCCTTAAGCCCTAGTTTCCTCGCTGGTAATATAAGGGTAACAATAACACCCACTTCATGTTGCTTTTGTGAAGATTAGGCTGAATGATGCAGCAAGAGCAGTGCCCAATGCACAGTAAAAGCTTTCCCTGCTCTTTTGTTGCTAGTTCTTTCCTGGCAAGGACTATGTGTCCCCCGGAGTCACCAGCACTACTCCCTTCCCACAGTTCATGCTCAATAATGGCTGAACTAGAACAAGTCAGATCATCGTACAGTAGGGATGTAGGATGATCATTTACGGTAGGGATCAGCAAATTTTTTCTGTAAAGGGGCCAGATAACATTTTTGGCTTTGCAGATCTCTGTTTCAACTCTCCAATGCCACTGCTATAGCGCAAAAGAAACCATGGACAATACTTAAATGAATAGGTATGGCTGTGTTTCAACATAACTTCATTTATAGAACCAGGCGGTGGGGCAGATTCAGCCCACAGGCCACAGTTCACTGAGCCCTGACATAAAGCTGTGACTATGAGGCAGCAACATTAAAAAAACTGCTGATTCCATTCATCAGCTGACATATTGGTTTAGATGCTCTAGTCTCTTTTTGCCATCTGTGATGGTTAATATTATGTATCAATTTGGCTAGGCCATAGAACCCAGATATGTAACCTTGGGCAAGGTTCACCAGGTATATGCTCTGAATCAGTGTCCGATATATGGTATGCTTTCTCCCATCACCAGGATTCACAGGTCCAGGATCAAGGGGTAGAAGTGGGAGGGGTACCACTCACTACTATCACCTCTAGTGATCCACTAGCAAGCTTTGTGCTTCCTGTTCCTGTGACTCTATGCTCTGGGGCCTAAAGGTCTTAGTTCCAAAGGGAAGACTGTTTCCAACAGGACAGACAACAGTGATCCCATTGAACTGAAAGTTAAAATGCCACCTAGCCCCTCTGGGCTCCTCACATCTCTGTATCAACCAGCAAAAAAGGGAGTCACTGTTCTGGCTGGGAGGACTGACCCTTACTGCCAAGGGGAAATCGTATTGCGACTCTTTGAACAATAGAGGTAAGAAAGAATCTGTCGGGACTACAAGAAATACTTAGCGTTGCCACGCCCTGTGATTAAAGCCAACAGAAAACAACAACCACCCCAAATTCAGGCAGAATTAGTGTCTCATATCCTTCAGGAAGGAAGGTTTGGATCACCTTACCAGGTAAAGAACCAAACACAACCAGGCGAGATGCTTGCCAAGGGCAAAAGGAATGCATGCAGGTTAGTGGAAGGTGGTAGTTACAAATACACGCTGTGACTATGTGACCAGCTACAAAAAAAAAGCACTGTAATTATCATGAGTATTTCTTCTTTATTTTTTACTGAATACATTATTCATAATTGTATGTGTGTGCAAATCTTGGTTTTCTTCCCTCTTTTATCCCATTATGTGTCATAAGATGTACTGACTTTATATCATAGTATTTAAACACTGTTAACTTGATATCGCAGTACTTAAATTACAGCATATCAAAGACTTTGTGTATCCTCTTTTGGGGAAGAGGTTAGTACATTTTTACCCAGGATAGCTGTCACCTCATGTCAGGTGGACGTATGACCTGGTTATTGTCTTTATTTGGACATTAAGTATAATTTAAGGAGACGTATATGGATGCCAAAATAACAAGGTACAGATTTGTGATGGTTAATTTTATGTGACAACTTGACTAGGCCAAATTACCCAGACATTTGGTTAAATATTCTAGATGTTTCTACAAAGATATGTTTAAGATGAGATCAATATTTAAATCAGTAGACTTTGAGTAAAGCCGATGAGCCCCCATAATGTGGGTGGGCCTCATCTAATCAGGTGAAGGTCTTAATTTTAAAAAAGACCTGTCTCCCCCTAAGGCTTGCAGACTGCCTGCAGACTTGAATTGCAACTCTTCCCTGGGTCTCTAGCCTGTGGCCCCATGAAGATTTTGGCCTTGTACCTCCATAATCTCATGAGTCAATACCTTAAAAAAAATCTCAATCTCTCACTCAGTCCCACTCAATCTCTCCCTCCCTCTACCCTCCCTATTGGTTCTATTTCTCTGGATAACCCTAATATGAATTCTTTTCTAAAATCCTGCATTTGTACTCTGTATTCTTGGGTGATAGAAACCTTTTAAAACTAAAGATAGCTTTAGTAAAAGAATCAATCACTGACTCCCTACCACAGATTGAAACAAATCAACTTTAAAAAGTGCTCTAGTGAAAAGCAATTGAGCAGAGAGTTAGTTATGGCAAAGCAATGCCCAGCACTTGTGATCACATTTGCTGAAAATACTCAGTTCTGGGTTATGTTAATTACAGGTGCTGTAGTCTCACCTTAGGGTGAGGAAGACTAGTTTTGGGCCTAGACATGTGAAACACAATACCTAACATTTAAAGAAATTCTAAGTATGTGGTATCCATGTCATGTGCTTTTAATTAGGTCAGGGAAGGTGTTTAGTTAGGATCTTACATTGATTGACCTAAACCTGATTTTCTTTGCTATTTGCCAAACTGCAATAAAAAGGACACAGCTGGTGACTGAGAAAAGCTGCCTATAAAAGAATGCAATTATTTTGACTTTTGTGGTTATTTCTACCATGCACTAACCAATGGAACAGGCTAGCAGAGAGAAATTGGGCTTTGAGAAACCCAACACATCAACCATCACATGTGGAGTGATTTTTCTAACCTGCCATCCTATGGCAGCTTTCTCAATGGTCACAGCTATGCTTTAATGAACTCTCCCATCCTTTCACCAAACACAACAATAAGAGGGAAGGCTCATCTATTCTTTTTTGTTGTTGTTGAGACACAGTCTAGCTCTGTTGCCTGGGATAGAGCGCCGTGGCATCAGTCTAGCTCATAGCAACCTCAAACTCCTGGGCTCAAGCAATCCTCCTACCTCAGCCTCCCAAGTAGCTGGGACTATAGGCAAATGCCATCATGCCTGGCTAATTTTTTCTATATTTTTAGTTGGCCAATTAATTTTTTCCCATTTTTAGTAGAGACGGGGGTCTTGCTCTTGCTCAGGGTAGTTTCGAACTCCTGACCTTGAGCGATCCTCCTGCCTCGTCCTCACAGAGTGCTAGGATTACAGGCGTGAGCCACCGCGCCCAGCCTATTTCTAACCGATAAAAAAAAATTGTGCTCTATGAGATAATGCAATAGAATTAGCTTGTCTGGGCTCCAGATCCTCTGCAGAGACTTGGCTTCTTGGACAGAAGTGACGAAAACTATTTCACATTTCCCACCCGTCGCCCCCCACCCCACCGTGTCCCTGAGCACACCAATGTTAGGATCTTCAAACTGTCCTTAGTGCTCTCTGTCCAGAGCCCTCTGAGCATCCTGGGCAGCTTTTCTTGATAATCTGGACTCAAGTCTGCCTTCATGTCTGAGACCACCTCTGATCGCCCTGGTCCCTCTGTGCTGTGTGTCCCCTCTGAACACTTGCTTCACTGGATGTCTCCATTGCACATACTGCAGTTATTAATAACAGCAGCAGCAGTAACAACAGCCACCATTTATCAAGTGCTTAATAAGAACCAGCCTCTGTTCCAAGTACTTGACATGTGGCAAGATTCTTAGAGCAACCATATGCACTAACACTTGCCTGTAAGAACTAAGGTTTAGGAAGTAACTTTTCCCAAGGTCATAGCTAGTAGGATGTGGAAATAGGATTAAAATCCAGGTCTATTTGATTCCCTAGGATCCACATCCTGTCTCAATTCGAGTGTATGCACCTTGAGGGCTGGGTCCATGTCTCACATCGCTCTATACCTTCAGAGCTGGGCTGAGCATTCAGGTAGTGTTCGCTGATGGTTACATACAGAGGCTGAAAGTTTAGCACATGACGAAAGAGCAGGTGGAGAAAGCAGGTCGAGAGGTGAGGGAGGAGGGTTGCATTCTAAATTGTATATGAAATGCCACTTAGGGAGTTATAGCTTATTAATCATAAACATGAAATATTATATAATGACTCAGTGTGCATGCACACATCATGCAATGATTTAAACTGAGCATGCTACATTTAATCAAACTGGCATGAGAATTTAATGCCAAAAAATAGAATTCTGCACACAGATGACACATGTGCATTCCATGTACATCTAGATCTTATAGACTTCTAATGATTATTGGTGACTAAAGTGAGATATCATCTTTTATGTTACATACCTTCTGGGATACATTGTCCAAGAACAAATTTATACCCTTTGCAGCACTTTTTCCTAAGAGGCAAAAAAACAAAAAACATTTTAAATGTGGTGTTCAGTTAGAAATAAAATTCTTTTCAGTTATTATTTCTGAATGAAACAACTTGTGCCTAGGAAAAACTAAGGCATAAAGCAAAGTAGGGGTGGAGTATTTTTAAGGCAATCTGAGATTAAAAGGAAAAATATTATCAATAATACATGACTATATATCCTCAAACACCAAGTTATCCTTTCTGCCACATAATATAGGAAATCTCTTTGAATCCTATGAAACAAATTAACTAACTCAGAGGCTTCAAGATACTGATATTAAGTAATTAAAGGACTATAGAATGTAAATAGGATAAGGGCATTTAAGGCTGGCCAGACCCCTCAATCCATAGGCCAAGAAGTGACATGACTTATTAGTTATAAAAACTGACTGTAAAAATGGGCTAATTATAATGTAATGATTGCTAATTATAATGATAATTAGGTAGCCAACTATTATCAAGTCTGGGACCCAAGCATTCTGATTCCCATTTGAGTGATTTTATTTTTTTTAATTTTTTTTTGAGTGATTTTATTTTAATACCTGCATCATATAAGGTACCTAAATGATCTGACTGAAAGGTACCTAAATGATCTGACTTTAAAAAACAGCAAACAGGCAATTTCTAACATAAATATTCAAGATTCCACCTGAGGTAGAGAAATGGTGCCATCAGTTCAAAATTCTAATCTCCACGGGAGGGATTACACCTGCGTCGGGGTCTCTACTCCTAACAGACTGAGCTGCCTGTGGACATCGACTATACACTTGGGACAAAACAGAAGAAAAGAGCTGCTTGAAGCCTCCAGAGAGGGAATAAAAGCAGGCAGATCTGGGAGAAGAGCTGAAATTTTGAACAAGGGACTGATACAGGGTAAATTTTCTGCTCTTAGGGCTTCAGCCGGAAAGCAGATCATAGCAGCCATGTGTTGTGGGGAAGCTAAAACTCTGATAGAAAATCAGCAGTACTTTCTTGGCCTGAGCAGAGGACAAAGCCTGGGCAAGCCTGGCCATGAGAAATTGAGGGGACAATGCTAGAGGAAAGACCCAAATTCTGCGTAAAGCTCTGCCTAAGTCTCTGGCTGATGTCTAAGCCATGTTGGAAGGAGCGGACCCAAAGCACCTAGCTAAGGACAAAAGGGGTTGTAGGGGGGCTTGAGCTGACCCTGTCACAGGCCGGAGTTTTCACATGTAGTCTAACCAAATTAATTGCCTGCTAGAAAGAAAACATCCCCACTCTGAATGAATACAGCAAGATGCAGGGTCTCCACGACATAGCACACACGAATGCAACCCGTTCTCAGGAAAGAGGAGAACCAATGGTCACACTCCAATATAACCCACATGTTGGAATTACCAGACTCTAAAGTAGCTACTTAACTATGTTCAATGACATAAAAGAAAATACACCTGTAATGAATTTACAAAACAGGAAATCTCAGTGGAGAAGCTATTAAAAGAACAAGATGGAAATTCTAGAACTGAAAGATGTATCTATAAAATTTTTAAAACCTGCTGGATGTGTTTAAGAGAAGAATGGAGAGAAGATGAGGAGAGTGAAGGAAAGAACTGGTGAATCTGAAAATACATCAATGGAGATTATCTAATCTGAAAAAGGGGAGGAAAAAGACAAAATGAACAAAGACTCAGGGACTGGTGGGCCAATAATGAAGGTCTAGGTACGGTACTGGGAGTGTCATAAGGAGAGGAGTGGATGGAGTAGAAAAATATATTTAAAGAAACAGTGTCTGAAAACTTCCTCTATTTAGTGAAAGATACAAATTTATTGATTAAAGAAGTGTAGAAACCCCAGACAGGTTAAATACCCACATAGACAAAATGCTTAGAGACATCATAGTCACACTGCTGAAAACTAAAGATAAAATCCTGTAAGCAGAGAAAAATTACACACTATATACGGGGAAAGGATGATTTTAGTGACCAGGAACTTCTCACTGAAAGGCCACAGTAACCAGAAGACAGTGGTATGACATCTTTTAAGTGCTGAGAAAGCAAACTTGTTCAACCCTGAAGCCCATATGCAGCAAAAACATCCTTCAAGAATGAAGGTGAAATAAAGACATTTGAGATAAAGGAAAGCTAAGAATTCACTGATGATAGACCTGTACTATACAAAACATGCTCAAGGGAATTCTTAGGGTCACAGAGAAATGACACCAGAGGGAAACATGAATCTTTAGGAAGGAATGAAGAGTGTCATAAATGATAAATATCTGGTCACATACAAAAGACTTTGTTTTGCTCTTAATTTTTTTTTAAAGCAAACATGATAGCATTGTCTCACAAGGCTTATAATGCATGTAGATGCAATAAATCTGACAACTGTGGGAAAAATGGCAGAGAGGTAGATGGACTTACATGGTTACCAAGTTTCCACGTGTGATGTAAAACAGTACAATACTGACATTTCCACCGGAGATAACACTCCTGTCTCTCCATGTCTCTTGCTTCTGTTTATTACTACTCCCTTTTCTCCCAGCTGAATTCCCTATGAACTTCCCATCGCCACTTTCAAATCACACATGCAAGGCCTAGAATTAACTAGGGTGTAGTGAATCTGCAAATCTCAAGAATATATCCCAAAATATGTTGGGGGAAAAAATCAGATTCAAGGTTATTACTATTGAAACATCATTCTCTCTCTGCTGTGATTGGGCATGCTGTCTAGCAAGAAGAGAAATTCAGTTAAATACAGTCTACGAGCTGGAAACTGCATGCCCCCTGCAGCCTGTCACATCACCTGTGGGAACACACCATTTGTACCCTGGACCAGAGAAAGGCAGCCAAACCACTGATTTGGAAAACTGGGCATTATCTGTGACCATCAAATGGCAGAATCTTCAACCAGGTTAGATAAGGCCTTCTAAGCATTTTGATAACATTTAAATTTATATTTTCCACCACATTTTCATAAAATATAACTTACCATCCTCATTTTCTACCCTTTCAAATTAATATAATCTAAATAGATTACAGGTTGAGCATCCCTTACCCAAAATGCTTGGGACGAGAAGTGTTTCAGATTTCACTTTTTTTTTTTTATTTTGCAATATGTGAAGAATACTTACCAGTTGAGCACCCCTTAAATCCAAAAACCTAAAATCTGAAATATTCCAATGAGCATTCCCTTTGAAACTGCTTTGGATTTTTGGATTAGGATGTTCAATGTGTATTGGTCAAACCAATTTGTGTGCCTGGTCTGTTGGCGAATTACCATTCTTAGGAGAAATTTTAAGAAATCTCTTCCCAAAGCAAAATTTATAAAAACTTTATTAAATCCATCATTCATAAGTTTTATGTTAAATGTATTTAAAAATTCATAAAATTTATAAAAGTCAGATTTGGTAAGAGAACATTCTGGAGCCCAGTTGGGTACAGCAAAGCCACTTCATTCTTCTCGCTGTTCAGCTGTGGTAGCTATCTTACTCCAACAGCCAGGAAGTGGACTTTTGTTATAAACAAACAAACAAACAGTGGCATTTGGGATGCTCCTGAAACAGACTTGAGTTAAACAGCTACAGTTTCCCCTTCCCTCATTATTTTCTGCCTGCACTTGTCCTCCTAATATAGATTAATTTGACAGCACATTTTATGTTACTAGGAAATGATCTATCCATCCAATTTACTAAGCAGATGATGTGTGGCAATGCCCAGAGTTTTCTCATTAGACATAATTTCCCAACATCTCCAATTAAATTATAATCTGACGTGACAAGAAAAGCCCATGTGGACATAAACCGATGATGACGACTGTTTGTAAGAGAGGTACAGGATCTACCTTTACATTCCATGAAACTTAAACTCTGCCTAGTTTTCCAGGGTTCAAAAAAGTCCAAGCTCCTAACAACCAGAAAGAAAACTGGCTTAATAGAGTATTCATTAAAATGTTATGGTTATTACTTACTGTATTACTCAAGGCTGTCCTATGGAATGCTGTAAGAGGAAGAGAAGTGCACTAGATGATTTGAAACACAAGTGATTCATGAGAAAGTTGGATACAGGGGGGAAAAACATGTGTTTTTGATACTCAAGTCTAACACCACATTTAAACATATGGTTTTATTTGTTTCTATTTAAATGCTGCAGCTAAGGTATAACCCTCTGAGCTGTTTGATGGCATTTTAAAGTTCTCACAAAAGAATATGACATTTACAATCTCTCTTGCCACATCGAAGACATTAAACTTGGGCATTCTGACGTTTCAAGGGTTTAGGACTATCCACACGGTAGAGCCAGAAGCAACCTGTTATTTGCCTTTTTATGAAATTAAATGATAAGGAAGTGATTTGATATACTTTTGAAAAGCTATGGAACTCTGTCAAGAGAAGATCTGAGTTTCAGGATGGGGATGCCTCATTTAAATACCTGCTTAGCTAGGAATTAATTTCCCCTTTGGGTTTTTTCTTAATTGCATAACTGACCCCAGCTTTCTGCTCAAGGGAAGGAGTTTGAGACTCTAAGTGCATTGTTCTGTCTTCCCCAGAGTCCCCGGGAATACATTACTTTGCATGTTAAACACCCATCAATCATAAATCACTATTTAAAATAAATAATGAAATACTCTAAAGTATAAAAAAACAAACACTGGCTGCACATGTTCTATCATTTCAAAGATTACTGACAACGTAATTTATGTACAATGAAGTTGAGGCAGCCAAAGCGAAATCTTGTCATGCAAGCGTGGGCACTTGTTAGACCTAACTACAAATACTGCTGTGTGGTTTTTATCTTCAAGAAAAACAAACTAAGATGAAAAAAGCCCATGTGGATTTTGGGGAGGCCAGAATCGTTTTTAATGTGCTTCACGTGTCATAGCTTGGTTTTTCCAGATACAAATACTTTTCTCGTTTCTTGGCAAAAGGAAGTGGTGATTAGATGGTTGTTACATAGAAACGGTGACATCTGGTAATCAAGAAAGCCTGTGGAGGTCTCCCTTGAGTGCCCTGGAGTATTAAAGCACATTTTAAAAGTCATAAATAAAAATGGGATGGTACAGCTAGAAACACATCCCACCAGCCAGGTGTGTGAGGGCTTTTGGAAGGAAAAATTAAATCAGGAAAATGAAGATAACAGAGGTAGCATCAGACTGTCTGCTGATCGTTACGTTAGAGTCTAGAAATTTTTTAAACTCCCTACAGAGTTAGAGGACTAGAAAGGATCTTGAAATGTCAAATGAATTAGGAGACAAATATTTAAATACTTGTTGCAATGCAAGGGTAAATTTTCCTAAGATTCACTTGGGGTTTCCCTTGCATTGCTGCCTATTCATGTAACAATAATATTAGATTTTTAAAAAAAAATGAAAGAGGATTGCATTTTTTAGAATATTTGGTGTTATGTATTGTGGATAGAGCACTGGTTTTGGGGTCCAGCAAATCCGGTTGACAATTTAGCCTGTGACATTTAAAGAGCCAGGGATATGATCTGTGACTCGCCTTCAACTTGCTGAGTGAGTTTCAGATTCCTTGTGGATAAAACATGGATAAAGAATACCTGTCTTAAAGAAGCATTGCCCGGATTACACATAATAAAGGTGCCCAGCACAGGGCCTGGTTCAGGGGCAGAATAATGTTCTACCCGCAGCTTTATGAACACAGCAAGAAAACTCATCTTTCTTCCAGTTCCTATTCAATGGCAGACTTCTCTCTTCTTCTGAAATCACAATGGCAGGGGGAAGGGAAGGGAGGGGGAGAAACTTCTGATGTCAAGATGATGGAAAAGTACTTTTATCCCTTTCTTCCTTTACAGGTTAATCTCAAGTGATGAAAACAAGACATAAAAATGCAAACCCCACACTCCATGGATTTAGAGGACTTCTCGGACCCTGAACCACCATATATGAACATGGCAAGTCGATGGAAGCATGGGGAGTGACTCTGAGGAGTGGAGAAACTTCTGCCCTAAGCACCTCTAGAGGAGGTTACTGGGGAGAAGCAAGTCAGCCGCCGCTGCGGAACCTCAGCAGGGCTTAGAAACTGGAGACACCAGCTAGCAAGGAAAAGGGAGGCCAGAGGACAGCGGGATGATCTGGAAGTCTGGTGGGAAACAGGCAGCCTACACCCTTTGCCCACTGCTACAAGAAACAAGAGTTATATTCTTTTGAAAAGCTGTACGCAAGAAGTTGAAAACTTTGGGGCATCAAGCCAGAGAACTGAGTGGAACTTCCCCACCAGTAGATAATTCCAGTCAGGTGCCTAGATTTTCCAAATGTCTTTAAAGAGTCCCTTCAATTTAATATTTCATTCCAGACAATGAACTCCTTCCGATGACAGCTCCTAAAGGCAACCTAGACGATGCCTTCCTCACATCTTCAACTACTCAGTCTCCCATGACTTACGAGGCTTACAAACTGGAAAACCCAATGCATAACTTATATTCATCATTCCAAGCCCACTGAGGCATGCCCGAGGAGGGAGTCGGTGAGAAACTGTTTCCAGGAAATACACAGGAGATGATGGTCCCTCAGGGCTAACTTAAAGGGGTGAGGCTTTAAAAGGGGTCCTGAATTTGTTTATAAAGGGCTTTAGAGACTCATTCCTCTTTTCCTTCTTCCCTTGCCAAAATCTTTATTGAGTTTTGCCTGACTTTGTGAGAGCTACTAGAATTCGTTTTACAATAGATACCTGAGAACAGAACTGAATAAAACGACTCCCCTCCCATCTGGGCGTGTGATTGGTTCCAGTCTTTGAGCCATAAAGAGTGCTCATTCCGGGCTAATGTCGCCGTATCACGTTTGCTGCAGCAGCTATTAAGAGTACACTGAAAACAAAATCAACGCCCCCCGCCAAAACCTACCAAATAGGTTATTTATTTACATGTAAACTTGTTATGACCAAATCTCAGTGACAATATGAAGAGAATCGTAAGGAACATGTTAGGCATAACTTGCCAGTATTCACACCATTACTGGTGGTCGAAATCAAAGGAGGAAAATGCCATAGCAGTACCTCGAAAAAGTAAACAGAAAATTACCATATGATCCAGTAACTCCACTACTGAATATGCATGCAAAAGAATTGAGAGCAAGGACTCAAATAGGTATTTGTACACCAGTGTTCATAGCAGCAGTATTCAAAATAGCCAAAAGGAGAAACAACCCAATATCCATCAGTGGATGAATGGGTAAACAAAATGTGGATGTACGTACAATAGAATATATAGCTCAGCTTTAAAAAGGGAATTCTGACGCATGCTATATCATGGCTACACCCTGAAGACACTATGCTCAGTGAAATGAGCCAGACACAAAAGGACGGATGTGTATGATTCTGTTTATACGTGATATCTAGAGCAGCCAAATTCACAGAAACAGAAAATAGAATGTTGGTTGTCATGCTGTAGGGAGGGAGGGAGGAAATAGGAAGTTACTGTTTAAAAGGTAGAGAGTTTCAGTTTGGGAAGATAAAAAAGTTCTGGAGATGGATGGTGGTGATGGTTGTAGAACAATGTGAATGTACTTAATGCCACTGAATTTTACACATAATAGTGGTTAAAATGGTAAATTATATTTATGTGTGTGTGTGTAGCCACATACACAAACCACCACCAAATAGGGAAGCAATGCAGTTGAAGTCACTCCTCTAATCATTAAAACCCTCATCATGGTATCCCTCTGGGATTTAGCTGTTTGGATTATAGGGAAAAAAAATTAAAAAGTATGTGTAGGAGGGTTATTCTTAGGTGGGGTTAAGGTAATAACCAGAAGGTATATATTCCAGCAAGGCTGTGAGTGATAAATATTTGTTCAATGAAGAAATTATCACATGCTTACTCAAAAGACAGAATAGCTGGAGGTTAGGGCCCTGGCCCTTAGGGATGTACTTGCAGGTTTGAATCCAGGCTCTGCTACTTTCTAGCCGTGGGCTTTAGGTAATTGACACCAAGTCCCTTTAACTGTCCCTCTAAAATGGGAGAGTAATAGTACCCACCCCACAGGCCCGGGGTCAGAGTTAAATGCATTAAGAGCTTAGTAAGTGCTGCCATACATCAAGTCCAGTGGGAAAATACACCAAGAGATCTGCTTTTCTGGCTGTGCGCGCACACGAAGGCCACCTCCAGGACACCGGGTGCCGTAAAGCAGGAGAGTAAAGGGAGCAGGCAGCCCCTGCACTCCCATCAGGTCTGACTTTAAGAAGCAACCTGGAGCGTCAGGTCCTCACTGATAACGACACAGGGACCCGCGTCTCAACCATCCGTGTGTCCACATCCAGCCCTGCTCAAAGACGATTTTATCAGCTGTAGAACTGAAACCTCTCTGGCTACTGAAGCATCCCACCTTCCTATGCTCAGCACGATATCCACCCCAATGGCTGAATGCATACCATCGGGCCTCTGACTGTTTACTGAAAGCAGGCCCAGAACTCGGAGGCCACGCCAACGCCAGCTCCCCCTGCCAGGCTCAGAACACACGTGGCCGCCTTCGCGTGCCGGTTCTGACGTCTCCTCTCTATCTGCCCGGCGTATCACTGCTTCAGACTCAGGGGGGAAAAGGTCCTCAGCAGACAGATGGCCACAGTCCAGGAGGGCTTGGGAAACAAGAACCTTGGGTTGATTCACTTCCTCTTTGCAGCTATGTCACTGCGATCACACCAGCTCCCCTCTAACCCGTCACTCCCCTCCTCCCGTTGCCTCCCCAGATGAGCTTTCTACTTCACCAACCAGTATTACGCCTCATTTGTTTGCTGCCTTTCCCCTTTTCCCTACTTCAGATAAGAACAGATCATCTCTGAAATGTAAGGAAAGAAAAACAATTTGAAAAAGTTAGGTTTGATATTATCTTCATAAAAAATAAAATTGTATCTATGTATATACTTATATATACATAAGTAGTGAGATATTTGTTTTTACTTTAAAAAAGAAAAGATGGGTAAGTGTCCAGCACTGTGTTCACAAATTGTTCTTTTTATGTGGATGAGATAAAAGATGTTCCTCATGTTCTTTGTGTGTTTTCTGGTTTTTCAGTAATGAGCATGCATTGATTTTGTAATAAGAGAAAAAGGAAATAATAAGAGAGTAATTTTTCTTGGTCTTTTGCTACATTTCTAATGCCAGGCCTGGCAATGGCTTCAGAAACTTCTGGTTTGGAAAATGGTTAAGGAGTGATGTTTGTGGCGGTTTGAGCATGACTGCACACTGTCACCCATCACAACTCACTTAGCCAACCTAGACACTGCGGATTTACATTTTGGACAAAGTCGTTATTGTGACCAGCTGGGTTTCAACCAAACTGCTTTTGACCAAGTCACCTGGAACCAGTACATGGTAATCATTAAGAAATTGCTTCAGGAAACTGTGGTATCATTCACTAGGATGTTCATCATTTTTATTCTTTTCACCTTAACTACCTAGATAGAGGTTTGCTTCAGATAAGGTTTTAATAGGACAATTTCCCCCATTTGTAAATCATGTTTAAACTGACAAATCTCTGCTCACTTATTTCCACAGCTGCTA
This sequence comes from Microcebus murinus, assembly GCF_040939455.1. Classification (NCBI taxonomy): domain Eukaryota; kingdom Metazoa; phylum Chordata; class Mammalia; order Primates; family Cheirogaleidae; genus Microcebus; species Microcebus murinus. The sequence goes on along the minus strand of NC_134120.1, from coordinate 15,101,421 downwards.
ATTTTTGGAGGCACGAGTAGCTGTGATTCTTACTCTGGGTCATTGTCCAGAGACAGTGCGTGGAGAAATAGAGACTATTTCCTGGCAGCAAGATGGTTCACTGTATGCAGCAACACTGTTGGACACAGCACCTAAGGTCCTATGCGTTTATTTATTTTGATTCTATCCTTGACTCTCTAAGCATTCTGGAAATACTTGAATGGTTATTAGTAATGCCACAGTAGCACTGATCAAGCAAATCGTGTCTTCAAGCATTGCACTGCACATGATGAACCAACCAACGGAACAGAAGTCATTCCCCATGGTCACCAAGCATTCCTGAGAGTTTCCTGGCTGCTCCTTTGTGGCCTTGTCCTCCCACTTGTGGGTTTTCTCTGCAGTCAAGTGTTGTTTCTTCACTCCTTTCCCTTCTTCAAAGGATGGATCCATTTTCAGGATTTCAACTCTCACCTTTCTGCTCATGATGCCTCAACCGCAAACATGTGGCCACTCTAATTGCCTTCACTTGCTTGCCTGTATGTTCTAAGTGTTCTACGATTATCAGGTTATTACTTTTGGAATGAGAAAATGTTGTATTTCAAAACTAACAGAAAAAATTAACTTCTCACTGCCAAGGTACAACAGAAAAGCATTCTTCTTGGAGCCAGAGCGCTAAGGCAAATAACCCCTCAACTTGTTTTTAAATATTGCCTTTGATTTTTTCCCTCTGGTAGAAGCCCCAGATTACCCAGAGCAGCTGCATTTTCAGGTCACTCGTGTGGCAGAGACAGTTGTTTTCTTGTGTCTACTCTTCCTTTATTTTCTATAGTAACAGAAACCCAAATTACAGCTGTGGACATAACACCCAGAATAAAGACAACATTTCCCAGCCTCTCGTCCCACCAGATGGAGTCTGGAGAGTGAGACTGGCCAAGAGGATGAGAGCGGCTGAGACGTGTGCAACGTCCAGGTGGTGCTCTGAAATGGAAGAGACTTGCCTTCCCTTGTCACCTTCCCAGGAGCAGGACTGTGAACATGGTGGTGGTGGCCCCATACTCCAGTGACAGGTGGGTCCACGTATAAGGAACCTGAGACCATGACCCTGCCCAGTCACCATGTTTACCACTAACCTAAGGACCCCCGACAGTGTGCATAACAGAAAAACCCTCCATCTCATTTAAGCTATTGTTTTTGGTTGTAGTTATGAGAGCCTCATACACATCCAAAGCCAAGATGACAGAAGGAAACAAAACCAAGTATGAAAGGCCACCGAAATGAGAGGTCAGTGAGCCGAGAGAGGCCCAGAGACGGTATGGCCTTTATTTTGCCCCAGTAAGAATGGTGCATGGAGTCCCTGGGCCCCATAACACGCTGATTCTGGGCATGTGAATGTTTAGAATCTTCCTTGCAAATCATCCACAGCTAAAGGACACTCTGCTTTGGCAGGGCTATGATTCTTCTTTCTACCGCACAGTGGGCAGTTCCACTGACACTCAAGCCCCCTTTTTCCACAGTTCACCCCATAAATGAGGCATTTCCAGAGAGACCTCAGACAATTTGTAAACACAATTTGCTGATTAAAAGTTTTGCCCACTCGTCAGTCACTTGGGAATTAAATGGGGATATCTCAATATAGAGAGTTTCACCTGTGCTGACTGAGAAGATACACAGCAGCCTCTCCTAGGTTGATTAATGATGATGCGACAGACCTCGCTTCTCACATGCATAGAATCCTACCGGTAATGAAATATCCTGGGCATTAATTCAGGCCTTAGTCGCTGAAGGGGGAAATTCATACACCAAAAGGAGGATTTCTACTTCTAAATCATTTACAGATGAGAGCAAGAGATCTTCTATTTGTTTTAAATTCTGAACTTTATAAATAGTGACCTAATATCACAGGAAAAATTTCCATTCATTAGTTAAAAACTTAAAGTATTAAGTTTGACGTAATTCAACACTTAATTGAGAGCTTACTATACGCCAAGATAAGCATTTTCTATAGATTACTTTAAAAAAAAAAGGTGGTTGTGAGAATTAACAGATAAGAAGATTGAAGCACACAGCGCTCAAATAACTTGTTCCAATTAGTAGCTAAGCTGGGACGTGAGCCCAGGCTGCTGGGCTCCCGAAGCCCCCTCTTCCCTGAACTGGGTGTCACAGGACGCAGAGATGAGCAAGATTTGCAGTCAGTCCTCAAAGACAATCAGTGTGGGAGAAACAGATACGCACATCTAGGGATAACACGAGGCAGAGCCACAAAAGCATCTTAGTGGAAGTACAGTGTGTTCTCCCAGTTCAGTGGGAAGAGGATTAATACTATTGCAGGAGCCAGAGAAATATGTAACCCGCTACAGATGCCCCTGGCCCAGAAAGATGTATCAGGCCCTATCTTCACTCACCACTATTTTCTGCCTCATGGGACTGAAGAAAATCCAACTTTATTTGGAATAAATACTCCACATTCTGCTGTCCGCAATGGGGAACTCAGGCAGCCAGGTGAGCCATCCAAGATCCACAGTCCAGGGGCAGCTTGGCAACTTGGCCACCCTTCCAGGCTAAGAAGCCACCCTAGGACATTCATTTTGTAGCCCTAAGCGGTGACACAGGCCTTTATGTACATCCAGGAGGCCTGAGTGAATGAAAACCATTAACAAATACAAAATGTGCAGACACTGCATGGAATTGTGGTTACAGGTAACTGTTTTAAAGACAAGCAGACATGGGTTTAGGACTTGATTCCAACACTTGTTTAATGAATTCATGTTATTAATAATCATATATATATATATAAGCTTACATCTCAGTGTTTTCTCCTGCACAATGGAACATCGAGATGTACTTTGTAGAGGTATCTGAACACCAAATGAGATGAAGTTCGTAGTATAGTACGTGCTTTACAGTGAATGTCCAATAACAGGGAGTAATGGCAGTAGCAACAACAAGATATCATTGTTTATTCTTCTGTTTTCCCTCAATATAAAGTAGATGTTAAGTGAAAGTTTGTAACAGTTGCGATGAAGCGCTGTGAAATACTGGAATGCCTCCAGACTGAGCAGTACATTAACTCACACCGAGTCAACAGAAACTACTGAACCCTGACCCTGGGCAAGGCACTGACGGAAGCCTTGGGGACATCTGTTATCACTAAGAACACAGGACAGAAGAAGTGTTTAACAACACTGTGATCTTTAAAAATAACAAAAAAATCCAAGACAGCAAAGAGCACCCTGTCTACCAACAATTGCCAAAGGACAGAGAATTCTTTGTGGAGTGTGATTTAGATGTCGCAGGATAAGGCCTCGCAGGGCAGAGATAGGGCACACAGAAAAGCATGAAAAGATGCTAGTTACCTCAGCCTAAGGACACAGCTCTACTGGATATTTCTGTTACATCGGTATAGACGGGCAGTCAGTGCCTTACTAACTAGAGCCTCTAATTACCCAGACATCCCTGCACCAGAGGGGTTAGTCGCTGTGCCTGTGGTCCACCGGCCCTTTCTAAGGAAAACTGCCCAGCCCGTGGTCCCTCCTGATTGGGCAGCTTGGAAGGTCTGACTTTGCATCGTGAGGCCACGCCCCAGGACAAATCAACGCATGTATCAATCGCACACTCCTGTCCAGGGCTCTACACTACCAAAGGTGAACAGATTAGGTGAGTCGGCCCGGGCAGTAGTAGTATAACTGAGGCTCCAGCAGCTGAGAAAAGGTCTGGAAAGACCAGAATGGCCTGACACCCCGAGTGAGGGGAGGAAACTGCATGCTGGCACCGGTGAGGTCCCCTGTGAGGGAGAGGAGCAACAGCCACTCCCAGGACCACCTGACTGTCTGACAGTGTCTCAGCTCCAACCCCAGGCACCCTAATCACCACTCCCTTTACTCTGGACTCACCTGGCATTTCTGTTCTTTGCAACCAGGGTTCCCCCAAATACCCTGTTATCCTAGCAATATATAAAAGATCCACTTTTTGGAACTAATAACATAAAGGGCTTTTGATTTGGGTGTTAATTACAGGTAATCTATCAGGGCTGTGTGTTTTATCAAAAGCTCAAATTTCTCTTTCATGGACAGAAGTCATTCCTAGATGGTTCAAATGTAAACATTTTTATTACCCTGTAGATACAGCCCTTATATTGAAACTTGGATTCTATCAATAACAGTTGAATGTCTAGGTGTTTTATGGCACTTGTGAATTATTTACTGGTAAGCTTAAAAAAAAAAAGAATTGGAGCTTGAGTTTAAACAAAAAACCATCTGTAGCAAGCAGAACAGAGTAAGCAAAAGATTAAGAAAATATGTTTCATAAACATGAGCTTGCCTTAAATAACATGGAAGTTCTAGAGTCCTGGGCAACTTTAGCACATAATTCATCAGTGCCTTATAGTTTTTGTCTTCAACTTGGCTTTTTCTGGGGTCTGCTCCCAGCCCACCCCCAAAAAATCCTTCTGTGGGTTCCATTAGAGAAGTGATAAGATTGATAAATAGATGCATTTCTGTTCATGCAGTTGACCATTCCTTTCTGTTATATTATTAACTGACTCACCTCCCCCAGATCTTTGAAATGCTTTCTAATCTGGTCTCCTGATAAACCCCAAGCCCAAGTGGCTCTTGGAATTTGGAGCCAACAGTTTTTCTTCCCTACCCCAACTATGGCATTTAAGATAAAGAGCAAATAGTGCCATGTGACTAAATGATGTATGTAACCTTGAGAACTTGCCATAGTGATTTCACAGCATTGTTTACTCACACATACTAAGCACTGCTAGAAAAGTCTAGTGATAAAAGATTCCTTTCATTTAATTCTAGGGAATAGTCAAGTGAGAGCCCACAAGGAGAAATGGACACGCCAAGAAGATACCACTATTTCAGGCATGGATGACAAAAAGGATGGCTTTAAACTAAGAGGAGTTATTTCTTGATGGGAATCCCAGATACTGTGGTGGGAGTGACTCTTCTGTGGTGGCCACAGTTGCTATAGGAACTTCCCTCGTGAGCTACTGCCTTCCCAAAGATTGGCACACAGGGGACTTTGGACACCATGGAGAAGGCTGTTAGGGGGTTGTATTACGGAATCAAGGCCACTTCTTCTAAATGGTCCAGTTCTACAAGGTAGGGCTAGGCCCTCCAGCAGGGCTGCCTGAGTCAAGAGATAAGTCCCCAGGGAACATAGCCAACTGTCCCGAGGACCACTGAGATCACATGCAGGTCCAAAGATACCCCATCAGTGCTGGCCAGAGGACGGTCCTCCCCCACCCCAAGATTATGTTGATGGGCTATTTGCTGACCAGACCAACACAGAGCAGAGTGCTTTCCCAAAGATCCTGGAAGATCAGTCTCCCACCTTGTCACTCAGCTCTGGGAGACCAATGTCAACAGAAGCCCCTCCACCCTTTCTGTAATCACAGTGTCACAGAGAAGGCTGTCACAGCAGTGGGAACACGGTCCCGGGGCTCACTGGTATCTTTCTGCTGGAGGGGGTGCCGACTCTGGCTGGCCACCGTCTCCTGGGTGTCCTCCTAGGAGACACCTCCTAGCAGGTTAGGCCCAGAGACAACAGCTGGCTTCACCCAGAACCATCAATGACATCCCTTGAAGTCCCCACCCCACTTTCCTAATGAGGCGGCTCTTCCCCGACCCACAGCTGATAAAGCTGGATGTCGGGCAGGGAGGGGCCTTACCCTGGGTCTCGGCTCTCTCCCTGCGCACCTGACCTTGTGCCCTCGCGCCCTTCTGCAGAAAGCAGCCGAGCAGCCAACGGGGAATCGCGTGCTCAGGTCCTGCCTGCCCCTCTTCCAGAGATGGCGTTTCCTCCTGCTGGCAGGTCCATCTTCCTCGTGACAGTGGAGATGTGGGAAGGGCGGGGAAGGGATGTGCTACTGGTGCTCTCCCGGACCCGAGTCACAGGCGAGGAACTGCCACCTTATGTGGAAGGCCACTGAATCCTCGCAATCACCGACATGCAGGTTCTACGATCACTCCCCTTTATAGGCAAAGAAACGGAGCATCAGACAGTTTAAGAATCTTGCCCAAGGTCATATGGTGAAGGAGGGTGAGACCCAGGATTTCAATCTCCAAACTATGAAGCAGTGTCTGGCTCACAACGGGCACTCATCGGAGAGGTCTGAACGAGAAGAAACGCCGGGGTGGACACAGTGATGCCATCCTCAGCACTGCCCGAGTCTGCGCACAAGTGCCAGGGCTGCTCAGCTGGGCGCCAAGTTGACGGTCCTTCCGGGGACCGTCCCAGTGCTGGGACGGCTCGCTCCTCCCTGGGGACAACATATCTCCTTCCACCCCATGGCTTTAGGAAGGGCCTGTGCTTACTGACCTGGAAAGAAAAGTGGATAAAGCCAGTTCATCCTTTCTGAGACACAGGCCAGGATTATGGGCAGTCAACACAACTGAGTGAGTCACCACGCTGAAAGTGAGAGTTGAACTGCTATAAAAACCTGATGAGCTGCGTGTGTGGAAAGGAAAACCCTCAAGTCCTAGCCTGTTGAACTGAAGTGTGAATGGTCCTCCCCTGCGTGACTGCAAACACGCCCAACCTACTCTGCCAGCTTCAGCTCAGCTTCCTCCTCCTCCTGGAAGCCTTCCTCAATTTCCGATCGACCAAGAAGGGAGCTCCACTTCCTCTGAACATCCACATTTTCACTCTCTGTGCCAGACTCAGGATATTTAGGAAAAACACAATCAGTGGGTCTCAATCCCAGCTGTGTACTAGAATCCACTAGAGAAACACTTAAACAGTCAATGAAAAAATACTTATGCCCAGCCCCAACCACAGAACAATTAAATCAGAACCTCTGGGACTGGAACCAGGAATCAGCATTATGAATACGCAGCCCAGATTGAGAATTTCCACTGTTATGCCTTGGAAATCTAGCATGCTGCCCTCTTCTCCCACCTTGGTGAGTTGTTCACGGGCAAGGCCCAGCGTGGGCAGCGCCCCCTTTGGCCACAAGTCCGGGACTGCACAGCCAGTGCTTGAATGTTTGTAGAGCAACTGTGCCCTCACCCTAAAGTCTAAATGATTTCCTGGTGGCATATGGGAGCATATTTTGCTTTTTTGTGAGTTGGAGTCCTGGTCCTGTGTGTCCTCCCCCGTTTTGGGCAACCCAAGAATACGCCTTCCAAAGAAAATAATCTTCCCCCCCTTCCCCCTATTTAACATCCCAAGGGAGGAACAGGCTGTGTTGTTGGTTATCTCCTGCTTTCAATTACGGAGGCTTCAGCCAGATTCCTTTCTGTGTCTCTAAGGCCCAAGCCTTATAAATGGCACACTTTCAATTATTTATCTAAACAAAGGTGAGCCAGAGGGCAGCACTAAACACTCGCCTAGTGAACTTGAGCCCAACCCTGAGCCCTTGGAATTCTTAAGCTTACATGACTTGGCTTTGTGGATCCAATTTTCTATTAAAAAAAAAAAAAAAGGGTAGGGGGAGGGCATATCAGATACAAAGCCGTAAATTCCATTTCAGAAACGAAAGGCATGCCAGACTGGAGCTATAAGAATGCCGTGCTTGCCGGCTGGTGGCGATGCTGTTGCTAGGCTGCTTAAATCAAACAGTCCCCACTCCCTGGCGGGGAGACAGAGCCACTGAATCCCTTCCAGCTTTGTGCTGTCACTCCTATCAAAGGACATATGCATTCTACATGGCCAGTGAATGATAGGTCCCCCTCCCCCACAGCAGCCTGCGGACATGGAGGAAAGGCTGTCTCTCACGTGTAAAGACGGGCTTCCTGGCTTGTTGTCAAGCGTTCCAGACTATGTTTCTTCTCCGTGGGGACAGGTTTGTGCCTATTCCCTTGAAGGACCAGCCTGTGATGTGCACATGACAAAGCCCGCTCTGATACGGGTACAGCTGGTGGCCATGGAGTGAGCGGTGAGAACTGTCCAGGGAATCAAGTTCCCTCTGACACACCATCAAGTGTCATCAGCAGTGAAAGAGTGATCTGGGGACAAACCAGATGGTGTCGGGATACCTGGGTGTAATACCAGCAGCAGGAACGGCAGCTGTTATTTATTGAGCGCATATTAGGTACCCGATCATCCTTCTCCCTCACTGCAAAATGAGGGAGTTAGGTTAGTTGGGGTGTGTGGCTTCTAAGCTTCCTTCCAGCTCTAAAATTGTATGAAAAATAATTGATATCTTGATAATATTTGAAAGGGCCCTAAAGTGCCCTTTGGTAGAAAGAGAAGTGGAAAACTATAGAACTTCGAGCCACATTCAAACTATTAAGAATTGAAAACAATGATCTGGGTGTTGCATCCTTCTTCATTTGCCAAAGGACCACATGATGGCATCCACAAATTAAACATGAAACTGGGAGACGGCCCAGATGACAGTTGCCATCACTGAGCCCGATGCCACAGGTTGTGTTAACTATGCCTCAAAACGATCATCACGATAAAGTTGGGTTATCACGACTGTACACAAACCCAGAATTGCACGGGAAAAAACTACTTAAACATTCCTTTCCGTCATGATCAACCATTGTGAATTCAAGACATAATGCTTTAGATGAGCCACTGCACATCTTCCAAAATGTGAAAAACAGATGCTAAAGTTTGATTCCTCTAAGGATGAGTTTTAAATTATAGGCAATTTGGCAAGAGAAAGGGGAGACTTGGAGAATCAGCAGTTCTCTTACTAAGTTAAACAATTTTATATCTTCTAGAATAATTTACAAAGACATGTTAAAATAAGAACAAAAGTGTCACTCAGTATAAAAGATAAGTATAGGAGAAATGTAGGCTAAAGAGCTTCTACAGTTCAAAACTATTTTGGGGGCTACTTTTCCTGGCAGCCGAGCACAAAAAAAGAAGACTTAAGTTAGTTCTACATAGGTTTGTACAGGAGGTAAGCTATTTACTATCAATAAAAGGATGATCACCACTCAGAATCCCAACCAGAAAGAGAAGGTGCACTAAAATTAGAATAATCCAGGAGGGGTTGTTTACAAGGAATTAAAGTACAAATAAGTGGGCAGGGCATAGGGGAGCCATGAGGGCAGGTGTGGGGACTCAGGGCTGCACACAGTGGAGCTGTGTGGGTTGAATATTGTCCTCTCCCGAAAATTCACATCTACCCAGGAACCTCAGAATGTCATCTTTTTGGGGAGAGAATCTTTCAGATGTAAGTAAGGTAAGGATAGGGATGAAATCCCATTGGGTTCGGTGGACCCTGAATCCAATGACAATTGGATTTAGAGAGACGAAAGGACAAAAAGGGGCACGTAGAGACACAGAAGGCAGACACGTAAAGGTGGAGGCAGAGCTGGAGTGTTGCATCTACACGCCAGGGAGCACCAAGGAGGGCCACGGCCACCAGAAGTTACGAGAGAGACTCGGGAAAGTTTCTCCCTCAGAAAGAATCAACCCTGATGACACGCGGATTGCAGACTTCTGTTCTCCTAAACTCCAAGAGAAAAAGGTTTTCTTGTGTTAAGTCACTCATTTTGTGGTCATTTGTTACAGCACCGAACTAAGACACCACCCCGCTTCCTACAGGGAGGAAGGAGAGAGAGGCAACCAAGCCAAAGAGAAGAAAACGCTGTGCCCAGCAGACCACCTTTCGGTGGAATGATGACCTTCAATCAAAGGAGAGAGCCAGCTGCAGCAGCCTTGCAAGAAGGGAGCCAGAGGAACGTGTGTCCCCATATCTCTTTCCTCCCTCCCTCCCTCCCTCCAGTCTCCACCTGGGGGTCCCCCACTGGCTACACCCGCAGGAAGCCAGGAGAGCCCCACTGCCGCGGTGCACACAGACCAGCCTCCAGGGCAGAGGGCAGGAGGTAGGAGACTGGAAAGCACGTGTCTGGAGGAGCAAACGAGAGACAACCATCGCCTTTGGGGCCATAAAGCTGGAAAGCATCTACTTAAATCTCGGCTTCCTGTAAAGTGACTATTACTCTCCCCAGAAATAACAGCTGTCGAAGACCTAGTCAGTCTCTTTCTCCTTTACCGGTTCCTCTTCCCCTCCACCCTCTTTAGCTGAGCCTTGGTGAACTCAAGCCCCTCTCCCCCCAGCCCCTCTCCCCCCAGCCCCTCTCCCCCCAGCCCTCCTCCCAGCCCCTCTCCCCCCAGTCCCTCTCCCCCCAGCCCCTCTGCTCCGTCCTCCACGCCTCCACACTCAGCCTCCGTCACGGCACGTGCTGCCAGGGCCGATTCTCGCGTCTGCACCAGCAGCCCGGCCTCTCACACCGGCCCAACTTCCATCTTCCAAAGACCCCAGGAAATCTTCACTGAGACACCTCATAAAACATCTAAAAATCAACTGTATCTTCTTTCCAAAACCAACATCCCTTTTGAAATTGCTCATCTCATTTCTCTAATCCATCTAGGCTTAAACCTTCCAGTTCATTCACTCTACCCAAACATTGGGGCCCGTCAATTTTAATGTGCTTCTTTCTCACCATTTCTACAGCGGCCGCTGCGCCTGTCCAGGCAGGCTGCATCTGTCTACACCTGGGTAATGGCAGATAAGCTCTAAGCTGGCGGTCACAGTCCTAGTTCCCAGGTCCTCCAGCTTTGCCATGGCCAGGGCAGTACTGCCTTCCTCCTATGCCCAAGGTCAAATCCTCAATGATCCCTCCCACCCATCTCATGTTCCTCCCCTTCTGATCCATCACCCTCTCCCTGGCTCCCAAGGATCTTCATATTCTGACTCTATTCTGCTTTTCCAACCTGTGTCAACAAGAACCTTGCCATCGTATCCTCATGCTGTGCTTACGGCCATCCCTTTAGTGCACGGTGAGAGCAGCTTCCCAAACTCTCCATACCAGGGTCCTCCATGAATCCAACTGAAACTGAAGGCATTTGTCAAAAATCTGATCTTCCAACAGGATATGCGGTCAACCCTTCCTTTGTGATTAGCAGTAAATACACATCAGATCATAAGTCTTTATATCTTTCCCTACATTATTTTCAAGACTGATTTGAGAGCAATGTGTTATAGTCATTGGAGTTTCTCTGGGGCAAGGAGAAACTACAGCACAGTGACTAAGACGTTAGGCTTTGTGGTCAGACAGACCTGCGTTGGAATTCCAGGTGACCCATATATTTCCTTTGTGATCTTAGACAAAGCTATTTACCTCTTCTCTGTGCCTCAGCTTTCTCATCTGTCAAATGGCAATTTGAAACTTGTGTCTCAGTGTCATTGTAAAGGTGAGAAGAGACCATTTATGTAAAATGCATACCATAGTGCATGTATGAAGTTAGGCCTGTAATCATATAAAAAAATGAATGGAAAAGTCATGCAACTTAACTCCAGGCCAATAAGTGAGTGTGGCCCAGATACGAACAGTTGGTTGCTGGGTTATGTCGTTTCGTTTCCTCATTCACCATGTCCTTAAAGCTAATGTTTTTGCTCAGCTAAGCTGGGTCTGAGAACAAGCAGAAATAAGCTTTCCGACTGTTTTTTCTAAACAACCAAACACCCCAAATCCATGCTCATGTGGTTTGCAAACTGTCCTACGTCCTCAACAGATGCTCCGAGAAACGGGCCGCAGTAGGTAGCAGCTATCCCATCATTTCCACATTTATCAACACCGAGAGTTGCCTCTGGGGCATTGAGCAACAGTCAGGGTCAAAAGCTAACAAGAGGCCTATGTAAAGATACAAATATGAATGAAAAATTATGTATATGAATAACTGCAACAGATAGCAATCTATTCTGATCAAAAATTTTAAGAATACTATCTATAATTGCTAACATTTAACACAAAGCAAAATACTGGGAATTGTATATTTATTCTCACTGTGCATTCATAGATGCATGATAAATACTAAGAAAATGCTAACATTTTTGTTTTGAATGTGATTAATACAAGGGGACAAAAAGATACTTGGTCCTTAACCAGCATTCCTCGTAGACACACACTGAAACAATGAGACATTGGACACGTTTTGAGTCTAGCACATTTCTTAAGTCTGCAGGGGCATAGCACACAAAAGAAGAACTTCAGTGCCTGGTGGAAAGGAGCCATGTCCTTACAGGAGGGAATTAGAAGGCAGTTATTTCCTGTGTGCTCTCTAATAACCTTGCTTAAACCGTGAGGGTTTCTTCCCCCTGAAAACTATTTTTAGATGGGAATGATTTATTAAATGTCATTATTAATGAGCTGAGTGAGAAAATGAATAATTATTTAAGAGACTCAACATGTTATTCAAAGCAAAGGAGCTAGGATGGCCTAACGGCATCCTGGGCTGCAGGGTGACCGCGTGCTTTTCATTGTACAAGGACGCCAGCTTACGAGAGGCGAGAAGCCAGCTAAAATAAAAATCAGTGGTGGGACAGGTGACTGGTTCTGTGTTCTGTTAAGGAAAGAGGGGAGCGGCCCGCTGGGTGGACAGTTCAGGTGGCAGAGAAAGCCCGTGAACCTGGAGGTGGCACAGAAGACAGCCCCTGGTTACCCTGAAAGTTGGCAAAGGCCACACTCAGAGAAAAAGGGGCAAGAGGTTGGACAGCCTTATCTCCGGCAGAGCTACATACCCCGTCAGAGACAGGGAAACAGAGTCAGCGCTGGAGTCCATGCCCGACCGGCTGCGAGCCTGTGCTCCTGCTGTCAGGCCACACTGTCTCCCAGGAAGCAGGCAGAGGGCAGGCCCCAGTGCCATGCCTGTGCCACCATGGCCAGCAACTGGGGGAACAGGAGACACGCACAGTCAGCAGCGGCAGCAGTAACCGTAACAAGAACGGTATCACCAGCGTCTCACGGCAGGCCGCAGTTCCGTGATCCTTTTCAGTGGATTTTCCCGTGCCGCACCACTTTCCTATCTCAAATTTATAAAATTTAATAAGCTCCTCAAGGGAGACACCAGTTCTGCATCTTTTACAGCATTTAGCTTGAAAAGCCTTCCTGCCAACAGATTTATGTATCTGTCTTAGAGATAAGGAAATGGGGGCTCAGAGGTGCTGAGGTTCCATCTTTGACTGACGCTAGACAGCACGGCTCACGGTGACACTTAATACGTGCTGACGACTCTGCCTGGACGCCTCAGTCCACACGTGGCCCTCCCAGTGAGTCACTTGAGAGCGGCTGCCACTCTGCTTTGATCTGGCACTTTGTTTTTGGGCAGCTCAGCCTTCGATGCGGCCAACACCAGCAACCTCGCAGGCCAGTCCGACTTGGAAGGCCACCCTGACATTTCCCGCTGGCTCAGACCCCGAGCTTGGAGCCCTGTGCGTGTGAGGGTAGCCGCTGGCCAGGGCTGTGTTTTCTATGGAATACAGACTTCCCTTGGGGAATTCAGGCATGTTTTCCTCTGTTTTTCTTCTTCTTCTTCTTCCTTTTCTTTTAAAAAAAGAAAAAAGGCTATCACCCTAATCTAAGTGGCATCTGCTGACTTTAAAGAACACACACTTCATCTTTGCCCCAGAGCACCCTTGCCAGACACAGAATGCCTTTTGGTTTTAATCACTTAAACATAAAGGAAAACTCACCAGTTTTAGCAGACATGTTTTCAGTTGTTTTGGCCATAGTTTCTTTGGTTTTTCTGTGGTCATCAATAAGTCTCTATCATTTCAATTTCTAACTCTCTTGATCCTAGCTCAATTGACGCCTGGAATTACAATAACCCGGGGGCCAGGTTTAGACACACATGGTTCTGCTGTTATGTTTGCAAAGCCAAGAAGCAGGAAGCTCTGATGTTTATTTTCCTTTTTTAAATTTATGCATGTTTAGCTATCTCCAAAGATGATTTCAGGTCATGTAAAGTAATTCATACAGTACAAAAAGAAGTGTAGGAAGAAAAAGCAGAACTGGAGAGAGACCCAGAGCAGAAAATATACAGTTGTCACACCCTACACACTATCTGTGATGAGCCCACACAGTCGCCTCTGAAGTGTTCTAGCTGGCATCGAAGCGTGCAATTAACAGCTATGTTTTATTTGAAGACCAGTTTATTCAGGAATAAATATAACCCGGTCTTAAAAGTAGCACCTACTCAACAGATGAGTGCTGTGCCAGGTATGTGCTCACCACTTTCTCTACACGCACGAGGGGGCTACTTAAGCATGGCCTTGAGCTGCGATTTATCCACAAATGCTATCATTTCCAAATCTGGGCGATTAAGATTCTCCTCTGCCCGTGTCTTCTCAGAGCTACTATGTTCCCACTTTCTGAGACAAGACACTCAATGGTTTTCTGATTTTACCAATGAGCTGTAGCTCATCAGGACTGTCAACACAAGTCTTTGGAGAGACAGCCTACCGTGGACACAATGTGCAATTAGAAGACCAAGGTCATCTTGAATTTTGAAAATTAAATCGTAAGAAAAATGATTCTTTGGGAATAAACAGTACCTTAAAAATCGTGCTAGCTCTATGTTGCTCTCCTCTCTTATAAAATCATCCTCGGAGGGTGGCAGTAGAGGTGAGAGGCTGAGGTGTCAGGCTGTCAAGGTTCAAATCCTACCTCTGCAATACCCCAGGTATGAAGTAGACAAGTTACTCTCCCCCCAGCCTCAGTTTTCTCATCTGCACAATAGGAACGAAGGGCGTCTACTTCACGAGTTGGAGGGGAGAACCAAGGGGATAATGCAAGGGAAGCTTAAGAATGGTGCCTTCCCTCTCTTCATGCTCAGTAAACATTTGTGCTTTCTCTTCTGATTAACTTTGCAGAACACAACTGCCCTTATTCATGGAAGCCACGTTGCCAAGGCAAGGGGACAGTGACACCAATTTTTCTTCTTCCGAAAAACCTCTACTTTTTCTCTTGCTAGGAATGCAAATATCTGCAACTCTCCATAAGGCTGCGGGATAAGAAAGAGCCAGTGAGAATGAGAAGGGCCAGCAAACATGTCAAGGGCCGAGAGTAGCTGCCAGTGTTTGTTGTTGCAACCGTGAGGTGGATGGATGCGAGTCATTAACATTCCTCTGATGGGGAGAAAATGATCTGCGCTGAAAGGAGAGTTGGGGGTCACCAAGGTTTATCTTTGTTTACCTCCTGTTACGACTCATGCTCAGGGTCTGTTTTTCTTCTCGGATGATCTGGCTCATTACCATGGACCTTCCTGGCTTGCTAACCAAATTTCTACGGAATCAGTTTTCACGTTGTGACCTGTTTCCTTAGACTGCAGATGCTTTGGAAGCCAGTCAGTCCCCAGCCCTCCTGGGCAGGGCTACAGCGGAATGTGGCAGGAGCGTATGGTAACTTACAAGGTGGCCAGAATATCACAGGAAACGTCGAGAACGTATTGGTGAGTGTCTACAATGGCCGTCCACACCACCATGTGCCACGGTAGGGTCTTTGTCCAAAATCAACTTTCTTCCTGATCTTCCTTAGAAAGCAGTATGTGACTTTCTTTCCTAATAGTATTCTCAGGTTCAGATCACCTTGCAATAAACCAAATACCAATTAAACTTCTCAGTGCCAGCCAGATTGCTCGAACGCTACTCTTTTTCCCTGGCACTCTCCCTCATGTCTATAAGTTTCAAGTAAACAAGACAGAAGCAAACTGAGAACGCACTTTTTTCCTCAAAGCAGGTGGGACAGGTCAGCGCAAATGTTACTGTACAAGTCGTTTAACTTTATGCTTCTATTTTCTCATTTTTGCAAAACTGAGAGCAGACAAGATTGCTAATGCCCTTTCGAGCAGAGAAAGGTGAAAAAACAGGGTGTAAAATGGGCTTTTATAACTGTGAGCTGATTCACTCACTAACCAACCCATGAACAAGTTGGTTCTTTTATATTGTTGCTATTTGTATGAAATCCTGGGCATTTTGCATTCCTGGAAGATTCAATTTAGCTACTCTGGGATTAAAGTTCCCTTTAATTGAGGGAGAAGTACTTTTCACCTGTTTTTAGGTGTGTTCACAAAGGTAAGCCTCAGTGATGGCTATTTTGGCCATTTCAGGCAAAAAAAAAAGTTCACTTATTCACATAAAAGATATCATATCATAGAGGCACCACATATAACGTACATATACTCCAAAGCAAAGCTCACCACTATGTTGTTTTTGATGTGTCAAGCACCATTGGGCCCTAAAGTTCTCTGGTCACATAGAAGTCCCAGTTTAAGATTGAGAGTGTCTGTGAAATGATTTGGTGAAGCCACCTCTCAGTTCTAGTCCTTTCTTCCCAGACACATGTATAAGCTCCACTTAAAACCAGATGCGCTGAGTGAGGATGCAAAGCAGCAAGTCCTCAGAGCACCCGGGTTTCCCACTGGCCATTAGCAGTCAGGCTGGCAGGGGGGTTAGAGCCACAGCCTCTGAAAGTCACATTCCTTGGGTTTGGAAGATGTCACGAACATTTTCCTGACCATGTGACAGATATGGACATGGGGGTTGGAGAGTCCCAAAGATTAAAAGAGGGCTGTCACAGGATCAGCATGCCCAAGACTGCCGGGCACAGGGGTATGCCACCACCTATGTCACTGTCCGTGGTTCTGAACCCAGCAGGGCATTTCTCTGGGAAGTTGGGGGTGGAGGGAACTTGTGCCCATTACTAGGCCTTTGATCAGTGTCGTGAGAAAGGAGGAGACAGTACACTGTGTGCTGGGCTTAAAACAATGTTTGTCATCACTGTGTTGGCTTCCACCCCATGGCAGGCACAGTATTCAGTCAGTATTTACACATTTCGATGACAGGTCATGATTAAGAAAGCACACCATTCATAAATGCAGCTACAAACAGAATTTTAAATCACTTGTTTGCTAACAGGCTTCTATCCGCACATCATATTCACTTTCGTCTTCAGCTATAACCCATGTAGATGGAGGACTGTGTGTTAAACTTGGCTATTTGCTAATCAGTGGGCCGGAGGAGGAGGTAACTCTTCTTCAAGTAGCGTAGGACTTAGCACACGTGGCACATGGATGAAGTGGCCATTAAGTCACAAGAAGACACTGTGCTAGCAGGCGCTATCAGGGACTCCCCCAAATCCCCTCTGCACTCACACTTTCAACACCTGTAGGGCCAATTCCACCAGCCGGCATCCGCATCCCTCGCTGGAGCGCCTGCTCTGGCTCCCGAGGCCTGCACGCTTGCTGGCGGCCAACCCAAAGCAAGAAACAGCGAAGTGCCTGGGAATTCACACCTCTTTGGGAGCAGCCTCAACCACTAACTGAGGCTCCCTAGCCCCTGGGCTCTCATTCTAAATTATTTCCAGCTGGATAAGCCCCAGAATATGTTAAAAGCAAGTTAAGTTGTACGTAAGTTTTAACACACTCTCTATTAGCTGCCTTCTCTGCCCTGTCTCACCTCCCCATGGGTGTTCTTTGGCATCACCTCCCAAATAAACTATGTGGACTTAAGTATTTGTCTCAGGATTGCTTCTAGGGAAACTAAAGCCCACTACCAAGCACACCCCTGTTATACGACAGCTGTCAGAGCAGGCCAGCGGCAGATGAACTTGGACCACCAGGCTGTTCCCCATGTGCCTTGAAAGTGGCTTCTCCCTGGTCCCAGCCACGGTCCAGCTTTTCAGCCCCTCCATGAAGAGCTCACCTCGGATCACTATGGACTCTGCAGGCTTTGGACTTAGCCGGAAAGGGCAGTGCTAAGAGGAATGGAGTAAAATAGGAAGAAAAAAAGAACAAACCAGACACTATGAGGTTGCACACTAATCTCGTACTGAATATGAGAATGATTGAGTCCTCTGGATGCTAAAATTACCTGAAGAAAATTGAGCTAGAAAATGTATCCTGCCACCAATACATGGCTTTCCAATGCCTAAGTTAAAAAGACTTTTTGTAAAATAGCACTCATTTGCATGTAGCATTGATAGAATGGTGTGGAGGAAGAGGGGAGGACAAAAGAAAATGGATTTAGTATTTTATAATTAGACCTGGTTTTCTAAGAGCAGAGCTGTGACAGCCATGACATTCCATCACCACTTAGCAGCACACAGCATTTGTGATTGACATGGAATTAACTCTTAGTTCTAGGATTCAGTACCGTGAAGTTCTTGGAATTTATCAAAAACGCTACACAAAATTTGAGGGCTCATTGAAATGGAAACTAAAGTTATATTTCCCCATCCATCCTTCCACCCAAATAATTACTTACTGAGCGCCTACTCCGTGCCAGGCATTGTGGCAGGTGACGGTAGAGCCTGTCCTCAGTGTCATTAACAGTCCAGTATGAGGGAACGGTTTTAAGCCTTACATACATGTAAAACTGCAAGTATAGAAGGACTAATACCTAGAGCAGGTGAGTGTAAAGAAACAAGCTGTCTCATGCATGCTGGTTGAAATGTAAACTGGTATAATTTTCTGAAGCACAACTTATGAGAGAAGCTTTAATATGGTTCTCCCTGAGATCCATGGAATTCCAACATCTAAGAATTTATTCTAATAAAGTGATGAACATACACATTAAAGGGTATTATTTGTATTGTCATGGACAAGAGAAAATTGGAAAACAAAATGTCTTACACATTGTTAAAATAGTGATATAATCCACATAAGGAAGTGCTATGTGATTTCTAAAACACACACATAGTTGTAAGACACATAATGAATCAGGACGAGGTTAGTGATATATTAAGTGGGAAAAAAAGCAGACTATAAACAAATTACTGTATGTTTTTAGTGTCCATAAAAATCTCTCAATGTAAATGTTAATTGACGTTTTCTTCGTATAGTATAATTATGGTGATTTTTTAAATTTTAGATTAACAGTGTTTTCTAAATTCTCTGCAGTGGTACGTAAGGCTCTTACTTGAGAAAGAGCAATTATTTAAAACCGAGGCTTTTTAGTCCAATGAAGAGCAGGGGTGGACCAAAGTTGAAATTCCACACGGAGACTGAAATTCACACATTCAGATCTGCCTCGACACACTAGAGACCGAGGTGAAGCTGCCTGTGTTAGCCCAAGTGACAGAACAACAAGAATACAGAGAAACTTACAGCTTACTAATAAAGGGTGAAAATTGGCTCTTTAATGCCTACAGTGGCATCACAAAACTTCAGAAAGTCTGAAAACTGCACCTCCAGGGTCCCTTTTCCCAGAAGTCACAGAGCGGAGGCAGTCGCACCCAGAAGTGATGGCCTCGGCCGTGTCTCACACACTCACCCTTCTCTAAACACTTCTCAGGGAAGGGGAAGCTTACGCTGCAGGGGCCCACGACAAAGGCAGGGAAGAGAAGGACTCTGGATAGCGTGACACAGCGCAGGACCACGGCAAACGTTACAGAACCTGATCGGGTATTTTCTTACCTGGTGTGTATCAGTCAGCGTTCATTTAGTTGAAAGTGAAAGAAAATCTGAGTAAACTGGCTTAAGTCGCAAGGGAACATATTGGCTCAATACGTTCAATTGGCTCAAGAGGCCACTTGGTCCAAGGCATAAGAGACACCCTCAGAATCTATCTCTCAGCACAAATGCACCTGGGCCTGCTCCATCCTTGGGTTTGCACAGGGCTCCCTGCAACTTCAGGCTCGCATCTTCACAACACCGCATCCAAAGGGCTTATGTTTCTTACGTCCTGAAATTTATTCTCTCCTGCTGGCCCAAGCTGGGTCGCCTACCCAGCTCTGCACCCATCACTGCAACTTGGGGGATGATGCTCCGACTGGCTCACACCTCAGCCACAACTCTGACACCCTGGCACCAGGATGGGAGGTCCACTCAACCACAGGTACTAAAAGTGGGAAGGAATAATTTCTCCAAAACAGAAGTAGAGTGATGTTACTAGGATGAGAGAATGGATGCTGCTCAGTAAAAAAAAAAATATTGCTCATTAAAATAGATATGTTTTAGAGAAAAAAATACATTTGATTAAATATACTCTTGTTAGTCCCAATTAAGTCAACAGGCATTAGGTCAACACAGAAATATCCTCTTGCCCACCTTAGAACTTCTATTTTAACTTACAATTTATATATTGAGGTTTGTTGGTGAGGATGGGTGTAGTAGTTTGCACACCCACCCCATACATGATGCAGAGACTTATATTTTTAAAAAGTTATTTATGATGTTTAAGAACTTTACTACTATTTTTATCATTGTAAAATGTCCATAAATTCAAATATATAAAAGTTTAGAAATTGTAAGATATGAAGAATATGTACCCATAATTCCATGACCCAATATTAAATGTTTGGTAGTTATCCTTTCACTTTTTAGTATACATTTGCTTTCATAAAAATAGTAGAGAGCATACTGATACACCATTGAGTATGCTTTTTGCGAAATTTCATCGCATATGCATTTTATCTTAAAATTGTTAATTTCTGATGGCTGCAAAAACTTCATTTTCTATTTTTAGACCAAATTTTACTACTATGTCCTATTCTATATTTAACAGCTTTTCATAATCTATAGCCTCATCTTTAAGATTTCCTTAGATTCAGCTTTCTCGCTCTTCCTGCCTCCCTCAAACAAACAAACAAAAAAAGATTTCTTTAGATTCAATTACTTGATTTAGGTTTTTGGATATTTTTAAGCCTTTCATATCATGGCAGAAAGTTTAAGTAACGAGAAAAACAGCTGATTCTCCACATTTCAGTTTAAAGTAGCAGCATCTGAACTTGATCAACTTTTACCTAAAATTAATAGCTTTTACCAGGAGAAATAGCTTTGTCAGGAAAGATTTTTATTCTTCCAAAGACATGTTCCACATTATGTAGGATTCATGCCATTAACAAAATTTCTTAATACATGTCAAATACAAACTTTGGCCCATCAACAGAGATGAGTTTTTAAGTTGAATTCAGCATAGGCTACGTTTACCTGCTTGGTTTGAGAACTAATCAAGAGCCATTTTAAAGTAAAAGACTTTCACTACAGTGACATTTTGCAATGTGAGCTTTTCAAATCAATGACAAGATATCCACAGAGGTAGAGGTGTTGTAATTTTACATACAAACACACCCACATCAGCTGACAAAACCCACAGAAGGAAACAAAATCAACTGTAAGATTCAGAATACTGTCTGATTTCATGTTTTTTTTTTTATTTCGGCATATTATGGGGGTACAAATGTTTAGGTTATATATCAGAAACATGTATATCCAATTTTCACTATGACTGAGTCTAGCTGAATTTGGCTAATTGCCAAAATGAGCATCATTCCTTTCTCCAAAACATGTTCTTTCAAAACCTTAAGATCCTAACATACTAAATACAAATGTAAATTATTCCAATTTGGTAAAATGCCTCTTAACTGTGGCAGTGTACATACTGGATCTTTCATTGAAATAGTGATTTTTTTTTTAAAGTTAGAGTTTTGTTGGTTTTCATCAGTCACAAAAGGACCATAAAGCTATTTTTTTGGAACGATATTCCCTGAATGCTGAACTTCTCCAGTTACTCAATCCAGCTGTCTTCAATCCTTAGCCAGAAGTGCAGATTTTATGGTCCTAAGTAGAATCACTAACCCTCGCTGCCAATAATCTCTTGTGTTACCTTTAAATTCCAACATTGCTTCATAAATGTCATGATGACTATTTTAAGCAAATAAGAATTTTTACAAAGTTGGAAACCAACAGCTAAATTCTAAAAAACATTACGCATATAAAAATCCCCCAACTCTGACACTGAGCTGTACCAGAACTGAGATGTTGGATTTATTTCATGATTTTGACACAACTGTGTTTCCAATACATATTTCCCTGGTTCTTGGTCACGTGACAACAAAGAAATGCATTCATGAGTTATACGGACTTCAGATGAGTCTGGGTGGAACACACCCTTTATGACTTTTTTAATTTTTCAGGAAGCACTTCCCAAAATACTAGGGTGTCAGCAGGGAATTCCAAGAGGACTTTGGGAAAACACATGGCTTTGGAATCAGCGGTGGATCCAAGGCCTGTCTATGGAATCGGTTCCTACTTCCCACCCACACATCTTGGGCCACTCCTGCCAGCCAAGGATTTCCTGTCTTCTGTGTTTACCTTGTTCTAAGCTCAGGTGAAAAACCAGATGACTTAAAAAGGAATCAGATATTGCCATTGGCCTTTTCTCCCAAACCACACCAAGACACCGTGCCACTTGATCTGTTTTCATTTTGTTTTTTATTTGCTTTTCTAATGTGGAGAAAATGTTACAGAAAATCTGTATGCCTTGAAGAAAGAAAGTTGTGAGAAACTCTATTTTCAGGGGAGTCAATTGTGTTTGAAAAGGATGTAGTGAATATTCTGAGAAAAAAATTTAAATGCTTTTTTCCTCTCAATAATAAACTACTATACCATGATTATGCACATTTAGAAAATGTAAAGCATGAATAAATGAGACATTCCATAATCCTACTTCTCACATGTACTGTTTTTATTTCATTGCATCATGCATATATACATATTAAAATTAAGACTATTCTTTATGCTATTTCTGGTTTTATTTGAAATTTTGTTACTAGTTTGTGAACACATGACATTTATTGCCTACATTATATTCTATCAGTGGAATAAACTATGGTTTAATTTTTCACCTTTTATTGAATATTTGTACGGTTTTGAGTTTTATGCTAATACACACAATCCTTTCCTAGACATTGTTTACATGAACCTTAGTTATTTCCTTAGTATATATTCCCAGATGGGACTTAAAGGCTCTTGATTGCCAAATTACTCTCCAGAAAGTTCTATCAATGACTACTCTTGTCAGCATGATGTAAGAGTTTCCATCCTTCCTCACTTTCATCAGCACTGAGTACTGACTTTTAAAAACTGCCAGTTGAAGAGGCACATATTGAGATTCGCTTTGGTGCAGGAACGGTGGGGAAAAGATACATTCCCAGCTTAGACACACTGCTTGGGCAGAGCCCCGTGAGGGACAAATGACTTCAGTAGATAGGCTGTGTGTGTACTGATAAGGGCACAGTCCTTGAACTCAGACATTCTGGGTCAAAATCTGGGTCTATTACTTACTGGCTGGGTGGTCTTAGACAAGTTACTTTATCTTTCCTATACTCAATTTCTGCAACTGTATAATTGCCACAGTGCCTATCATAAGGGGTTAAGTTTGAATTGGATAATGCAAGAAACTTACTTAACACAGTGGCTCACATAACACAGCCAATAAATAGAAGCTATCATTCTACTACTGTCGTTGTTAGAAAAATACAAGCTTTAATAATCATAATTAGCACTTGATTGTCAAGGAGATTTCATGTATGTTTATTTCACTTTATTTTGAAGACAATCACGAGTAGGAGGTCAGTGTTAAACCCTTCTTATAGATGAAACTGAAGGTAAAATAAGCCTCTATGCCACACAAAGGGCAGGGCCAGGATAAAGTTTCAGATCCTGGGTCCCCTCCCCTGGGCTTTCTGCATTGCACAGTGTCACATTTTTGCACAGGACAGCCTCCTGCACTGGTGATATGATGTGATGGTAAACCCCAAAATATGTGCACTTCTAGATGCATATGATTCAAAGAAACCTTTCTGTGACTAACTGAAGTTCTTTACCCACGAGTAAGGGAAAAACAGTCCTCTTGATCAGAACAAGCCCTTATGACTACAAACTTTGCCCCCCCCCAAAAAAAAAAACCTATTCAAAGGCTGTTTACCTTTACTTTGCATTTTGTTTTGTGAAATTTGAAAAATAAAAACATTTTTGTAATGAACATTTGCCAACTTCCTTAAATAAATGTAAAAGAAATATATATAAGTAACCTCTTAAAATTGTGGGTTTTCTAAATTGGTAGCATTTAAATTTAAGTTTTTAAAGCTTGAAATCACATGGAAGCTTTGGGAAGAACTGTGCCCTCGAGGCTAATTTACACTGTCTTGAGCTTACAGAGGCTGCAGCCTGTGATTCTCCAACATTAGGATGCATCAGGGCCACCTGGGGGGCTCATTAAAACCACATGCTGGGCCCCAATCCTAGAGTTTGAGTCAGTGGGTATATAGTAAGGGACAAAAATTTGCATTTCTAAGAAGTTTCCAGGTGATTCTGATGCTGTTCTACTGTGAGAATCACAGCCACCCTTTCTCTTCTTGGATTTCACGTGTTTATGATCTGACAAACTGAGATGACTGGGCCTCACTGAGGTCCACGGGTAGGGAAGAGGCAGCAGGAACCCAAAGAATAAAGCTCCATGGAGAGAGGGAATCTGGACTCAAGGGGGTTGGTGGCAGCAGCAGCCTGGACTTTCTGCTATTTATGGCTTATGGGTTCTTGATTAACTGGAAAGATGAAAAAAGATGGTAAGATTTATACCCCCGACTTGTGAAATAGGCTAAGCCATTTACAATTCTTTTCATGTTTGCATTGCCTCCAAACCCCTGTATCAATCTGGGTTGGCCACGTTACTGCTTTACTGGCAACTGTTACGCCCTTCTCTCACGTTGAGCCTCACTCTAAAGTTCACTTTCCATTCACTTTCAATTCCATCAACCTACAGGACATGCCACTAGATCTCAGAAATGACACATTCTTTCACTACTCTAAATTGATGCAGTGATCTGCTCCATCTTATATGACCCTCAACTATTTTGAGACAAGCAAAGACATTCAAATATAACCATGTAAAGGTGATAAAAAAAAAATTGACATAGCATCTAGAATTCTCTGGAAAATGGGGCACAAGCTATGATTTATGGCATAAAACAGAAGAACAAAGAATGACAACAGTGATATATAGTAAAAAAAGAAAACGAAGTTTCCTTACCTACTTTCTCATTGTTCTAAAACAGTTCTCAAAATACCTTATGAATCTAGTACTAGATATTATTTTTGTTACTGAAGAAAACAGATTTCCAAAGTATTTTGACATTACCTTAGTACTGGATCTATTTTTAAAATTATCTACAGTATTTGTTTTCTTAAACACAGTATTTTAATAGGATACCTTATGAAAACAAGAAAATGTTTCCATTTTAAGTCAGCTAAGTCATAGTTCTGAACTGAGGGGTTGAAAACTGTTGAAGTAAAATACTAAAAACCCAGTTGGAGTGTCCTCTACAGAGGGCTGTTTTCTGAAACACATCTGAGTACGCAGTGTTCTTCCAACATAGCAAGGGCTCACAGGGTGAGCTGAATGATCCGATATCCCCCAAATCAATTTGTTGGCCATGAAATTACTGAACAAGATGAACTCCCAACATTAAGAAGAAATGACCCAGACACCGGAAGTACTGCCCCACCCATGCCCCGAACAATGTGAAAGACGAGAATAGACACATTCAAAATAAAAACAAAACCATGTTTACTTTCAACCACATGTGATCTTTTCCCCTCTCCTGTCTCTCCAAAAATCTCATGGGCTATCAAATCAGACTTCTTATTAGAGTAAAAGAAAAACCCAACTCAAGAGAGAAGAGAAAAAAAAATTTTGTCCTCGGGAACAAAAAAGTTATTAAAGACCTACTACGTGTTTAAGGAACTTTCTATAAGACAAGAAGGTGATCCTCAAATGGCAACTCATTCAAGGAGCCAAGACACGGCATAAAATCAAAAGGGGTTATGCTTTCAAGACCAACAGGAAGAGGTAAGAATTAGCATTCACTGAGCAAAAATAACTTGCCTCACATTTTTTCATATGTTGTCTCATGTCATCCTCAAAATCCTGTGATGTATTACCCACTCCACGGACTAAAGAAACATTCTCCCAGATGTTACGGTTAATTTAAAACTGGATTCATTATGACATAGCCAGGAGTTGGTGGGAGGGAGTTTATAGATCTGTCTGATTTCAAAGTTTAATGTTCTTTCCACCCTGTGAAGCTACTTTAGAACTATTACATAAAATGATCTAGGCCTTGTCCATTTTCACCAATTCCCACCAGTGGTTCACTGGACTGCTGCATCTGGCCCATAAGTGCAAGCTCCTGCCTGGCAGGTCACCAGGGCCACAGGCTTTAGAACACTTCAGGGAAGATGGAGGGTGAGGAACCAGAACGAGGAGGTCAACATAAAAGGGAAGCATTGCATTGGGTTATTTCCTTTTCATAACATTTTAAAACCTTGATCCTAAGGGTTTTTTTCCCCCTTCCCCAAGCTATTCTTGGCTTTCATTCCATTATATTTAATATATGCCCAAACAAAATCTTTAGAGACAAAACAAAGATTACAACTAGAAATGACATTTATTCTGAGCACAGTGAGTTCAAAACTGAGTGCGAGAATTCTGTTAGGCTAAAATGAAATGCTAGTGATGTTAGAAGAACATGCAAACAATTTCCCATCACTTCAGATTCAGAGTCTGTATTTATCTTTTTTTTTTTTTTTTTTGTCTTCAACTGATACCATTTTTATTTATTTTTTTTTATTTTTTATTTTTTGGCATATTATGGGGGTACAGATTTTAAGGTTTCAATAAATGCCCATTTCCCCCCCTCCCCCCTGTATTTATCTTTTGAAACAGAAAATAAATTGAAACATAAACCAAGGTAAAGTTTGTTAGAAAACTTAATAGCTTAACTAGATTCTCCCATACAAGCCAATTATAAAAAGAGATTAAAAAAGAAAACTATATCCTTGTATTTTTAGTCCATACTTTTAAAATTTTATATGCACACATGCACATACATGAATATACTAACTTTAATTCAGTATG
The DNA here is from genome assembly GCF_040939455.1 of Microcebus murinus. Taxonomy (NCBI): domain Eukaryota; kingdom Metazoa; phylum Chordata; class Mammalia; order Primates; family Cheirogaleidae; genus Microcebus; species Microcebus murinus. Next base: position 15,074,993 of record NC_134120.1, on the reverse strand, counting down.
CATAACTCTTATAAATGTTAGCAATATGGAAAGAAAATAAGTCATTGGTTTTAACTTTATTCATAAAGCATTTTATAGTGAAACATAAAATACAGACAGAAACCAGCATAAAGCCATATACTCATTATAACATGTTTATCAAAAAAAGCTCTGTGGGTGGGAGTGGTGGCACACACCTATAATCCCAGCACTTTGGGAGGCCAAGGTAGGAGGATCACTTGAGGCCAGGAGTTTGAGATCAGTCTGGGTAACATCAAGTGACATTTCATCTCTATAAAAAATAGAAAAACTTAGCTGGGTACAGTGGCACACACCTGTAGCCCCAGCTACTCAAGAGACTGAGGCAGAAGGCGTGCTGGAGCCCAGAAGTTTGAGGTTGCAGTAAGCTAGGATGATGCCACTGCACTGCACTCTAGCCTGGGCAAAGCAAGACCCTGACTCCCAAAAAAACAAAAAAACAAAAAAACAACAACTATATAAATATCAAAGGTTAAAAATACAGACCTTTATCAGCACTCTAAAATTCTCCCCATACTATGTGTCCATTCACAATTGTTATTTTAAAATTGGTTCTTACATAAGATTAGATTACTTTGATTGTAATGTCCAAGTTATTCAAGTGTTTCAATACATACATATGAATGCCGTATGTATGTTTATATATCCAAATACATATATACATATTGACAGAAACACATTTATCCATTTACCTAGGTAAGTCGTAACTGTACTTCATAATTGCAATCACCAAGTATTTCCACTATCACATGCCCTGGGCAACCACAGGCTGGAAATGATCCATTTCATTGGGAGATTCCAGACAACATTTGGTTTGGAGAATCATTATAAACACCTTGTCCTTCCTTTTAAAAAACTGTGATTCCTCCTTCATAACCTACACATGGAAGGGATGACTAAATATCAGCTAATGATAAACAAATGTGTGACTATTACCATCTTAGAAACAGTCTGGTTAGTTTGGCTAGCCTCACATTCCTAAAGGTCTACTAACCTTATAACACCCTTGCAACATTAGTAAAAGGCAAAAAATTCATACAGTATGAAGAGAAACCAGAGTATCACATGCCTGTAACATTAGTGTCATGCACTGAAACCTTTGCTACAATTTTAGAAATTCACATTCAAAATAAGAACCATCTGTTACTGAGTGAATCCCTAACCTGTGAGACCCTGAGGTTTCACTTAGCTTTAGTCTTGCCCTTAACTACACACACATGCTTGAAGATGAGCGGGATGTGCTGAGAAGCATGACAAGAGAAGTCATCCATACACCTAGCCGGCCAGATCCTGGAAATGTAATATTACATATCGACCCTACGTCTGGATTTCACTTCAGTCTGCGGGGCCTTCCATGTCCAATATCTCCCCTACTTTGGGGAGAATTGCTCTAAGGCAGAGACTGTCAATGTGTGGTCCCTAGCACCAGAGTCACCTGGGAACTTGTTAGAAATGCAAAAATGTCAGCTCTACTCCAAGACCTATGGCAGGGATCCTCCAACTTTTTAAACAGGGGGCCAGTTCACTGTCCCTCACACCGTTGGAGGGCCAGACTATAGTTTAAAAAAAAAAAACTATGAACAAATTCTTATGCACAATGCACATATCTTATTTTGAAGTAAAAAACAAACAGGCAAAAAACCACCTGTATGTGGCTGGTGGGCTGTAGTTTGAGGACGCCTGACCTATGGGGTGAGGAACCCTGGAGGTGGGCAGCACTTTGCATTTTAACAAGCTCTTCGGGAGACTCTGATGCCCCCTAACACCTGTGAACCACAGCTATGGCGAACGGGGCTCTAGTTTGGTGCCAGGAACCTCCCTACACTCCCTCGGGAAATGCCTCCCAACAGATCTTCTGGCCCCGATCTGGAGCTGTATAACCTGGAGCCACAGCATGTCCCTATTCTCAGTCTCCAAATTGACCATGCACAGAAGTACTTACCTGAGCACAAATGAGGGAGGGAGGGAGGAAAGTAATACATAATAGTACCGAGGCTTAAGGAGGAAAAATACCCCATCACTTATTTTCCTCCATTTTTATTTCCAAATTTAAAAGGTTATCTGAATTTTTAGGAGTAAAATGTTATACCAGTTTCTGTATCAGTTTCTCCAAATGGTATCTTAAGTCTAAAGACTTACCAAAACTGTGCTAAAATGTCTTTGCTCTTAGGCAAGCAATTCAGCATGTTGCAGTTTTGCCTTCAGTAATGACGACATTGACAGCATAACTAAACCTCTATGCTAGAAAAGTAAACATCGACGTCGTCAAAGTTGGCAAGTTGAGGCTGGGTTGAAGATTTGACAAGATGGCACTCAACAAGTGTAAGCTCTTTTCTACAGGTTTTTCCTCCGTGGTAATTATGGAAATAGAAATTTAAAACACAGTGAATTATTTCACACCCAGGCAGGCAGAAAGCTAAAAGCCTGGCATCACTAAATGTTAATGAACATGTAGAGCAACTGGAATTCTTGTGCACTGCTGTTACAAGGGAAAATTAGCATTATCCCCATGCAGAGCAACGTGGCATGCCTAGTCAAGTTCAAAGTGCACATACTACACCCCAGCAGCCTGGCCTTAAGCATTCTGAGGATGGGAACACTGAGAAAGGCAAGCACATGAATCCAAGGGCATTGCAGCACTGATGTGAGTATAGCTAAACACTTTGGAAGGAACCCAAGTGTTCATCAACAAAAGAATCAACATGCAAACTGTGACTTACTTATACAAAGAAACATTATGTATATTAACGATGTAAAACACAAAAACAAGCTGTACAGGGATAGGTGCACAGTTGTGATACCATCTATATCAAAGGTTAATACTTGAAAACATAATAGTAATTACTGCTAAGAAACACACACATGTATCAGGGTAAGAACATTTGTAAGAAATAAGAATCCAAATTTGGGATGGTATGTATGGCTTTGAGGAGAAGGAAATGGAGGCTTCAGTTGCATCTATAATGTTTTATTTTTCCAGGTGAATAAGAAGTATTTGTATGATATTCTCTAACATTTGTAAAGGTATGAAATAATTAAGAAATCATAATAGGTTTTGAATCTAGAGAGAGGAATCTCAACTCTCACCCTTACGAGTAGCGGCACTTTGATCAGATTGGGCTCTATAAGCTTCTGTTTTTTCATCTGGTTTTCTCAGCCTGGCACACAGCAGGCACTCAGGACATCTGTGTGTCCCCTCCTTGGGCATCCTGTCTCCCTTCTCTCCCTTTCTTCTGCAGCACGGCCACCATCTCTAGCTCTTCTTTCTTGTCAACAAAAGACGCCCTCAAATTCTGCAGCATGTACAAGAAACTGGTCCATATTTGGAAATACCCAAGATAATTAAAAAGATATTTTATGTACGAAGGAATAGAAGACTGTCTTGGGCTGGAAACAAATGTCAACTTTCCCGGAGAAGCGAAGGTTAAGAATAACAAAGTACCCGGAGAACCGCAACTTTGCAGTTGTCATAAAGCACAAGACAAACAGGAAGAATGACCAAACTTTCATGAAACAAAACTGTATTCAATGGGCATCCTCATTTCTTCACACTAAGAACGTACAAGTATCTTGTGTTTTTCTTCTTTTTGCTAGTTTGTAAACTAGAAAAAACCAAGTAATCGTTAGCATATGGCTCCTGGATGTGTTTGGGAGACTTAGGATCTCATCAGCTAAAGACTTAAAACCTGTCTTTTAGGTTGGGGTTTTCCAACAGTAAATCTCATTCAATTTTATATTAGTTCTGATCCATTCTCAAGACTGCCATTTTCTAATCTTGTCTCTAGATTTCAAGCTCAGGTTCTGGGGTATTGTGTGTCATAATTATAGTCTCTGTGGTACGATGCCTGTCAAACCAAGGTGACATACACTTAGAGTCCAGCTGCCAAGTTTCTTACTTTCACAAGTACATAGCATTCCATGTGTCTGCTCTAAAGGAATTTGACTAATCCTTCTGTTTAATACAATTTCCATCTCATTCATCAAGTCTGAACACATGATATACTTTTAATAGAATCTGAGTCACAGCTCCACCTTCCTAGCTACGTGCCCTTGAGCAAGTCACTTAACCTCTTGTACGAATGTCACTTTCCCCATTTGTAAAATAGAGATAATAGTGCTTACATCTTGGGGTGTTGCAGAAACTAAATGAATTACTTTAAAAAGCTTTGAATAGTATTTGGCACATAGTAAATTCAATACGTATTTTTAATGAATATGGTTATAAACAAGCTACACTGTCAAGACAAGGTGGTATTCAACAAAAAACATCTTGATGTCACTAAATATGTACAATAGATAATGAACCTAAAGATTTATGATCCCATAAACCAATGATGTCAAGAATAACATGAGTACATTTGAATCTATTATAGAATAGCTACAGTAAAAGCTATAAAATTGATGAGTTCATTCTCAAAAACTCCATAGTAAATTTCAGCTGTATCCCCAACTTCAAAGAAATGTTCATCTTTGGTTGCCAAAATATACTCGCACACTTGTTTTCTCTTAATTTCCATGCCTACATGTCTTTGATAAAGCTATTCTTTTTCAGAACTAAGCTCCATTAAACATAGTCATAAACAGTTTTGTATCTATTATCAGGATGTTTTCAAGAGGAACAACTAATGCCAAAAAAGCATATATTTCAGCTGCTGTCTCCCAAACCTGCCTCTCCTGCCCTCTGCAGAACATACATGTTTCCTTGGCTGTCATATTAAATAAGTTCACAGTTTAATGGCATTGAAATATTTGTACTTAATTGTGAGACAAGGAGTATAACATGACACAATCAATGGCTAATGTATGGAGGAACAAGAGAAAAGAGACAAAAGCGGGCCCTGTGTTGTAAAAATGCTAGTGACCTATACAAGCAACTTCTCAAGGATTGGATTAGTCTGATGGAAAAGAATTCAGAGGTCTGCGACGGGTAGACTTTTACAATGACTCTAGTGATTCCAGCTTTCTGATATTTATGTCCTTTCATAATCCCTTTTCCTTGAAGGTAGTGACTTATTTCTGACCAATAAATATGGCTAAGGTGGCAGGAAGTCACTTCTGTGATTAGGTTAAGAAAGACTGACCTCCTTCCTGCTGGCTGAACTCTCTGGTGCCTTGTGGCCTGCGTGTTCTGATGGAGAATATGGCTATTTAAAGAGGTCCATCTGGCAAGGAACTGAGGGTGGCCAACTGTGAAAAATAAAGCCCTTTGTCCAACATCCCACAAGAAACTGAATCCTGCCAACAACCACACGAGCTTAGAAGGAAATCCTTCCTCCAGTTGAACCTTGAAATAACTGTGGCTCAGGTGACATCTTACTATAACCTGTGAGAGGCTAAAGTAGAGGACCCAGCTAAGCAGTACCAAAGTCCTCCAGAGACTAAGAAACATGTATTGTTTAAGCTGCTAAGTTTTGGGATCTTTTGTTATGCAGCAATAGATAACTGTATAATACAAAGCCCAACAACTAATGATGAAAATCAAGTAAAGCATAAAGCCATTTGCAATATTGTCATCCTAAGTCTCTAGGGCTGAATAAATCCAAACTTATCTTCTAGTTCCTCAAAACTTTATTAATTTGGAACTAAAACGAGACATTTCTATTCTCCCAAAATTTATATTGCCTGAATAGGCTTCAAAACTCACATAATAGTCAACCATAATTTTTAATTTATTTTAAGTCACGTTCTACCAGACTGAAATTTTTGTTAAGCTTCACTTTCTGTAGTTTATATTTGGAATACAGTAAGACTATTTTTGTTTTCTTTTGAAATAAGTCTTTTAATAAACAGGCTTTTTCAAATGCTATATGTCCTTGCTACATGGGAGATTCTATACAGTACATTCTTCCTATCCACAACCTACAGATTCCTCTTTAATGAATCAATTTGGTTGATGACAAAGATCAGTGCATAATCTTGAACCCTTACGATTTTGAGTTGAAATAAACCTTTCATTTCCCATGATGAATAAAATAGTGACTACTAGGAAGCATTTATAAGTGATTAGGGTATACTTAATCCACTACCACTATCTTTGAGACATTAATGAACTTATTGTAAGTACTCCTTAACATTTCCTCCACTGGGGGAAAAATAGGGAAGGCAGTTAAACATTGGACTGTGTTTTTGTTTGTTTTGGTATTCTTCATATTGAGTTTAATCCAAAGGAGCCAATAGCTCTATTTTCATCTATTATCTAAGAAAATTATATAAAGGACTTGGAGGCAGTACAATTTAGGTCTCTTATAAATAATTCAGGGTCAGATATATTCCAGTGAAGTAGAGCTGTTTCATGCTAAAGTTGGACTGTGGGTAGTAACAGGGAGCAGGGTGCAGGGAGGAAGTCTTGTCACTCCATTTCTTTATTTTCTGGTTCTTTTTGACTTCCTACAGTTTCAAACTGTAGTGGTAAGTTTAGTCCCTCTTCTTCCCACCGATTTTCTTAACCTGACTGCTTCCACAAATGAACCTAATCTTTCTGTTGCAAGGTTTATTTTCAAAATGAATTCATGCTTTAAAACAGGTGTCAGCGAACTGGCCCTCTGCCTGTTTTATTGGGAACACAGCCATGCCCTTCATTTCTACAACATCTACTTTTAGGCTACCGTAGCAGAGTTAGGTACTAGCAGCAGACTGCATGACCCATAAAGGCTAAAAAATTTAGCATCTGGTTTTGACATAAAAAGTATGCCAATTCCTGTTCTAAAACAATCTCAATAGAGACTTTAAGATACAGTGTTTGTCCAGCCAGTGCTTTACAATAACGTATGAGGGCTGCTAGAAAAAGATCAAATTAAAGGCTTAGTCATCTGTTCCCTAGAGGCAGGGCTGAAATGTGGGGTCACATTAGAATCTTTGCTTCATCCCTTCTCACATGGCAACTTGGGGCGCTTCATGTAAGTTTCCTGAAATTAACATCTGACCAATCTGTTAGGGTTGCTATAATGACATGATAGAATTTATATTGGGTACCTTTCTAAAGCACTGGTCCCCAAACTTTTTGGCATCAGAGACTGGCCAGTTTCATGGAAGAAAATTTTTCCACGGTGGGCAGGAGGTGGAGCTCAGGCGGTGATGCAATGGGGAGTGGCTGTAAGCACAGATGAAGCTTAGTTTGCCTGCCCCGGCTCACCCCCCGCTGTGCGCCTTGGGTTCCCAAGTTTCATGGAAGACAATTTTTCCATGGTGGGGGGCAGGGGCGGTAGATGCAGGGCCTAGATCCCAACAGACCACAGACTGGTACTGGTCCACGGCTCAGGGTTTGGGGACCACAGTTCTAAATCATTCAACCTTTTTTACCCATTGTTTAGTAGTATGGTATCTACTATTAAACTTGAAGTAAGTAGAATTATTTTGAAAGAACTTGTTCACATTTAGGTCAGAGAAGAAAGGAAAATCATGATGAATGTTCTGATAAGAAACTGGAAATAAGGACACACAGGAGGTGAATTTCATAATCATTGGTCAGGCAGGTTTATAACAAACAGGCAAAAAATTTTACATTAACTAATTTAAATGAACCTTCATAATAATGGGACAGAGATGCAAGGATCATTTGGAATCATAACAGATTTACTAAGCACAAGCACTTCCAAATATCTTCAACTACCCTCTTAGAGAAGGTCACTGGCATGGTGGCTACTTAAGTATGTGGTATCTAGAAAGGGGAGATAACAGTCCTGGATGGACGTGATTATTCAGATCCTCCGAGACAGGATTCTATGCTGTCCCCGGCATCCATGTTTAAGGGTCACTGGTGACTGGAGCTGTCCAATGGAGATCAGGAGGAAGAGGAAGCAGCAGCCAAGAAACTGGGTCACTGGAAGCAGGGCTGAAGGGGGAGAGTTCAAAGATGGAAGCCTCAGGATGATACACTCACTGTGTTCCCACCGGTGAAAGGATGTGTTCAGACAGATTAACTCCTCTTCCCAGCTGTGCCCACTAAACAAGGTCAACAATTACAGCCAAGATGCTAAGGGACAGATTTCTGATTCAAAAACCTTGCATATACTTAGGGTTGTTCTTAAAAGAACTGCACTTTCTCTGGGCAGTCTGGGTGCCCTATTGGTGGAGATACTCCAGCAGAAACTGAATGATGTCTTGTATGTGCTGCTGTTGAAATCCTTGGAGAATTAAGGGGGTATTTGCACAGTATGAGATCCAACCACCTTTTTAAACGTGAGATTTTAGAATTTCTGTGAACATGCCCACATGACATGATACATTGTTTCTCACACAAAGGCAGACCTGTTTCTCAATGTAAACCTCAAGCATCGCAGAGATGAGAAATTATATCAGCTGAAGACAATAAGTTTTAATAAACAGATCTTTAACAATATAATACCTGTAAAGGATAAGAAATGATACTATCAGCTTAGCAGGGCTGATAAAGTCATTCGTAATGTTCTTTTGCTCCAGCTCATTTGAAAAACAGAACACACCAAAAGAGGCAAGCAGTGTCTTACAGAATTTATGTAATAGTACTGGGAAACTAGTAGCGTTGCTAATATGTGCCAGGCCAAGAAAGTCGAAGAAAAGTCCAGGGTTGAGAGTGCTGTGCAATGGAACTGAGGCGTCACCTCCCACACATCCCTTCCTCCCCCCCAGCCAGTAATTCTAGCTCTCGCCCCTCCTGGCGCCCCAGGGCCACTGTGGAGGCGCCTCCTGTAGCTGAGCCCCCCCCTGAAGCTCTCACCCGCCGATGTCTCCCTTCTCACGGCCACACTTGGTCCCCCGTTACTGCTGAACTCTCGAACCCCCCCCCCTAGGGAGGAAGGCTGATCCCTCCAAGACCCTGCCACACCCAGGCCACCCAGAAGTGGCCTCTTCCCTCTTTTTAAAAATTGTCTAAAGTTTTAAGGAACAAGCCAACAAGCGTAACTAAGATTCTCCTCAGAGTTTTGGCTTCCTTCTCAGGAAGTACCAGATTATTCTAGTTGAATCCCAATTTCATACTTTATCCTAAAAATTAACTGGGGAGGTGGTTCAAATGCAGAGTCCAGGGCCCTATCTTTGATTGGCAGGGGCCCAGGATCCTGCACAAATTACCTCCCCCCAAACCCGATGCAGGTGGCAGGTGATCTGTGCATTGCACCTGGAAAAACCCTGCTACAGAATCTCAAACTCTGGGACAGGCCTATGCAAATGCTAAACACTCAGGGAGAGAGTTTTAAGACACAATATTAATATATATATTTTCCACCCAGAAAAAGACTGAAGTTTTTCTATGGCTTATATTTTAGGATTTTTATATTTTATATTTATTTATATACTTAAATATATAAATAAAATTTATGTAAAATATTTAAAATTTTTAAAAATTTAAATAGATATTTATTTTATATTTATTTATATTTTTCTTTAAAAAGAAAATTGTTTATGTATATACAATTTTCAGACAGGCTGGGTAACTTATCTTAGGAAAACATGATGGTGGCTAAGATGACAACTGAAGTTACAAGGATTGTGTCTATAAAGCCAACATGTAATCTAAAAGCAATGACAGGGACCCTCGAAGTTCTGGGATTCTCAGTCTGTGTTTACATGACCACCACCACCTTTCATACAAAATGTCAAAGTTAGAACACGGGTTTTCTGAAAGCAGGGGTTTTGTTTTTTGTTTTTGCAGTCCATAAAAGCAATATTTTCTAAGGAAAATCTAAGTGCCCTATTATTTGTGTTGTATGATGCACAAAATAAAAATGTATAAAATGTCAGAATACACAGCAGCTGATTTCAAAGCAAACAGGAACTGTCACTTTAATAATTTGTATCAGCTGCATAGTGAAGTTCCTAACTGTAAAAGGGAAATCTGATCTTCTGTGCTACCCTTTGGTCTTCCTTGAGGCTCAACTGATCCTCTCCATGTAACTATAAAGATGCAATTATTCTAAATATGTTTGTTAAAAACATGTTGCTGTTTGTCAGTAAAAAGTTAAGGAAATTAACAATCCCCATTGCGAAATAAAAACCTTCTATGTATTTCTGCACCATTGCTTTTTCCTTACAAAAATGGCAAGATTTGATATTATCTTGCCAAGGATCTTTCCAAATGAGATGAGATTTACTGTTGCATTCCACATGCACTTGACCTTGCAGACCCTCTGAACTACAAGAGGAAAGATTTTTCTTCTAGGTCCTTCCTTTTCTCCTTCCAGGTCCTCTCTTCCATTGGTGTGGCTTGAAGAACTTCAAAGCACAAAAGGGAAAATTAATGACATTGTCATCTTCTTTACTAAGGAGATGAGGAGAGAAGTGGAAATGAGAAGGGAAAAAGAATGGCAGATATTTGTGTATCAGAAGGAAATGCATCTTGAAAATGCCATTCTGACTTGCCATCACAGAAATCATTAATCGTTTGGGCATTAGAGAGTCTATTTTCCATTATCTCTCTCATGAAGAAACCCCTGGTGTGATTTGTACACATTTTCACGTTGGTGTTAGAGAATGCAGTGAGTAGTTTATAATGAATATCTAAGAGAACCAGATATATAAATGAGTCCTAACTTTCTAAAAACCTTTATCCCTAATATAAAGTTTAGCCCCAGACATTAAAGCAAAATTTATAAAGTTTTATGTTAATAGAAAATATGGTTTTAAAAGGTCAAAAATATGCCATAAAATATGCCTGTTATTACCTAAGTTACTAATGACTCACAGACCTTTATTTTTCCAGAATAGAGAATAAATTTGAGGGAGCTGAACAGAGTACAAGGAGAAAAGAGGCTCCACAGGTAAACCAAGGATTCTTAGATTCTCTTACATACTCTATCTATGTGTGTCATATGGACACAATTTTTAAGGAATTGTCAACGTTCCCCCAATGAGAACATATTATAAAAAAACTCCAAATAGTGAGAAATAAAAATGCACTCTCAACTCAATTCCATCTCTCATTCAGATCTTCTTTTCTACATAGGTGTGAACAAAAACATATTTCTTTTCATAAAAATGACCACACACGATGCATATTTTTCCACTCAAAATATTTGGGATATCATTCCATATCAGTACCTAGATTTTACTCATTTTCATGTGGTTCCTGAATATTTTACAACATCATAACTTATCCATTCCCTGACTGATGGGCTTTCATGTTCTACCATTACAAATAATAATACATAATCATCCCCATAAAATGCATTCTAGGGAACTTGTTGGAATATTTTTATATGTAGAAGGGGAATTTGCTGGGACATCAACATTTTATATTTTGATATACACTAACAACCAACCCCTTTAAAAGGCCATGCTAATTGACACTCCAGCCAAAATATGAGATTCTCCCATTAGTTAATACTAGATATTAAATATAAGCCAAATACTTTGTTTTCATTTGTATTTGTTTGACTAATGAAATTGTGCAGTTTTAATGTTTGTTGGTCATTTCTATTTCTTCAGTAAACTGCCTGTTCATATCTTTAGTAGACTGTTATACTGGGAGCTTCTAATGAATTGCACCTCACATTTATGCTCTCGTGTTATCACTTCCTACACTGGCTCTAGGTTGGCCATATGACTTCTCTGGCCAATAGGGAATTAGCAATCATAATCTAAGCAGAGGCTTGATAAGTGCTTGCACAGTGGGGCTTTTCCCTTTGGACAACTTACTCTTACAACCCTATGCCAGCACACAAATGTCTAGTTCCCTCAGGAAAGATGATGTGGAGAAAGATGTCTGATTCTTCCAGTTATCCCAGCTGAGGCCCCAGACATGAGAGTGGAGAAGCCATCTTGAATGTTTAGCCCCAGCTGACACCATATAGAGAAGAACCACCCAGCTGAGCCCAGCTCCAGATTGCAGAATCATGAGATAATAAACCAGTGTTCATTCAAGCCTCTACTTTTAGGTTCAACAGCAATAGATAAACCCATTGTCCCATTATATGTTCTGTAAATAGTTTTCTTAGTCTGTTCTTTGCCTTTTACACATGTTAACCTTCTATGGCAAAAGTGAGGCAGACAAATCTGTTACACTTTTAGGTTTTATGCGTGCAGTAGTTTTAAAACAATTATATGAATCACGAGAACTTTGAGTTATCCAGAGTCTCATTTTATCCAATAGCTTGCTCACTCCTTTTGTGTTCTTCTGAGAAAGAAGTTGTCTTGAAAGGCTTTGCTTTATACTCATTGGGGAGAAAAGTTGTTATGCTATTCTAAGTTATCTTGAATTCCTGCATTCACGCTGTCTAGCTTACATCAAGAATTCATAATCCATGGACAATTCTAGACATAAAAATACAAATGTCTAAGATGCATAAAGGGTTTCTAATGCACATTTAAGGTATTATTGAATAATATTCATCCATCTATATATTCATTCAACAACTGTTAAAAGTGTGGGGAGGGAGAGAAAGAATCAGGTTCCATCTTTCTTGAGGTGGCGGCCTGTGGACAGAGCCTGGAGGACGGATGGAATTCAGATGCAAAGCTGGTGCACATGTGTATTACTAGGAAGAGGGAGCTGGAGGCACAGCTGGGGAGTGAAGGAGTGTTTATGGCAGTGAGCTGCTCACTGTGAACATCATGAAAGGTCAAAGGAGACATCTGATGCCATATTAAAAAGTTTGAACTTAATTAGTAAGGGGTAGCCTAACAAGATCTAGTTTGTGAAGATTAATTCGGGAATAAAACAGATTAAAGAAAGAAGGTAAAGCTGTTAATAAAATGTTGTGAAAGCCCAGGTGAGAAGGTTGTTGAAGTAGGACCATCGGAGCTGTGGTTAGAAGAGTGGAAAAGGCAAGAGAAAGAGGGATGGGAGGAGGGAAGAGGAACTTCCATGACAGAATCAAAAGAACCTGGTGATGACTAATTGAGGGTGACCTCTGAGATACCCGATTTCCATTTGTGATAGGAAATCGCATGTCTGGTTTAGCCCATAGCTTACATACCACCTGTAGGAAACAGGGCATGTCGCTGCCTGAAACTTGGCAATAGGAGTCTATTCGTGCTATTTTAAAGTTGTGGCACTAAAATGTTAGCTTGGGGTTATCTACCTATTTTCACACCCTGCCTGAGCAATTCTTTTCCTCCCCTCGATTCCCTCAAAGAAGAAACTGAGCAATGCCTAACAGAGGAAACCTGGGAAGTAGTAGTACCTGGGCACATGTTGACGCCCCTGGAAATCTGGCTGTTGAATTCAAGATGGCCAGTGCCTGTGGCAGACTCTAGGAAGCAGGGGGACATTTCGGTTTAATGTCTCATGTGAGAACATACCCTCAGGAGGTTTATTTCTCCAATATTCTGAGGCATGTCCTGATATTAAACCTACTTTCCCCCCTTGTTTGGAGCCCTGTCCTCCAATAGCTTTGTGGTGAGATAGTCAAAGAGGTCAGTGGGTCCACGGGAGAGTGACAGCCATATACGTAAGGTGGGGTGGACATTAGGTGGACTTAAGTCCCCAGATGAGAGCAGATGACACTGCTTCCGTACACAGGGCTCTGTCTGGGAACATTTGGTTAAGCCAAGGAATGGCCCTGTGTTTTTGATGAGCTCTTCTTGTCTTGAGGGAACAGGAGCAGTTAGTTTATTCAGTCCACTTTCATCTGTGACAAACCTTTTGGATTGTGTGAAATGTCCTCTTGACAGGCAGCAAGGCATTCTCCACTCAAAGCTCTGAGACACATGAGGAAGATCTAATAGGACACAAATGGGCCACTGAGGTCCCCTGGCCAGACTCTCACTTGGGTTTGTGCTCATCACTGCCCTTCACCCAAGCATCACTCGTTTTTCTGTCTCTTTTGTCCTGTTGTCTCTGGAAGGAGATAGGATGCTTCTGTTTATACCATAATTCTATATTTGTTCCCAGCACATACATCTATGATTAAAACATCACTCACTTTCCAATCCTAGTGGGCTGCTCCTTTTGCCAAGGGTGGACTCGAAGCCCAAGACAAAGCAAGGGACTTAGGGTATCAGTTTCAATGCAAAGGTAAGAGAGAGAGAGGCAAGCTTATGGCTTCTGACCAGAAGAAAACCTATGGCTCTTGCTTGGTAACCCAGGTGAGTATAATCCAACTTTAAAAGTTCCCTTAGGCCAAGGAAGGGAAAAACCATTCTGCAGATCAAGTTAGGCATTCTTGTGGGAGAGAAATGGGCTGCGACCTTTACAAGAGCAAACATCCACAAAGCACAGACCCCACAGTCCCAGCGTCAGTGGAAGGGCACGGACAGCTCATCCTGTGTTTGCGTTCACTGTTGCTTTGTAGTTGTGTGTCATCACAATAGCTGGTGGATCACAACCTGGCAATGGGCAGGATGCTCGCCCATGTGAATTAACCAGCTAATGGAGACCAGGCAATTCACAACTTATACTACTGGCCAAGCAAGAAGAAATTCAACCAACAGCACAGCTAGGGAGGGCTGGAGGGAGTGAAATCTGAGCAGACAGATGGGGCTGGGAACACTGGAGGGTATTTCAGACAAAGTGGCCGCCATGAATGAAGACACAGAAGCAACAATAAAGGACACTGATTTAGAAAATGAACTTGACAAGAGTCAATCACGTTCCTACACCAGACCATGAGTATGAAAACATCCGGGACCTTACATACCAAACAAGAGGTTTAGATTATTTGGGGTGGAATGAGAAAACCATGAAGATTTTTAAGCAGGAAAGCTGAAGTAGGTTAAATGCAGTCAAAACCCTTGTTGTAATGCAGTAATGGGAAAAGCATGGGAGAGAAAATGGTGGCATGCTCTAGGAAAAGATGACAGAACTGGACCGGAAATGGTGAGTTATTAGAAAGGAGAGGGGAGGAGTAGTATAAATAAGCCAGGAGTCAAACCTGAAGTTAGAGTTTACTTTGGAGAGCATGGCAGAGCTCCTGGTAGAAATTAAAACTGGGAAAGCAAGCTGACTTAGGGGATAAGATGAGGGGCTCGGTTTTCAAGATGCCAACTGGGAGGTGACGTGTCCAGAAGGCAATACCAGAGAAAAGGCCAGCTCCAGAGAGAGGACAGGTCTGAAGATTCCGATTACAGCATCACCAGCCACAAGAACAGAGCAACTTAAATCAGCAGGAGCAACGAAAGGTGACAGGTGACCAGTATCTCCCAGTTCATTAGAGGCACTGCTGGGAAATGGATGACACACCTGATAAACATTTCAACACATAGAAAACATTTGCTTCCAGCTGAAGACAATTCTGGTGTAAGAAGTTCTGATAACACTCGGGCTACAGTTCATGAGATGGGGCCCAGGAACACGCGAAAGCCAACCGGGGCTCTAAGAGGGCTTGCCCTGCTTGGGCGGCTGTGGCGGGAGAGACTAAGACCATCCTGCTCCGGCAGGGAAGGACACCCCGACCGAAATGCGGACGCAGCGGCATCTCCGCCAGGATGCTGAAGGATGTTAACATGCCGTACTTTTATTCTCCCTGTGGCTGGAATGGAGAAATAAACACTGAGTGAATTTAAGTGCTTTCACGAACTGAAAATGTCTTAGTCATGGTGCCATCATGTGATGTCAACTATCTGCGAGGTCAAACGTTCAAGAGTGCTGGAGAGGACTTCGAGTTTATCCGAGACAGTCTCATCTCGTGAATGAGCCGAGTGAGACCCAAGGTCATGGCACTGGTTAGTCGTTTATCTGGGCCAAGACTAAGTGCCTTCACATTCTCAGCTGTCTTTCCTTTAAAAGATGTCCTTCTTGGCACAAGTGGGAACATGCACTGACATGAAGACAGTAAAATTATATGGATGCTTCCAGATTGCTCTGGTTTCCACTGTTCCAATGTCGTGAGTTCCATCTAATGGAACACTTAGGAGGAAGGCTTTGATCTTCCCGTCTAGGAAGGAGGTCGTGTAGTGTGGATAGAGACTGCAGGGCAGCATGGCTGGGTCACTGGAATTCCTTTTGGATCCGACAAGAAACTATTACATAAAAAAGAGAAACCCTAATAGAGCCCATCTAGGGAAAAGTCAGCTCTTGTCACAGCAAATTAAATCATGGACTGACAAACCATTTGCAGAAACCAAAGAAATATACTTCGCACTGTGAGGTTCTTCATTTCCCACGGAAATAGAGACCACACTGTTTTCCATGTACTTTTAAGTATAAAATAATCCACACTTCAAAATGGCAACATCTGATTACAATGTGGCAGTGTTCTAGACATGTAACGCTGGTAAAAAGAATCCGTCATGGTGAAGTACAGATTTTAGCTGAGCCATTCTTACTCTACCATCTCCAAAAGAATTCCAGCAAGGTAAGACAAACAACTCCCGTTTGAAGGAGCAAACAACATGAAATGAGCACCCCTACACCAAGGGATACACAAGAGTCCCAAAAAGCAAGTTGAATTAAGAGCATGTAATATTTGATCTCCCTGATTGAGGGTGATTTTAAAAATAAACTCCATCTGGTGCGCCTGGGCCCAGGAAGGTAACTTCTGTCAATCAGTTGATTAAGCCCTTGGGAACAGCAGGCATCTCACCCCAACAAGCCCCACTGCCTTCTGTCACCTACTGAGCAATTGTCAGGAAGGAGATGATTAGATGATAAGCCAGCCTGCCCCGAGGTCCACAGGGATACAGTGCCCTGTTGGCCAATTAACTGTCCCTAGCAAAACTTGCAGGCGATCATGTACCTGAGTCTTCTGCAGCTGTTCTCCGCGTTGGGCAACGCTAGCACTGAACTTGATTCTTCTCAAGGGGCCTGGGGGCACCAACGTGGCATACGTAGCCCACCCATCTCGCAGTCTGCTCCACATTATCCTCCCCACGCTCAGATCAGCAAGCTGCAAGCCTAGGAAAGGAAGGAACGTGCCCAAGGACAGGTGCCAGCGGGCCGTCTGCCTGCCCTTGGCTTTCTCTGCAGTCCACTGGACAATGGTGCCAGCAGAAAAGGGGCTTCCAGGAAAACTTAAAGCATCTCTCGATCTGATCCTGTTTGGTGTGTTTACCCCCCAGCTTCAGCTTGTTTACACAACCACAGGCTCTGGGACACAGCCTCTCTGCAGGCAGGTGCCTCTAATTCAGGCACTGGCCAACTATGACCCATGAACCAAATTCTGTTTTTGTTTTTTTTTTTTTTTTACCTTCATCTGACCAGACTTATCAAATTCTGTTTTGATGAATAAAATTTATTAGAACACAGCCAGCCTCATTTGTTTACATATTGCCTACGGCTGATTTGGAGCTACAACAGCAGAGTAGAGTA
This sequence comes from Microcebus murinus, assembly GCF_040939455.1. Classification (NCBI taxonomy): domain Eukaryota; kingdom Metazoa; phylum Chordata; class Mammalia; order Primates; family Cheirogaleidae; genus Microcebus; species Microcebus murinus. The sequence continues at coordinate 15,057,814 of NC_134120.1, read as the reverse complement.
GTTGTGACAGACCATAGGGCCTGAAAAGCCTAGAATACGTACTGTCGGGCCTTGAGGGAAAGATTTCTGGATCCTGTCTAATTGGAGGCTCAGCTCCTCGAACGGCCTACGCCCACGCTCCAAGACCTCACAAGCTTTGGAACACCACTCCCTGCAGCGGACTGACTCACTGGTAGGTCTTTTCCTTCAGCAAGTGGATTGGACTAGGAAGCTTTTACAGCTCCTCTTGGGAAAGGAACAGCCTGTACCTCCTCCGAGTGATGCCAGCCCAAGCCCTGTGATGTTAGACGACCAGCAGCTGGACCCTGTAATACAGACCCCAAAGAGCAGGTGTTTGCGGAAACATTTCCTAATGAATGGAGACAAAAAAAAAAAAAAAAAAAAACACAGTCATGCATCACTTAATGTCAGGGATGAGGTCTAAGAAATGCATCATCAGGTGAGTTTGTCATCCTGTGATCAGAGTGTACTCACACAAACCATCTGCTGTGACCTACTAAACACGTAGGCTACACAGTACTGCTTATTGCTCCCAGGCCACAAACCTGCACAGCATGGAGCTGTACTGAGTATCGCAGGCCAGTTATACCACTATGGTAAGTATTTGTGCACCTGAACGCTGTAAAAATACGGTACAAAAGACAAAGTGGCAAGGCTGTATACGACACTTAACCATGCACGGAGCTTGCAGAACTGGAAGTTGCCCTGGGTGAGTCAGCAAGTGAGTCACCCGTGAATGTGAAGGCCTAGGACATTGTCGTACACTACTGTCGACTTTATCAACACTGTACACTTAAGCTACACTCAATTTTAAAAAGTTATTACACTATGATGTCACAATCGCTATGATAGGAATTTTTTCAGCTATTTTATAATCTTACAGAACCCACCACCATATATGCAGTCCATCCTTGACCAAAATGTCCTTATGCAGTGCACGGCTGTAAACATTAATGTGTCTTCATTACTCCTTATCACCATCTCTTTATAAGACACAAGTCCTTTAAAAAACTATTAACATTTCCAGTGACTCAGAATGTTTTTATTGGAGCAGTTTTGACATGTACAAGCAAAGGAGAATTGAAGTCAGAAAGATCTAGTTCTAATCATGACCGCTGCCTACTGCCTTGATAACCCATGGGCAAGTTACTTAGGCTTCTTGATCCTCAATTTCTTCTCCTATAATTTGGGACACGCATTGTGTATCTACTGCTGTGTAACAGGTTATCCCAAAACTCAGTGGCTAAAAACCACCTCCATCCATTGGCTCATCGTTCTCCACTTGGGCTGGGCGCACTCACTTAGCTCCAGTGATTTAGCAGCTTGTGTGAGGCTGGAGGATGTTCGACGGCCTCGTTCACACAGCTGGGGCCTTGGTGCTGGCTGCCACCTGGCCTTTCTCCCCACCTGGGCCTCTCCTCATTCAGTTGTCCAGCCTGGGCTTCCTTACGTGGTGGCGGCAGCATTCCAAAAGGGGAGGGCAGGAGCTGTAAGGTCTCTTGTGGCTCAGACACCACTCTGTCACATTGCACTGGCAAAGGAAGCCACCAGGGGTAAAGAAATCCACCTCTTGATGAAAAGAGCTGCAAAATATTGCAGCCACGTTTTTCCCAGGGTAGTCACGCCTTTGTGCTTCTGGTGATTACAGAAGGAAGTAGCACATGCAGAATGTTCCAGTCAGATGGTCAGCTCATGAACTATCTGGGGCAGACAAAACTTCTCTACTCTTCATCCAGTTTTTGCCAAGAATCTATGCCCTGACAGAGACATTCCTCCTGCTAATGTGCATCCAGATGTGGCAGCATCTGGAACCAACCCAGCATCTCCTTACGCCTCAGCTGTCCCAACCACCCACTTGTTCACTTAATATTTCAAAACAAAGGGTATGTCAAAGTTGGCGATAGTTCCAGCATAATTTTTCTATCAGGAAAGCTGGTTTGGAAAGATTACTTTACTATAGGAGGTTGTCTAAATAAAAAGAAAACACCTGTTCAAATTCATTTATTACAATAAATAACGTTAAGTGACAACATGAGGAAAAGTGTTGGGAGTATTTCCACTTGCCTCTCCAGTGAAAGGACTGATGCAACCGCTTTGACAAGAGTCACTGCTCACCTGTGTCCTTGAGAGGCATGTTTAGATTTGGTTAAGGGTGGAGTTTCCCCCTTGAACTGAAGCTAACCTTTCTCTGATCTATAATGTAGCTGTCCCATGTGTCCAGCCACACGACGACATAAAACAGTACACCGACAAGATAAGGTGGAGATGGAATGGTCGTCTGCTCTGCCCGCATGGCTACACCCACACACCGTCTTTTGCAGACCTCCTGCTCTTCCATGGGTCAGGATATAGCCCCACTAGCCAAGCTGCTCACCACCTGTGTACAATCAGAGTTGACCAGCCCACTCCTGACAGCACTAAGACAGCAAACCTCTGGCAAACTTCGTGAGACACCATTTTAAGTAGCTCTTGTTCTACTCATCCAAAGCCAAACAGTCTAACTCAGGAAAGAGTCTCTCCCTAACCACGGTCATTAATTTGAGAAGGGATGATTGTGCAAACAGTGCAACTCGGAATCTCATCCAAGCACAAGCACACGTAACACAGACCTCAGAAGCGCAGGGGATGCTTTTGTCTGGCCAATGAGGAAATTGAAGCGATTCTTACAGTCACGTGCAACCAGAGACTGTCACACACACAGCCACTGCACAAGCCAGGCAGGCATACACAACCCAGATGCAGTTGCAGCCCCACCTTAGAAATCAACAGATGGGGGTGCTGGGCCCTAAATTCGTATGGACTCATAGCTGCTGGGGAGAGCTAGTGCCTTTCCAACAGCATCGTAAATTCAAGTTGTTAAAATCCTTCCTGTTCTTGTGGTGGAGCAAAGAGGAGAAAGTTTGGGGCAAAATCCAGACCAGCGAGTGTCACTCCCATTTGGGAAAAGCACCCTTGCAGGTGGCCTCCTGCTATTGAGCCAGACACTCTGAAAAGACAAGTGGTGCTGAAACGCCACCGCGGTTCCCCGCAATCTTGGTCAGCACAGATTCTAGAACATTCCTCCAACTCTGCTGCCCGTGCCATCACTGTGGTGAGCTGGAGGCCGGGGGAAGGACAGTCCCTCCAACTCTAGAGGTGTAAGCAAACAAGTTTGAGTATTGTAAAAGCATGGCTAGTGACAGCGGAGCTTTCCATTCCCTTCCAGACTTTGGACACGGCACTGCCATGGATATCTACCATCTGGAAGAGAACTCCGATTACGATCGATGTCCAGAAAACAGAAAACTCAATGTTCTGTCCAGGTCAGAAGCCTGTATCTGGAGTGAAGGCATCAGAGCAGGGAGCTGGCTTATCATTGTCATGATTCTCTGCCTCTTATTTCTGATTTAAAAACCATACGTGTACCCTACATTACAGTCTTTCAATGTGATTGTGTGGCTTACACCTTTTACCCAGCACAGGTAAGGGGTTTCTTGATTTCACCTGTGAGCCAGAGGCCCTCGGAGCAAAACAGCTCTAGTGTATTGCCTGTGAAACTCCCACTCTGGTGGAAACTCCCACCCCTTCTGGTCACTGATCCCAAGGGGCAGGGAGGCCAGAGGACTTGAGATAAGAGACAAGGTCTGAGGCCGGGTGCAGTGGCTCACGCCTGTAATCCTAGCACTCTGCGAGCCCAAAGAGGGCAGATCACTCAAGGTCAGGAGTTCAAAACCAGCCTGAGCAAGAGCAAGACGTCATCTCTACTATAAATAGAAAGAAATTAATTGGCCAACTAAAAGCATATATAGAAAAAATTAGCCGTGCATGGTGGCGCATGCCTGTAGTCCCAGCTCCTCAGGAGGCTGAGGCAGGAGGATCGCTTGAGCCCAGAAGTTTGAGGTTGCTGTGAGCTAGGCTGATGCCACGGCACACACTCTGTAGCCCCGGCAACAGAGTGAGACTCTCTCTCAAAAAAAGGAGACAAGGTCTGCTGTAGAATGAGGTCCAAAATGCTAACTCTTTCAGACTCAAGAGTTAGACCTGTCAGATGCCCCATAGGCTACTAGAGTTTCTTCTCTTCCTGTTACACGAGAGATTTTATATGAGAAAGTGATACAAAAATGTTCCGCAGTCCAGTTGTTCTCATGTCCATTCACCACCTGGAAATGTGCTCAGTCACACCACGGGTCTCCACTGCAGCTCCATGGTCTATGGTGTGCAGAGAACAAAGCCGTGGACCCGAACTAACCACGCGCTGGTTTTGGCATTTGGCAGGTGGAGGATGTGATTTCTCACATTCCTCTGACATTCATCGTATTCTCCCCTGGAAGCCTTAATAGACAGGCATGTGTGTGTTCTGCATATTTCAGATTGTAAGTTGAAAATGCGACCCACTCTACACTAATGAGGCATACAGTGGCAAATAAGTGATCTCAGCATTTGGAACACTTTTTGAAATATTTTAAAATCCAACAAGAGGAAACATTGATTGCTCAGTACTCAAAGGACTAAAAGTTTAAAAGAACATTTGGATTTTTAGCGCTTTCTTTCAGGTGGGGGAGCTGAATATGATAGTGAATTTTAATAGTTACGTTCTAGTCGAAGCCGTGAAACTGCCCCATGACCTACATCCTCGGTTTTTGCTGTCTCTTCCGGTTATGTCTATGAGCAGGTGGCAGGTTCAGTCTCTGCTCCAGAAGTCCAGGCCCAGTGTCAGTACAAGGATTTGATTGAAGCTTTGACTCCATCAGGGCAAAGGCAATATATGTAACCTACACATTTGTTCCCTGTACTATGCTGAAATAAGAACAAAAATTAAAAAAAAAAAAATAGAATTTGATTCTTGAGCTAGATCCTTGGATTTCTATTTCAGAAAATTAAACAGTGATCTGAAGCAGTCTGTACAGTTTTCTTAGAAATGGCCGTAGAGCTGTCATAGAGCAGAAATCTTCAGTTCCACTCAGAATGTGCAAAAGTTTAACAGGAATGCTGCCCTGTCATGTAAGGATCCCGGCAACCCTGGAGTCTGCATAGTGCATAAAATAAGGTCTGTGTTACAGTCGTGGTTTGGACATGCTGAAGAAACAGATGAACTCTATCTGTCATGATGTCCTGTCTTGGCAGTAAAACCACAGTTCAGGGGCCTGGGTGTTGTCACAGAAAGTGCTGGAGGGAAGCTGTGCTGCCTACAGCCTCGAAAACAAAACACACTTTCTACAGATCTCAGGGTGTTCAGCTACTTATTCTCAGGTTTGCTGAGAAGCAGGGTATCCAGGTCTCAGCTATTCAAGCTCCCAGATCAGCCACAACGTGGCCCAGGATCTGTCCCTCCTTCCCGATACCAGCCGCCTCTTCCTGGTTCCCACTGCAAATGACAGCTCAGCAGACCTGCCTGCCATGGCGTTGGTGTTGGGCTGCTTTGGGAAACACACGAAATATAGACAAGGCGTCTTGTCCTCAAAGAGCCCCTGAGATGTCAGATCTCAGCAGATCCAAATCCGAGCTGTGGGCAAATCCCCTGGGTGCTCAGGGTCCAGCTGTGTTTTGTCTTCCAGGAGTGATTAAAGTGGGGGCCGCGATCGAGTGCAGAGTGTGAGGAGGGCTCCGAGCAGCAGGACAGGAGAAAGTGACCTGCAATAACATTCGCCGCCCCAGCATTCTTTCCTGGAGATGATTAATGGAAGCTCTGGGACTGACCTTAATCAGATGTGCCGTAATTACCCACTGAATGTGATCCAGCTGCAGAAGACAAAGGGTCACGCAATATTAAAGGCAGCTGGAAGCAGAGTCCCTGCGGCAGGGTACAAGTGGAAGGGCGGACAATGACCTTGTATGTCAGAATTTAATTAAAAGGGCGCCTTTCTGCTCACAGAGCAGCCATTTTTAAGTAGGATATAACCAGTTCTGAAATTAATAATTATTTGGAGAATCAACACATCATAGCAACACTTCCAACCCACATCAAGATTTTTTTCCCTCCACTGAAGTGGTCATGTCCAAAGAAAGAGGTATTCCATAAGTTAATTTTATGAATAGCATAAAATACATGAAGCTATTTGAATCGCTTATGGGACTATTTATACATATTCAGATTCTGCTGCACTCATGCTGTATTGGCTCAGTTAAAATGTAACTATTTTTCAGAATTCCCAGTCCTGCGGTGTTCCACGTTAGTGCTGGCCACCAGGGGCATCTCATGTGTGATTTGGAAGGGGCAGCAGCAGGCTGGCTTGTACAATCTCAAGGTCAGTGTAGCTCCTGGGCTTGCAGCTGGGTCTCCCAGTTTCTCCAACTCCCACTATGTTCTCCTATAGCTTCCCTGCAGCCCGGGTTGGCGTGTACAGCTTCCTAGCAAAGGATTCCGGCTTCCGCTGCAGGTCATTGGCCATGTGGAAGTTGGAGCCCGGGTGCAGTGGGTGCCAGGCAGGGATACCAGCTTGTCCTTGCAGGTTCAAGTTCACCCTTGATTTCCTCTACCTTCATGTTCGTTTTTCTTTCCCAAATGCCAGCCCCACTTATCTGAGGGTCAGCACCCACAATTGCATAAGGTTAAGCCCCCTATAATAAATCCCTACACCAGGTGTGGTGGCTCACACCTGTAATTCCACCATTTAGGGAGGATCACTTGAGGCTAGGAGTTCAAGACCAGCCTGGACATCATAGTGAGACCCTGGCTCTACAAAAAAAATAGAGAAGTTTGCCAGACACGGTGGCACATACCTGTAGCCCCAGCTACTTGGGAGATGGAAGGACTGCTTGAGCTCAGGAGTTTGAAGTTGCATTGAGTTATTGATGATGTTACCACACTATAGCCCAGGTGACAAAGCAAGATGCTATCTCAAAAGTAGGTAAATAAATTCCCTCACTACTCAGCTTCTGCTTCTTTAATTCTCTGATATACACACTTTTAAAGTATACATGGATATAAACAAAGCTTTGAGGACCACGTCATTATCATGACCACTCCTGCATGTCGAAGACAAGGCACGGTGAGTGTTAGGAAGAGGAGCCCTCAAGACTTCCCTGAGGAGGAACTGAAGACTGCGTCATATTTGGTGTTTCAGCTGCATCCCTTTCTAAGGGACTCATAATGCCCCTCTCAACACCATTCCCAATTTGCCAGCTGAAGTAAACACGATCACCTGGTTTATGAAGTCACTAAACTTAATTTAACATAGAAATTCAAATCCACTTTGTAATAAGGCATGGAAATAGTTTTCCTCAAAGTCAGCAGTCTCTGATTACTGGCAGTTTTGCAGCTAGTTCTTACCAATAAAGTTTAAAATGCAGACATCAGTAAAACATGTTCAACAGTTCCACAAAAGTCCAAGGGTTATTCGTGACCATAACCCCAAATCACCGGTGCCCCAGTATTCAGAGAAGAAACAGCACTGGCTGGGCAGCCTGGTGGGGGGGTGGAATGTGATGGACAGTGGGTTTGGGTTAGTGAAGAGGAGGAAGTGAGGCTTCTCAGGAAGGGAGAAGAGTATGAACAGTGGCACAGATGTGGGAATCACCCGCGGTGATGAACCTGTGCCGGCTGAGTGGAAAGTTCCAGAAGACTGAATAAGAAGAGGTGTGTGAGCAGCAAAAGCAAGACCTGAGATAGATAGATGTTCTCTTAGAGCAATCTGACTCTAGGAGCCACAAAATAAAGACAATTTTTGTAACAATCAGCAGGTCAGGTCTTAGTTTTCTCTTTACTCTCTTAAAACTTTCCTTTTGAAAATGTTTCATTTTTTTTTTTTTTTATTTTTTTTTTGAGACAGAGTCTCACTTTGTTGCCCAGGCTAGAGTGAGTGCCGTGGCGTCAGCCTGGCTCACAGCAACCTCAATCTCTGGGGCTCAGCGATCCTACTGCATCAGCCTCCCGAGTAGCTGGGACTACAGGCATGCACCACCATGCCCGGCTAATTTTTTGTACATATATCTTTAGTTGGTCAATTAACTTATTTCTATTTTTGGTAGAGACGGGGTCTCGCTCAGGCTGGTTTCGAACTCCTGACCTTGAGCAATCCGCCCGCCTCGGCCTCCCAAAGTGCTAGGATTACAGGCGTGAGCCACCACGCCCGGCCTATGTTTCATTTTTATTTCAAAGCTTAATACAAAGTTATACAAAATTCAAACTTTATAGAAACACATACTTAATAAAGGGTAGATTTACCTTTAATCCTACCCAGCAGACAGCTGTGATCATTCAATATAATTCTCTAGATATATAAACAAGATCATAAAAATGAGATATTTTATATACATATACTGTGTTCTTTTCACTTAGTATACCTTGAATATTTTCCAACATTAGTATATACAGGCTGTATGGTATTTCGTTGTATGGCCAGATCGTGGTCATTAATCTATATCTACATAGATATATCTGGGTTGTTTCTAGTTTTCTCATTAAATATGACAATGCTTCAAGCACTTCCTTTGCACCCCCTTCAGAAGGGGTCTATTACTAACTGGCTTGTATTTCACTGATCTCACCGACACCAGTATGAAGTCTCTGGGACCTGCCTGAAACATCTTAGCGTCCTCCACAGCACTCAGCACATTTTCCTGGACAGAGGGCAGATCCAAGCCCTGCAGGGGGAAGGAAGGCAGTGAACACTGAGGCCAAATGAGGTCGACTGGGGAGGGGAGAAACCAGAGACCATTGAGATAGGCTGAGCATTCAAGGTCAAAGTGATGAAGGCCTGGGCTAGGTCAATGATGTTGAAAGTACAGCACAAAGAATAGATCTAGGAGGGACTGAAAGGCTAACAACAAGGGGGCTTCAAATAATAGGTTCAAACATCAGTCATATGAATCACAGCTAAAATCTGTAAATACAATGGCTTGGAAAATTCAGCATGACCTCCGCAACAGAACTGAGAACTCATCTTTGTTCCCTTGTTCGTGATAGGCTTGGGCTTGGGCAGGTCCCTGCAAGAGAGAGGTGAGAGGTGAAGACAATCTGTCAGGGGAGAACTAGCAGTCCACTCTAGAGTTGATCATGGTTGTGGTCCCCTTGGGTGGACTCTGAGCATCAAACGTGGGGAGGCGGGGAGAGAGGTGAGCGGGAAAGAAGGGCTGGGTCAGAGGTCTGGAAAGTCTGTTTACTTCGCAATAGAGTTCCAGCCAGGTGTGCAGGGCTGGGGAGCAAGTTCTGGTTCCTAAAGAATGTGTCTAAGAAGGTGGTCAAGGGCTGTGCCAGGGCCACAGCAGGGGAGTCATGGTGAGAGCACATGGAGGTAGGAACAGGGCTGTCATCATGCTGGGTGACCCCGGGTGGTGAGGGGCAGGCTGAGCCACAGTGTCTAGAACTCACTCTGCACACTTGACTCTGCACCGGGCTATGGCAGCAAAACCGACTTCCATCCCCATAGAGGCCTCTTACACGCCCTGCCTAGCCGAAAAAATCAGGATTGGGCAGAGACTGGAGGCAGGACCAGCTGCACAATCTGTGGGATTCCTCATTTAGGAAAAAAAAAAAATTTAGAATTTAAGATGGCAACAGCAGAGCATAAAACTAAGCACAGGGCCCTTCTGAGCATTGGGCTCTGTGCAAAAACCCAGACCCTGCAGCTAAGGGGGGCAAAGGGGTTGTCACCACTAGATTTGTTTGTTTTAAAACATCATGAACAGCCTGTTAGCTTCTTGAATAGGTTGAGTTTTCCAACTTTTCTTCCCAAACAAAACCAAGTGGAAAATCCAACCTAATGCACAAAACAGTCTAAGGTGAAGCTTTTCAGGCTGCTACTTCAGGGCTCCTGTCCACAACACTCTTGCTCCACGATATGTCACCAAGGACCCCTAAAGCACTGCTTGTGACCTTATGGCCCCAAAAGGTACAGTTTTAAGACCACTGCAGTAGGCTCTACTATCCTGCATAACGGACAACAGGATAAGAAAAGCCACATTTGATATTTGACACTGAAATACCCAGGACACACACTGCAACAGCGACGGTCGCCACTAGGATGCCACAGTAGCAGGTCAGCAAATCTTTCAAGCCAAATATAGTTTCCACTGTAGGGTGACTACAGTTAACTAAACATATAGTTTCAAGTAGGAGACGGATTCCAACACAAAGAACTAAGTGTTTGTGATGATGGATATGCCAATTACCCTATTGCTATACATTGTATGTATTGAAATATCACTATGTACTCCATGAATATGTGCAATTATTTGTCGATTAAAAAATTAAATTTAAAGAGTATGGTTTCCACATTATTCCACAGAAGTATAGTTTCTTCTACCCACAGGGTAGCACAGAATGCCTCTTCTAGGCCCATAACATCCATTTTCATTATAAAAAAGGTCCCAGAATCAGTCACTTGTCTCTTGCAACCATCTCTGAGAGGAACTTTCCAAGGGAGAAAACACTAACATTGCACAGGTTTGCTTAATAGGCTCATATAAAAAAAGGACCAGTCACTCTAAGGAAAACTGTCTCTAGAAATGTTGTAAAAATTTAAGGAAAAATAAATAGAGAAGCTAAGATGATGGAAGTACTGTGTCATTGAACAACTATTAATATGACTTTATTAAATAGCCAGTTAAATACAGGCTCTTTAGGCTTGTTTGGAGAAAGCACTGATAAAGTAGGAAAGAAACATCTGACCGTCCTGAGAAAGGAACACAGCCGTTCTGTCCTGGTGTACACTGCCAAGATCGTACTTGCGGACACTGCTAATCTTATCTGAACATATTAATAAAATCCCTAAATCCTCCTATTAAGAAATACCACCACTGACATCGTGCCTGGCTAACATTTGCTTCTTAAGAAATGCTATCCCTACCCCCTACACCAAGGAAAAAAATGATGGCTGCTTCCTGGAATGCCTAGATACTGAAAAATCCCTAAAGCTTCCTAAGACAGTAAGAATAAAGATGAAAGTCATGCTGAAATGAGCAATTAAGATAAACTAAGAATTTTTTGAACACAAGCTTCATAAAGCTACCATGTTACTACACAAATCATTTTGCAAACTCCTTCCTCTCTGTAAGTAAAGAGGTGAGAGAACTAGGTAATTTCTAAGGTCTCTCCTTGTTCTAATGCTCTGGATTTACTGAAAAAGATGTTAGATACATTCTTTCACTTATTCTATCTTATTTCATTAAATATTTCTTGCTCATGTACATCTTTAAGGACACAAACTCATAAGTTAGCTAATGGGGAGATACCAGAGGAGGAGAAGCAGTGATTGTCACCATGATTTTTCCTTAACTCCAGCCCAAGACCCATGCTACACTGCCACCCAAGTGGATCATGCTAAAATGCAATTAGAAAGCAATTCTTTTGGGGGACCGATGCCTCTGCTGGTCCTTCATGCCCCCCTTTTCATGTGTCACTTTCCAGGGATGATATTATCTTACATTCTGCCTAGAAGTGACTGAAATTGTATTTGGGACTTGCCAACCACATGACTTTTTGATTATTTACACTTATCTACTTAGCAGGGTTTCAAGAGAATCTCTAATAATGAGTCATAAGCCTTCCAGTATCTCCCTTTCTTCAGCATGAGAACTAGGGACATGGCAGCTAAACTGAAGCAACTCAGAGCTGGTCTTTTAAGAAAACAGGCAGTATCTGGTTAGTTCACCTGCACAGGATAAAAACACCAGTAAGCGGCCCGGCCCTGCAGAATCCCATGGGATGAGCACGTGTTTCTATCGCCAGCTGCTGGTCTCCGTCTCAGGAAGGAGTTCACTGAGCCCACGGGGCCCTACGGATGGGCACCTGCACACCTTGCTCACCTGGGAAAAGTGAACAGGGTGCTTGTGCTTTGGCAGGCCGGAGTCCCACAGTAGGCTGATCCACGCACGGGACGTGGGCAGGGCGTGAATTCTCTCCAGTGACATCCTCACCAAGTAAACCTCCCACTTGCCACCTCCACGCCCACCTGCCTGTGCTCTTGCCCACTGTATCCACGAACCTCCCCCACTCACTGGGTCTTTCCCCCCACTTTCAAATCTGCTTCCCTTCCAAATTTCCTCTCTGCAGACGGGTTCACCTCAGGTCGTTTCTGAACAAGTTTTGATTCCACTTTTGCCTTTAATGCGGCAAGCAATTCTCCTCCCCGCACACCTGGCTCCCTCCAGCACCACATCTAGAAAGCCGCAGAATCTGCCTCACAGAGCGGTCTGGCTTGGCTGTGCCCCACTGGAAAGACTAAGCACTTTGCTGCACCAGATTGCCCCAAGTTCGAGACCCTCTTTCAGTCTCTTCGTTGCTTCACCTTATGCCAATTTTACTAGCATTTTACTCTAAAATGATACATCTCACAATATAACACAAAAAGCAGATATTGCTTTCTAAGCACCTACTATATAGTTCAAGTGCCAACGAACTATACATTAGTTGATTTATCTTTTGCATCTATTCATTGATTCCTTTAATTTTTACAGTACGACTGCAAGTTAGAGAAGTCCCACTTGACAGATAACAGACTATCAAAGTGACAATGAATTAACTGGAATCATACAGCTAGTAAATCAGAGTCAAAATGAGGCAAAAAGCCCAAATTCTTATTAACAGTATATTGTAAACAGGTTTTTTTTTTTTTTAAAGCAATTCAACTCCATCTTCTTAGGCAGACATCACTACCAGAATAATGCCAGAGTCTAAAACCCTCTTCTCTCATTCTTAAACGGGATAGGCAAGGTCATTTTCTACTTTTTGAAACCTGTTGCTATTCATTTGTTCCCTCACTTAACAAGTTCTTACTCAACATCCACAGCAAGCTCCAGGTTGTGTTGGGTGTGATGGGAAACACTAAACCTTAGGCTCTAACTGGAGGGGGGACTTCCCTGGGTCCCCCTGAACGCAGAGTTCAGTGGGAAGCCATGAGCTGACCATCCCTACAAGCAAGTGCGACTCTAAAGGGAGGGGGAACAATAGGGTGTGCTAGAGGACATAAACCCACACAAAGGAGGGACAAAACATTCAGTGAGGTCAACAGAGCCACCCTCAGAAAGAGGGACCATTTGCTCCATGCAGACGGGCTAAGAAAGCCAAGCCTCAAAGCCAGTACTTAAAATAGCCACGGGGTTTTTGATCAGGGGAGTCAATGGCGTTTAAGGACAGTGCCTGGCCCCAGACTGCTGGCTGTAACATTTCTGGCTTCCTCAAGGCTTTGCATACATTCTCTTGGATGTGACTCAAGTCCCAGAGAGCTGTGAGCAAGACTCGTTACCCGGGTCTCTGAGATCATAGCCTGGGAAGGAGAGTCCCGTGTGATATGGCCAGAGCAGTGACCTCCCAGAAATGAAAGGGAAGTCACCCTCAGGGACATGCTGGGGGACCTCAGGACCTCCCAGGGGCCGGAGGCAGCTCATTAACATGATATTAAACTGCTGTGTGTGTGAGGTTTTCAGAAAGGACAAAGGGCAGAACTGCTGCTGGGCAGTGGGGAATCCCAGCACACTGGCTCCCAGAGAGCCCGAGGCTGCCCACCAAGCAGGATGAAAACCGAAGCATCAGACCCTCTGTCACTCTCATGGTCCCCTAGCGGCACCCTGGGCCTGGATCCCACAAAGCCAGTCCCTTCATCTGGGAGCCACAGCACTTTTAATTTCATGCTCCATCAGAAGAATAAGTCAACTGCTGAGTTATAACATAGGAGCTTCAGCCAGAAATGCACCCTAGCTCTTCTGCTTACAATAATAAGAGCCCCTAAAAAGTGAAATGTGCTTTCTTTCTTGGCCAGGATGAACTTCATTCCTTTTAGAGGTTGGCTTGCTAATAGCATCAGCAAAGGCTGATGCACTTGGCACATATTACTTTACATTATGTAATTATTCCTTATGGTTTTTTATTCTTTTTAAAAAATAGGTTGTAAGGTCTTTGATAATCATCTTTTTGCATCTAACCATACAGTAGTCCCACTAAATACTAAAATGAATGGAACCAAGAGATGGATGCAAACGAAAATCAGTAGAAATATGTAGGGCTTATGAGATCGAATTCACTTCCTAATATATTTTATCTCTAATACACATATAAGAGTGGTTCTCTCAACTATGATCCTGACTTGGGAATTTACTAGAAATGCAAATTCTCAAGCCTAACTCCAGCCTTACTGAATCTGAAACCCTAAAGGTAGCTCCCAGCAATCAGGGATTTTAACAGGTTGGTCACAAATGTCGTCTGGACACTGAATACAGCTCACTCATTAGATTACTGAGATTCCAATCTCATCTCTAGTCACTGAAGAAACCCAGTGACATCCTACATCCTTTTCAGAATGATCAAAGATTGACACCAAAACAGGTCTTTGAAGGGGTTGTTTTGGCAGAAGTGGTATCTGGGGAAGAAAACAAAAATGAGAAAAATTTATTACTTGGCATCACGTTGGCATTTGCTGGCATTTTCATAGTTACCGAGCATGAAAAGAAAGAAACCATAAAACCCCTGGCAGCGAATGAATGTGTTTTTTCAAAGGTCTTGCAGCATCAAATCAATCCCCCGATCAGCTTGCTATTGAGTTTAATCTAGCCAAGGCAGTGTTGTCGTAGCCGTCACATATTTTATGGGTTTTTTCCCTTGCCCTGTGAAGCTGGAACCAATTGTGTATAAAGAGACTAAATAAAAGAGGTCCCGGATTTCCTGTTACTACAGATCAATTTTTTGAGATACTGGAATAATATATGGGTTTTTTGTAACATAATTAAATCCATGTGAAATGGCACAGCACACACTTTACCACTGACGATTGCTCTGACAATGCTTCCAAATGAAATACTGCAAGGAAGAAAGTCACTACATCATAGTTTTCTTTCTCAACACCCTCTATCACAGTTTCACATCACACTGTGAAAAAAATGCTTTATGAGTAATGTCAAAACATGTAGATCAGTCAGGATAATTTATATTCCTTGGTTGGATTAACCTTATTCCCTTTCAGTCCAGCAAATAGAGATGTGTTTGCTGCACAGAGGGGCAGGACAACCCACAGGCCTGGGACAGCCCGCAGAGGGCGGGCAGCTGACGCTAATCCCAGCACCATTTTCAGAATAATGAACTGCGACCTTTCTGAACATCTGTGCTTCATCCAGGATGGGTCGTCTTGAAGACGTTGAAAAGTATACTTGCGTGTGCCTCTGAGATGGTTAACTTTGTGTGTCAACCTGGTCAGACTATGGTGTCCAGCTGTTTGGAAAAACACTAGCCTAGATGTTCTGTGCAAGTATTTTAAGGTATGATTAATATCTAGGAGCAGCAGACTTTGGCTAAAGTGGCTTAGCTCTAGGAATGTGGGATAAGCCTCATCCCAATCAGCTGAGGACTTTAAGAGCAAAGGCTGAGGTTTACTGAAGAAGGAATCCTACACCTCCATATTCCAACACAAGAATCTGCCTGTCTTTCCAGCCTTTGGACTCAAAACTATGACATCAGCTCTCACCTCAATCTCCAGCTTCCCTATCCCTACAATTGCATGAGCCAATTTCTTAAATTTGTCCCCCCAGATGTATATCCTATGGGTTCTGTTTCTCTGAGAAACTCTTACCAATACACAGCTCCAAAACCCTAACTTTGACTCACACTCTCCATACATTTATACTCTTCTATTGTCACCATTTCAGTTGAAATAACTTGGTTGAAACTGCAGGGGGTAGGGAGGAGAAATCAAGGAACTTCCAAACATTATTTTTTTTTTTTTTTTTTTTTTTTTTGAGACAGAGTCTCACTTTGTTGTCCAGGCTAGAGTGAGTGCCGTGGCGTCAGCCTAGCTCACAGCAACCTCAAACTCCCGGGCTTGAGTGATCCTTCTGCCTCAGCCTCCCGAGTAGCTGGGACTACATACAGGCATGCGCCACCATGCCCGGCTAATTTTTTACATATATATATCAGTTGGCCAATTAATTTCTTTCTATTTATAGTAGAGACGGGGTCTCGCTCTTGCTCAGGCTGGTTTTGAACTCCTGACCTTGAGCAATCCGCCCGCCTCGGCCTCCCAAGAGCTAGGATTACAGGCGTGAGCCACAGCGCCCGGCCCCAAACATTATTTTTAAATCTGAATGCCACACCTTCACAAGTAGAAAATGAAGACACTGCTGTACCACTACTACTAATTAGAGTAAGTGCCATAAATACCCAGACTCCTACAGAACTCCATCTATACTTCCATTATTTCACTTACTATGTCATTCATCTATTTACATACCTAGCTTTCCCATTTCATTGAGAGCATCTCAAAGACAGAGAATATTTGAATTTTTTAAACTTCATGTAATAGGCATTAAATATATTTTTTGCTAAATGATCAAAATATCCAAAATAATTGCCATTCTAACACTCTTCTGGTCCTTCACAGCTTTTTCTGTCTGAAGTTGGACATGCTCTACCTGTGCTACTAGGCACAAACGGAACAGCAGCTGGAACTTAAAAGGTTGCCCAGGTGCCAACTAACTCCTGCCAGAGCTTAACCCCTGGTTCACACCAGTACCACTTATGTGATCTGATTATCGTAATGTTAGATGGCTTTTCAGGGAGTCTAGGTTAGATCAGTGTTTCTGAGACTAGCCCAGGTGCAATGCTTTCAAAGAATTTAGAGCATAGTGATTTTCCCAAAGTCTCTTTACTGTAGAACTTCCAGAACTGTAGTCAAAGTAAACTGAAATGGAAGCTCATAGGTGCACCATAATATATTGCCTTATTCAATGCATCACACAGAAGATGAACTGTCAGTGCTGTGTGTTAGTGAAACAGGGCTACATCTAAAAACACCATAAGTAGGAATTCTATTGCCCAACAGGGCTTACTAAAAGTTGAGTCAAAACCACTAACAGATTTCACAGACTTCCTCCCAAAAAGTTATTTCATCTCAACTCTACATATAGAATCCGCAAAAGTGTACCTTTAAGTTTCTATGTTCTGTTTTTGCAGAAGAAACAACAAATCAACAATCTGCTTGTTGATGTCACTTTCATAAAAATAGACTGACGGGGATATTCCCTATTATACTGCAGCCTGGCAAGATGTTTAACTTTGCTGCATAGGTCTTCCAGCGTCCCTGTGTTTGCCTGGGGGTGAGGACAGACTTTTCAGCTTATACCTCTAGGTAGCTAACTCTTCCTCCTGCTTAAAAGAACATACTCTTGTCATACGTTGAATTGTGTCCCCTGAAAATTCATATGTTAAAGTCCAAACCCCCAGTAACACAGAATGTAACTGTAGAAAACAGGGTTGCTGCAGATGTGATTTGCTAAGATGAGGTCAGGCTGGAGTAGGTCGGTCCCTCATCGACTATGACTGGTGTCCTTTTGAAAAGGGAAATTTGGACGCAGAGACACACACAGAGGGAGAATGCCACATTAAGGCAGAGATCAGGGACAGGCTTTTATATACCAAGGCGCACCACACTTGCCAGCAAACCTCTGGAAGCCGGGGAGAGGCATGCAACAGAACCACAGGGCAAAAGGCGAAAGAGCAGAACAAGGTCAAGGAGAGAGTACACACCCCCTCCCCCAGGTTGTTCGCAAAGCCAGAGCCAGCGTTTGGGAGAACCAACCTAGAGGAATAACGATTACACGTTTTTATAAAAGTGACCTCAGAGACTGAGAATGTTCAACAAATTATAATCAGGATTTTGATACAGAAATGTCTGATACAGACTAGCACAATATGATCAATGTTGACAAAGGCTAGCAGAATTTGAAAGAGGAGAAAGGGAATGAAGACCAGATGCCCCTTGTAGAATCTAGTATGTGTTATGCTCAAGTTAGCTGTTTACTTCTCATTTCATTCAGGTGTGTCTGTCTTTTAGCCGACCCTCTAGTCAGTCAGTCATAGAGTCCTAAGTTACAGCGGTTAGACGTAATCGTCTGGAAGACTGGACCCAATACACTTTGGCAGCTACAATTCTGGTGTCAGAGTGGGTAATACTGGGGGAGAATCCCCCTCCTCACGCAGGTGGAGTTCTGCAAGATTTCACATGTGCATACAGTCAGTAGCTATGGTGACAGTCCAGATACAGAACAGCGCCACCACCCTAACCCCCCCAGGGCCCCATTAGGTGACCCCTTCCCTGCCAGCACGAGGCAACCATTGATTTATTTTCTCTTCCTATATTTCCTCCTTTGCAAGAATATCACATAAATGGAATCATACAGTCTGTTGGTAGCCTTTATTCATTCACTTTTTGATCCATTCATGTTCTCATATGTATGCTTGTTCCTTTTTTTTTTTACTTGCTGAGCAGTATTCCATGGTATGCATGTGCCACAACTTTATGCATTCACCAGATGAAAAGCATTTGTCTTGTTTCCAGTTTTTGGAGATTATAAATAAAGCTGCTATAAACACTTGCATGCAGGTTTTCCCTGTGAACACAGGTTTTCATTTCCCTTGGGAAAATACTCAGGAGTGAAATTGCTGGGTCATGGGGCGAGTGTGTATTTTCTTACTTTGTAACAAAATTATCAAGACGTACCATTCAGATGGCTCTTTTTAAAGCAGTTTTTTTTTTTTAACATGACATGGGCTCCATATTATACTTGACATTCAGGAAAATACTAAAGTCAGTCAGTAAATGTTTTTGTCAATGAGCAACTTCATTAGAAATATCAATGTTAAATGGGAACGATGCTTAAGACTCAACAAAAACCTAGACATTTATGACTAAGTCAAAAAACAAGTGGAGAAAAGCTGTAGGGTGACAGGGGTCACGAACCTATGGTGAGTCGTATAATTCACTATATATTACAATATAATAACAGAAATAAAAGTGCACAATACATGTAATGCACTTGAATCATCCCGAAACCATCCTCCATGGAAAAAACTGTCTTCCATGAGAACAGTCCCTGATGCCAAAAAGGTTGGGGACCGCTGCTAGGAGACAGAGGCATAAACAAGACTAGCCGGGCGCTGTGGCTCACGCCTGTAATCCTAGCTCTTGGGAGGCCGAGGCGGGTGGATTGCTCAAGGTCAGGAGTTCAAAACCAGCCTGAGCGAGACCCCGTCTCTACTATAAATAGAAAGAAATTAATTGGCCAACTGATATATATATAAAAAAAAAAAATTAGCCGGGCATGGTGGCGCATGCCTGTAGTCCCAGCTACCCGGGAGGCTGAGGCAGAAGGATCACTGGAGCCCAGGAGTTTGAGGTTGCTGTGAGCTAGGCTGACGCCACGGCACTCACTCTAGCCCGGGCAACAAAGTGAGACTCTGTCTCAAAAAAAAAAAAAAATAAAAAAAAAAAAAATAAAAAGCTGCCTCTTTCTGCCTTTATTTTGCTTCTGATTAAACGTGGGATTAAAATCGCTTCTGCCGTCTCCCCTGCAGCGAGTGGATGTGCTGTCTTTACCCTGCCGCGCCCTGTCTACTCCCTCCGCTACGTGCAGCTCCCACCGCAGCCTCTGCTTGTGCCAAATGATCACTTCCGAAAGCACAGAGGAGTTGAAATGCATCCAGATGTAAGAATCCATGCGTGTCTCACCCAGACTGCACCTTGCCCGAGATCTGTTCACTATTGAAGTGAGAATTCCAGCAAATCTGCAGAGTGGGTTTTGCCTACCTGAAAGGGGTCTTTTTTTCTGACTCTTTCCTTATCCCCCTTCTAAATTTTACTCCAGTCGTGCATGTGCCTCTATGCTGAGGACAAAGGAAATGCTAGTAGTAAGCCAAAGGCCAGCTGGCTGGCACATAAAAGAAATCCAACACTTCCTTCTCACAAGGGTCCTCATGTGAACTTGTGTTCATGAGGATGCAGGAGGGTTTGCAGTGCGTGTGTGTCTGAGAGTATTTAACTACTCTGGGTCTGGAAGAAGATGGGAAAGGAAGGGTGACGTTTGAGAGAAAAGCAAGCACATTAAGTGCACATTTGGGGCCAACACATATTCAGGGAAAGAAGTATTTTCAGGGTCCCCAGACATGGCAGCTCAATCTGGGAGGCTGCTCCAAGTCTGGGGGCAGCAGCTCCAGCTGGAGTTGGTTTTCTCTCCAACAAAAGCAAATCTGGCGGGGCAGCAGGGGTCTGAAGATTAATTTAATAAAAGGAAAGCCCCCTGGAAAGTCACGCGGGACTCACTTAAGCCTCTCTCGATTGACGGCACTTCTGCTATTCCCCAGTTCTCCAGCTGAATCGCAGGAAAGTCCACTCCAAACATTTCAGATCATATTTGATGAAAATATGCTCAGATTTGTTTGCCAGTGGAAAGAAGTGTTAATAAGAATTTGTGGATTTTTGAAGAATCAATTCCATATGCATCTATGAATAAATGAGCACACAGATATCGAACACGAGCCTGCAAGCACAGGCAGACACACACCCATGCACATCACTGGGACAACACAGCCGCAGCAGTTGTGGTGTTACTGTATTAAATCAATGTTGAATAGGCGTAAATATAAAACAGGTCAATGACATGATTTGACTGAATTGGTCACAAAGAGCCCATCTATAGAGCTAAGATAGAAACAAGTTATCGTCTATTTAAACTATCATCAGGATCATGAAGACACAGAAGTCACAATACAAACATGAACGTTTGTCATGGTGCACACTTAAGGACAGATTAACTTCAGCCTCATTGACTAAATCCCTGAATCTTAGACTCTTGAGACAGAATATCAATTTCTTATCCAACTTCTCTTCAAACACAAGAAGCCCCTTGACAAAGTGAGTCATCTTTTCTGACAATTGCTATAACTGTATATTTGACATATACTTATTAGCCTCTGGATTTGTTAAAAATTAAGTGGAAAAAAACGAAAGTACAGCAGGAAGATGAAATAAGCAACAGCTTACAATTCCATAGAGGTGCAAACAGGACACGGATCACACACCTGACAGACAATTCCTAAGAACAGCTATTCTCAACCTCACTGGACACGGGAATCATGGGAACCCTCCAAGACCAAATTCCTGGGTCCCAGGCCCAGAGATTCTCATTTAAATGCTGTTATGTCACCTGGGCCCTAGGTACTTAAACAGTTTTTCACTTAACATGCAGCCGACCTTGTTATTCTGGCTCCAACTGAGGACAATTTTAAGTGAATTTCCCTTTGTAATGCATTAGTTCACATTCGTGACAAAAAAACAGTTCCACCTCAGAAAACACATGATTCCAGAGGACCCAAGTTATTCCCCACGTGGCTTGTGGTGGCAGCCACTCGTGTGGAACATGCCAACAGAAGGAAACGTTTGGGCTGTTATTGCACTAGTATCCTTGTCAGTGAGATCTGCCCAAGACTGTCCCAGAAGAGTGGCCATGGAGTCCTCGTCCAGGGCTTATGTAATGATCTTAACCAGGTCACAGTGACCCGACTCCCCCCCCCCCCCCGTTACAACAGAACCACCAGCGCCAGCCATCACCACCTTTACCCTTAGAACTGAGCACGTGATGGATGATGGTGAGCACGTGGAAGAGGAAGAAGATGCTTCATCGTTAGGAAGATTCCTCCTGAAGAGCCTTTATCTTCTGTCCTTCAGGAGAGCAAATCACATTAGATAAGAATTGATTTTCTGTGCAAGCCAAATGAGAAAAACTCTACTGAGAGTCTAGGAAGGTAACGCCAGTTGTTGCTCTATTATAGCAAGTCTAAGGGTTTGACAGTCTTGGAACAAATCGAGTTCAACATTCTGTGAGATGAGGCAACGGCGTCCCTGAAATGCAAAGTGACTCATCCAAGGTAAGAGCTGGTGGCTGGGCCAGGACGGGGGTGGGGCATCCTCCCATTCGGTTCTTTCTTCTACCACTGGACTATTTACTGAGTAAAAAATCCTAAAAAGCAAAGAAAGAGAGGGAAGCTCCCTGGGGGAAGAAGGACTCTAGTCCTCACTGTGATGCCCCATGTCAGCGAGGGACTAGCGAACACTGAAGTGTGTGCGCCACACTGGCCAGACTGGGGCCTGACCTGTCATGAATCCACCCCCCCGCGTGCTTTCCATCAGCCGCTGTCTGTCTCTCTCTGGTGGACAAGAAAAGGCACCAGAGCTCTGTGCTATTTCCTTTGGTTAAGTTTTATTTATTTCCTTTAATTTGAGCAATAGTTGCCAACACATTTGAAATTGAAGTGACAACTTTTCATACTGCTTAACACAGAGAGGAAGCCAAGTAGAGTATATGTTGACAGGAGAAATATAAACTTATCTGACAGCCTTTTTATTTCTTATGGAAAATGTTCAAGGCATTCCCACTCATGTGTCCTCAAACTTTCTCAAAAAGCCCCAAAGTAACAGATACTGGATACTGGGAGCAGGAGTTACGCCCAAGGGTAAGTAGCAGCCCCAGAGCTTGGAAATAGGCTCGCTGGGTAACAACACATTCTTGTCTTCCTGTGCTCAGAAATAGCACACGAAGCTAACATTTTTGATAACCTAAGGAAAAGAGGGAAAAAAGGGGGCTTTCTGGTCCCTCCAAATACACCAGCCACGAGAGCATTCTCAACCTCAGTACTCTATTGACATTTGGGGCCAGACACTTCTTTATTGGGGGTTGGTGGGGCACTGCAAGCTGTGAGGCAGAATCCCTGGCCTCTGCCCGCCAAATGCCAGCAGCATTTGGTTGTGACAACCAAAAACATCTCTGACGTCATCAAAGGCCCTACCCTCCTGGTTGAGAACACCACATTCAAGTGTCTTACTGAGCCCATCGGCTGTTCCATGTAGCATTTGGGGTTCTATCGCCTTGTCTTGTTGCCAATGATACTAACCCTCCTCCTCATCACACAGGCTAAGTGTGACAATTCGAGACAATGAGGAGAATTGCAGGCTGCCATCTGCCCCTAACACACCTTCCAGGCACAGGGCTCTGGTTCCTCCCACAAAACCTCTGCAGCCACTTGCCTGTCCTGCCTCTGCTCTCATGCCAGGACATTCCTCTTCCTTCTGGAAATCCCTCTCCTCTCCTTTGGCGTCACCAGGCTAGATCTTACCCCTTTCTTTAAGGTTCGAGTCAAAAACAACTTGTCCCAGGAGGCCTTTCTTTACCATCACTCTCTCTAACTTTCTTACACTTTCTGCTCAACTCACATATTTGTGAAGAACAAAAAGAAAACTGCACGGTGACCCTAGACAACACAGGCTCCACTGACTTTTTATTACAGGGTCTTAGATTCTTGGACCTCAGAGGTGGTGTTGTCCAAGCTGGAGGCTTTCCTGAGCCAGGTAGGTACCAGCCTTACTGGCATTTATAGCGTGGTCTGGTGATTGCAAGTACTTAGTAAGAAAAAGCTGTGATTTCAGTATGTTTTGTGCAAACAGACTTATTCAAAGAGTACTTGGAGACTCACTCTCAACAGAGAGGGAGGCAAGAGGGACACCTGGCTTGAGAAGTCGGGCTCTTCAGCTCCACAGCACTCGCGCCCTGGAACAGTGAGGGAGGGAGGCAGCAGGATCAGCCCCCGCAGCCCGGGGGGGGGGGGCAGCAGCACCCCCACATCCATGCCCAGCGCCCCTTCCATCCTGTTCTAAACCCATTTCGGGGTTACGTTCTAGTCTGCTCTTGAGACAAAGTGAATTCTCTTCTACAATCAGGTAAAAACGAATACTTTCTTGCTAGCTGTAGAGTGGTTGTGTGTTTTTATAAAGGAAAGGAAGCTAACCCTGCACCGGATTCATCACCTGACCTCGGTGCATGGGTTCCTTGCTGATCTTAAGCAGGAAAGCCATCAAATCAAACTTGTCTTTTGACTGGATCTCGTGGGCTGCTATGTACAAAGGCCTTGAGTTTAAGCATAAAACGGAATGAGGACACTTAGTACCAAAAAACTGTTAACTGGATGAGTTCTGCCAATTAAGCAGTTTCACTAAATTGAAACTTATGCTTTCCGCTCCGATTATAAGCCCTTGGCGGGGAGGAAAACACATGAACAACTTTTCCTAAACTCTATTGAATTCTCATGGATGAAAGGGAACTTCAAGGCAATTCTCCAACCTGTCCATTTTAATGCCATTTCTGAAATTCCTTCCATCTTTCCACCATAACTTATCTTCTGTGGGGGTAAAGGGCAAAACTGTCCCCTCCTGAGAACCACAGGGAGATGACAATGTGCTCTGTCCTTGGGCTTTAGCTTTTTGTTTTCAAACAGTCAACGCCCTTCTTTCTAAAGTACCAAATGGCAAATTTCCCTTGAGATTTACCATTGGGGGAAAATAGTTTCTCTCCATATGACAGCAGAAAGCCTTGCTCCATCATTCTGTGTCTTAGATTGCCGAGTCCAAGTAAGAGATCTTCCTGCACAGAGGGGCAATATTTTTTGGTACTAAGTGTCTTCATGCTCTTTTGGACCCTTAAACTCAAGGACTTTGTACGTAGCCTGAGAGATCCATTCAAAAGACAAGTTTGATCTGTCATTTTCCTGCTTAAGATCAGCAAGTTAATGGTTTCCTGTCAACGTAAGGCTTAGGATCCAAACTTGACACTTTCCCTGGCTTGTGAGACACACTAAAGCCCACGCCCCTCCTGGAGGCTGAGTTTGAGCTGCACCGGCCTTCTTTATTCTTTAGCTTTGGCAGCATGTCATGTTTCTTCAGCCACCAGACCTGTCCCTCCAGAGTCTACCCCTATTCACCCTTCATCTCTCAGATATCATCTGCTCCAGGAAACCTTCTTCTCTGATGCCCACTCCATGCCCAAGGTACCCAGGTCCCCTGGTTATAAACCCTCTCAGTCCCACGTCATCTCCTTCATAGCATTCAATGCGATTTGAAACCACGATGGCAATTTTACACTTACTGGGTGATCATTTGATTATCTGCCTCTCCACCAAGTCTGTGGGCTCCTGAAAACAAGGACCATGTGTGTGGGGCTACCACTGAACTCCCAAAACTAAGCTCAGGATTTGATGTGTCACAGAAGTTCAGAAAATAATTGGTGGATGAGTGAATACTGAATCAAATCCTTTAGGATTTGCCGAGAACCACAAATTCTAGCATCTTCAGTCAGAGGTGGAAGAGTGCCAAGATGTCTTATTTTGTTGAATGTCAGCAAAAATCACTTTTTAGCTATCATAAACCCACGTGGGGGGGGAAATTATAAACAGATGAAGATGCCTGGCCCCTAATCCACTCCTCGCCTAGTACTGCATTCCTCATTGTGCATGTCACAGACATCTCTTTCTATTAAGTTTGTACAGTTTAAACTACACATGCAGGCATTAATAGTTTTTAAAAATTAAGGCAAGAGAAGCCACTTAGTACAGAGGGCATAACGTATTTAGATAGTTATATATATTTTTAATTGTACATGTATTTCAACTACTACTTCTAAACCCACTGCCATGATCTTAAAATGCATAGCAATAAGATTTTAGATAAAAGGAGTAAATGTCAGGTCTTTAAAAGTATTTGCTACAAAGTTGTTATCTAAATGGAGGAATCTCAATATTGGCCTTTTAGCAATCATTTCACTAGAATTTGCTATGCTATTCTACATGTAAAATGGCACGCAAAAACTAATTTCTTGGGAATGAGAAGTGTTCAACCTAGATTAATATTCTGCTTTAATCATAAGAGGTAAGAAATTTCTAATCACACTTTTGAGTCTAATAAAGCAGCAGGAAGTTTTAAAAAGAAAAATCACATGATACTCACCTGTAAGAAGAGGAAGTAAACTTCCGAATCATCCCTCTTCCATTTCAAACACAAGGAGGCTAGTAGCATATAGGTATTGAGGGGAATCAAATCTACATAAGGCATACCTGAAAACAAGAAAATCTCCATGTCCGGGGACAGAGAGAAAAGTGTAATGGTGAGTGGCTGAAACCCTCTGGTGCATGGGAAGTGGCCCCACTGTGTTCAGGAAATGTTGCCAAGTGTGCCCCAACAGCTTGTGTCCCTCATGGTTTGGGACACGACCTGAACCAAGCTCCCTGGAAGAAGTAATGAGCTAAGAGAAGGCTGAAATTAGGCCTCAAATACCTCTGCACCGAAACCTAGGTAAGTTCAGAAAAGTAATATTCTCCTACGGCCAAGGAAGACAGAGCACCAGCCGTGTGAACGAGAACTTGGCCAACATGCAGCACGACCTCCACCTGAACGACAGGGCCTACACTTCAGATGTGTAGGACCCACCCACTCCTGTGCAACCCACAGCACAGGCTGAGGCAACCAGGAACATACATAAGATGAGTTCACATAAAAATTATAAAGCTTAACAGGAAACCCAGTAAGACACACTTGACGACATATGAGAAAATCCATCTGATGCAATCTGATGAAGAAATAAAGCATTCTGAAAAGTACCTTATTCTTTATTCTTAAAGAGAGAAGGAATGCTAAACTTCCAATGAATGTGGAGATCAGAGAAAAAAAAAAAGGACAGATATGAAACAAACCAAATGGAAACCAAGAACATGGAAATAAAGGTTTTAAAGAAAAGGAATAGATATTTATTTCCTTAGAAATAGACACAGGTGAACTTGAATTGAAGATGACTTCACAGGAAAATTTTACCAATTATAGACAAAATAATTCCAACTTTACAGAAACTCTTAAAGAGAATTAAGATATACTTCCAGTTGGTTTATAAACTTTAGCAAAGCCTAGTAAAGAAATTATGAGAAAGGAAGCCAATCTTAGTCATGGATATCAATGTAAAGATCCTAAATGAAATATTAACATTCTGAACCCAGCAACAAATAGAAGAATAACATTATGACCAGTTTGGGTTTATTTCAAGAATGGAAGTTTAACATTGAAAACAATGAATATAATTTGTCACATTAATAAAGAATAAAAATTGCAAATGTCTCAATGGATGCCAAAAAACATTTGATAGGTTTCACCACTCATGTATGATAAAATCTTTTTAGCAAACTAGGAACAGAATTGTTTTAATCTGATTGTAATAGGATAGAATATGCTATAGGAACAGATGGGATTTTTAGTAGCTCAACATGTAAAAGTATCTCTTGCTTACACAAAGCCTGCTTATGGTCTATAGGCATTTGAGAATAGCTCTTGCCCAACAAGTGACCCAGATTTAGGATGGATTAGTCTTACACCTCCTATCATCACTTCTATGTAGCATTTTTCTGGAAGTCTTAGCTACTGAGTTAGGCAAGAAAAAGAAAAGATGTGATGACTGAAAAACAAAACTATTGTCCGGACACAGTAGCTCACACCTATAATCCTAGCACTCTGGGAAGTCAAGGTAGGAGGATTGCTTGAAGTCAGGAGTTCAAGACCAGCCTGAGCAAGAGCAAGACCACATCTCTACAAAAAAAATAGAAAAAATTAGCCAGGCATCGTGACACTTGCCCAGGAGTTTGAGTTTGCAGTAAGCTACGATGATACCACTGCATTCTAGCCGGGCCAACAAAGCAAGACTCTGTCTTTAAAAACAAAAACAAAAAAAACTTTTAATCACAAATAAGATCACAAAACAAAATCCAAAAGACTCTTAAGACCAATTACTAACAAAGAAGGTTATCAAGTTTTCTAGATACAAATTTATACTTGAAATTAATTGTACTTTTTGTAAAGAGGCAACAAACAAAAAGACATCTTTTTTAGAGGTACCATTTTTAACAGCAAGTAACCAGTAATGAATTGGAGAGAAAAACTCTACAAACATAAAACTTCTGCAATATGTTGAGAAGATTAAAAAGAAATTGAGGGGCTCATAATAATGAATTGGAAGACTTACATTATACAGGTGTCAGTTCTCAAATTCATCTATAGATATAATGAAATCCTGATAGATTTTTGGTGGAATTTGACACTGATTCTGAAATTTGCATAGATCAAAGGGCCAAGAATAGCCAAGATTAACTTTTTATGAAGTATGACATATATACAGTAAATGCTATAATTTGCATTAACCTGAGCTTACAACATTATTTTCTACCTACATGGAGACCCCATAACCACTCAAAGATATAAACATTTCCAACACTCTGTAAAGTTCCCTTGTGCCTTTTCCAGATTATAAACCCCTCCTCAAGAGGCAACCACTAACTGATTTCGACCACTAGCGATTAGCTTTCCCTCATTTTGACATCATCATTGGAACCATGTAGTATGTACTTCTTTTTGACTGGTTTAAGACACTTACACAACAAGGCAATTTTTCTACCAGAGAGCAAGAAGCGTCTTGGCTGTGGTGTGCCCCTCCTGCTACGCTAATGCAGCCCATGGCGTCTCTAGCCA
This sequence comes from Microcebus murinus, assembly GCF_040939455.1. Classification (NCBI taxonomy): domain Eukaryota; kingdom Metazoa; phylum Chordata; class Mammalia; order Primates; family Cheirogaleidae; genus Microcebus; species Microcebus murinus. The sequence continues at coordinate 15,029,747 of NC_134120.1, read as the reverse complement.
TGGCGTCTCTAGCCATGGCATGTACAGCTTCTCCAGCATCTGGTTCCTGCAGTGAACTCTTCTCATTACCAAGGCCCTGCGTCACCAAGTGCCCAGCAATGCTCAGCATTCACCAGCTTTCCACAGCACACCACCACCACCACCCCTGCCCCACCTCAAGCAGCTGTGCAGCAGAAAGCCACCTATGAGACATGTCATATATGCTTCCCCGATGCCTGCCCAGGAGCTTTGCAGCTAATTGCTGCTGGCAGGGAGCCACCCCATGAATAGCTTCCCCAGGAACCCCTTGGGTGGCTTCACAGTGATTTTTAAAGCTGTGGTACTTCTTGATAGATGATTTTCCCCAGCACACCAAAAGGGAGAATTTCTAGCAAGTTCCACTGGCACAGCATCTTAGCAACTTGTCCACCACCCATAAAGCCACAGCCACGCCCTTTCTGGCAAGGTCTAGAAGCTCACCCTGGGTACAGAGAAATGGGGAGGGAATCTCCCTCCATCTCAGCCCCAGGAGTAGTGTATCTGCTTTCTGTAGTGTCAATTCACAAAACTACATGAAATGTATAATTTCCTAGGAAAGTACAGTTTAATACTGACCACATTAGCGAGAGAAAGCTTAAACAAACCAATTTCATGTAAGAAACAGAGAAAGTTACCCCTCACAATAGCACCAGGTTCATATGGTTTTACTGAGTATTCTACAAAACTGTCAAAGACCAGATAAATCCAATGTTACATAAACAGTATCATTGATAGCACCAGAAAAGAATATTACAACTGCTATCACAAAATCAGTATAAAACTCCATCAGACAATAATAATCCAATCTCATTTAAAATCTAGTGTCCCGTGACCAACTAAGGACGTACTCCAGGAATGTATATTTTGTTCAATGGTAGGAAATGTAGCAATATAACATACCATATTAATAAATCTAGCAAGAAGAACCATAAGATTTCCATAGTGCTAAAAAAAAAAAAAAGCCTTCAAAATTCAACACCCATTTCTTGATTAAAAGACATACACCAAGAAAATAGGAATTGGTGGATATTTACCTGAGTCCTAAAGTCAGCATCTTATTTAACTTACTTACCTTTCTAGGTGGTGAAATGCTAGGGGAATTTCAACTATCATCAGGAACAAAATACAGATGCTATCTCTGCTATTATTGAACATTATACTATTTAACATTAACATTCTATTTAGCCAATTCACACAAGATAAATCAATAAGAGGCATAAGAATTAGAAAAATAAAACTATCTTTATGGGTAAATGATATGATGGCATACCTAGGAAAACCAACAAACAATGAACAAAATATCTCCACAGTAAAATAATTTAGTAAGGTAGCGTATATAATGAAATACAATAATACTTGGGAATAATCTTAACAAGAAATTTACAAAACCTGTAAGAAGAATATTTTAAAATACTCTTGAAAGGCAAAAAAAAGTAGACTAAAGACATCCTTTGTTCTTAGACAGAATGAATCAGCATCATAAAGGTGTCAGTTCTCTTTAATTTATAAATTCCAACAGAATTATTAACTCCAATAAAAACATCAACAAGACTTTTTGGTTTTTATGAAGCTAGGCATGATAACACCAAACTTCATATGGAAAAACAAACATGCAAGAATAGTTCAGAAAAGACTGAAGAAAAGCCATGGGGGGAAAAGTCCTGCCAGGTATTAAAACAAACCCCAAAGTTTTCTTAAATTAAAACAGGGTGGTCCTGCACATGAAGATGACAGGGAGACTGACAGACTAGAAAATGCAGCAGACCTAACTACTTTGGAAGTTTCCCATATGAAATGTGGTATTTCAAGTCACTGGGGCAAAGATGGACTCCTTAATAAGTTGTACTAGGATAACTGGATAGCCATGTGCAAAACATAAAGTTAGATCTTTCACATGGATCTTAGATGTAAATATAAAAACTGAAACTACAAAAGTGCTAGAAGAAAACAGGGGGGATTCCTACAACCTGGGTACAAAAAACAGCTTTGTAAATATGAGCAAACTCCATACGAAATTTTTTAAAAGATTAATAAAGTTGACTACTTAAAAAACCTTTTCACAGTGAAAAAATACCACAGGTCAAAGGACAAATGAAAAACTGGGAGAAAATGTTTATATCACATACTACAAATAAAAGGCTGATATCCCTAATACATTAATAACTACATATATTATATATATAAACACAAACATATATAAACTCATACTGGAGGGAGGCCAAAAGCCCAATAGAAAAATGGACACAATTCATGGACAATTCACAAGATAGAAATGGTCCTTGAATGTATTAAAAGATGTCCAAGATTATTCATAAGAACAGAAAAGCAAATGAAAGTTATACTGAGATACCATCTCTTATCAGATTGGCAGACATTAAAGAGCTTAAAAGCACTGATGGTAAGGATGTGTCATCCATCGCTGGTGGGCAAACTGGTGTAACCTCATGGAGGGGAATCCGGCAATAACTACACAGACAAAAACCTGCAAATATCCACTTATCTCTTGACCCCAGCAGTCCCACTTTTAGGAATTTACGCTTCATATAAAATGAATATATACATGCACAAGGCTGTTCATTGCAGGATTATGTATAATTACAAAATATTGGAAGTAAATACTTAACACGGGTGAGTATTTAATCCCAAATCCCAAATGCTCCAAAATCTGGAAGTTTTTCAATGCTGATGTGACACCACAGGCGAAAAGTTCCACACCTGACTTCACGTGATAGGTCACAGTCAAAACTTATTTTAGTCACAACTTAAAATACTGCATAAAATTACCTTCAGACTATGTGTTCTATGACACAAATGAATTTCATGTTTAGACGTTGGGTCCCAGCCCCAAGCTCTCTCATATTTATGCAAATATTCCAAAATCTAAAAACAAAATCTGAAATCTGGTTCCAAGCATATTAGGTAAGGGATAGTCAAACTGTATGTAGAGACAAGTTTAATAAACTATGACATAATATCCTATAGCTGCAAAAAATTAAATGAATAAAGATTTTCATAAACTAATAAAGTGACCTCCACAATATACCGATAAGCAAAGCACAGAAGAACACATATTGTATGCTAACTTTGTTATGTATAAGGAGAGGCTAGAACTACATACAGATATTACATATGCATCTAATTTATGCAAAAAGAAACATGGGAAGGATAAACTAATGAGACTGGCAGGTAGAAATGGAATAAAGGGATTTGAGTGGGGAGTGACACTTCTTAGTATACTTTTTGTAGAGTTTTGCCCCCTGGAACCATGTTAATGTTTCATGAACTCAAAAATCACCTCCACGAGAGTGAGCATACAATCTGCAAAATTTACGCTTTGAGAAACTACAGACCAAAGGGCCCAGGGTCCTTAACAGACAAACTGAAAAGATGAGAAAGGGATGGAGAGAAACTGGTCGATTCAAAAAGATTTAAAAGACATTTTGAGTTTTAAAACAGACGAATTCTGGGGGCCAGGGATACACACATGGGTGATAAAACTGAAGAACTGTAAGGAAGTGCTAGTCAGGATAGCGGTTAATTTGGGAGAGATGGAAGGTTTGTGTTTTAGGACACACTACATAGAGATCTGAGACTGCTGACAAATTATACTTCTTGACTTACATCGTGAATACAAAGGTGCCTAACGTATATGAAGCTGCACAGTTGTTTTGCGTGGTATTATAGATCTGTTTCATTTTACAGTGAAAACTTTTCGAAGAAGACTAAGTACCTGGCCATTTCTCAGTTGCCATGCAATGCTCATCTGCAGGCAAGCATTTTTCTGCCACTTAGTATCGTTTTGTAACACGCTCCTTCCATTAGATAGTACGTGATCAGAGAACCAACTCTAATTTTCAGATTAGCTTAAGAAAAACAGGGACAGGAGGTTGTAAGTATTGCCAATAACAACTTTCGCGATGCATTCCAGTACCAAGTATAAATTCTCAATCGTGTCTGCTCTCAGCTGTTTTAGATCATCTGCACTGCCATCCTCCTTCAGTAGCACAATGAAAATACAACCCCACTTTCTTAAGAAAAAAACTATAAAAAGGTACCAAGAAAAAGGCCTAGTGTTCTTACATAAGATAAGGCCTGAAATTTTGTTAACTCCCTGGACACATTTATTATAATCCTGGCTGCAGGCAGTTCTGGCGTGAGTTTTCAAGATTTCATGATTTGTGCTGACTCTTAAACACTGAAAACATTTTGGGGAGGAAAAAAGCAAAAATCAAGGCTGTTCACATTGTCCAAGTTCTTTCAGTCAGTTGTGCAAACTGCAACTGATTAAGTCGGGTACATGGGCTGACAAACCCAGCTTAGCATGCAAGCAGCAGCCTCTGGTCTAGAAAAAGGAGCCACGTGACTTAGTGGGTACTACATGGGTACCATTTCCCAAGGGGGGGCCCTTCCCATTCCAAAGGCAGCGCCATATTCATTCTCATCTCATGCATCCAAGAACCATGTCCTTCCCCCAACCTAGGCAGAACTGCGGTCTCCCTGTAAGGTCAAGGTCCCCAGAAGTCTGGATGAAAGTACAAGAAATGTTTGCTTCACCAGCAACCCAAGGCAACATCATGAAAAATACCAAGTTCTCTCCCACTCTGCGGTTCTTGCCACCTTGGGCACCCAAACACAAGCAAGTTTGGTTCCTTATCTTCGTCCTCAAGGAGGAGACAGCCATTTGAAAATGGTCCCAGTGCCTTCCCTATGTCCATCTTCTGCTTCTGTAAATGAAGAACCTATAGATGGGTTCCCCCAAATTTGAGTGTTAAATGCTAAGAAGTGCAGAGAGATCTAGTTACAATATTGAAAAGAACGTGACAGGACTAGAGTAGCCAGATTTCAGAGACACAAAACAGGATGGTGGTTGCCAGGGGCTGGGGGGGAAGGGAGGGGGAGGGGGAGGTGTTTAATGGGCACAGAGTTTCAGTTTGGGAAGACGGAACAGATCTGGAGTTGGATGGTGGTGATGGTGGCATAATATTAATGTGCCCGATGCCAATGAACTGCTCACTCGGTGGTTAAAATGGTTAAGTTTTATGTTACCATATGCTTTTCCACAACCAAAAAAAATAAAAGAGACATGAAGGGTATCCTTGGGGAAAATTGTCTTGTGAAGTTCATAATCATCTTTTATTTCCATTTAGAAAGGCTGTGATTTCTTAAAGGGGAAAAGACCTTTAACTAGCCAGCCCAATGGATATTCATTCCTCTGAGCGGCTCGGTCAGCCAGCAGTAAACCTTAACCCGAGTCTGCACCCGTGCAGGCCTGGGAGGCTGTGGGATCCCAGAGGCAGCCACTGCGAGTCTCAGTCCCAAAGGTGGCTGACCAGGAAGCTTAATGAAGCTGAAGCTTCAGGGTCCTTTTCCCTTGCACAGGCCTGGCCAGTACCTTTTTTTCTTAACAAGGACCTACCCCTTCCCCTAGACAATTGTGTAAGCTTCCACAAAACACGGGCCCACCCCTGTGGGCCCCAGCATTACACAGACCTGATTTCGATCCCATCTGTTCCTCAACAACAGGTAAGTTACGAAGCTTTGTTTCTTTGCCTCAGTTTCCTCATCTGAGAAATGGCAACAATGATAATACTGACTCATTGTGTCATATGAATTAACTGCAATAATCCAGAAAAACTGCTTAGCCCTGGGCCTGCTCATTATAAATTCTCAATAAATGTTCTATTTTTATTATCATCGTTACCCGAGTTCCCTCTAGAAACCAGGGCAAATTCTTTCAACCAAAACTGTCTTTGGTATTTTCTTGGCTGTGTTGCCTTTAATTCCTACCACTAGTGACTACTATTGGCTCTCAAATTTTATGGAATTAAAGAACTTCAAAAGATAAATACATATAAATACAGTATAATCTATTTGCAAACATTAAACTATTTTTCATGCTTCAGTGTAATTGAACACACCAGTTTTTCGCCAGGGAGAACAAATGTACTGCAAAGATCAGGTCTGTTACATTTAATACCATGACAAAGGAAGTAAGATCTTACAAAGTGGGTCCCACAGTGGCAATGCTCTCCAACAGACACACCCAAGGGCTCTGCTGCCTCCAAGAAGTGATTGAAAAGTGAAGCATGGGTGCAAGACGACTTGTAGACTTCCTGGAAATGTCTCAAGAAGCATGATCGCTTGAGCCCAGGAGTTTGAGGTTGCAGTGAACTAGGCTGACACCACGGCACTCTAGCCCAGACAACAGAGTGAGACTCTGTCTCCAAAAAAACAAAAAAGTAAAGCTCAAACTATTTCAGTGTTTTGCAGCAAGACAGGCATGATGGGAAAGATATCTGGAGAGAAAGTACAAACATCGGGGTCTACTCACTGTGACCCTGGGCCAGCTGAGAACAGATCACAAGGGTAGAAGCCTACTTTGTAAAAATAATTGTGCCAAATGAGTGTTAGTTTTCCTTGATTAACTATAAAGGTATACATGGAGCCATTTATGTAAGTGGAACATTTTAGGAATGTTTCCCTTTCAATATATGGATCGTTTACAAGAGTTTTAGGTGAAGAAATGGAGTATTTCGGAAGCATGCTAGCTCTGCGGTCCCCAACAGCTATGGCTGCAGACCAGTACCGTCCGTGGCCTGTTAGAAACTCAGCTACACAGCAGGAGGTGAGCAGCAGAGGAGTGAGCGAAGCCTCATCTGCATTTGCTGCTCCCTGTCACTCACTGTCCCTAAACATTACTAAAGGAGGCAATGTTTGAACCACATTCATACACTCCTAGGAACAGAAAACTCAATTTGTTAGCTATTCTTGTACACAGAAGACTAATAGGACAAAATTGTTAAACTGTCCTTGAAAAACTCCAGAGTGTGTATCCACCATGGCCAAAAGCTAACCATTCGTTCAGAAGACACTGGAAAAATAATCTGTCACTCCCACAGCCTCAAGTATCAGGGCACAGAATTTGGTCCCTGAGGCTGGAAACTCATTTTAAGTAATTGAAGGAATGAGAGACTCTAAGTGTTGCAAAGATTCATGAATTAGTATCAGCTAGGCCATTCAGGCCCTTGGCAAAAGGTTTTCATAAATAAAGTTTTTATTATTATTTCTAAAACAATCATTCCTGTACTGCTGTGGGGCAGCAGAATTTGGCCTTTAGAGATACAAATGGCTCATCTCTCTGTTAAACATCTGATTTGAATCCAGTTTCTGGCCTTCTGCAAGACGGATAGCTCTCTGTCAGAACCTTTCACGTCCTGGGTCATGTTCAAGTTTTTGCTCATCTTTAAGAAATTAAAGAATCATCCACTAATTATGTTCCTATGTTGTTATTAAATCCAATAAGAACACAGAATGAAATTAGCGTTCTCTTCCTACAAAGTTGTTGTTCTTTCTCCCACCCCAGAAAACCCTCTCTTATCTTTTGTAAAGAATCACATGAATTTTATTTTAGGAGAAACATCATCTCTTATCCTTGTTAAAATACTGGAGACTGAGCAACTACCAGAGAAGAGAGAGAGATTAAAAGCGGTTTGTTATTAAGAGGATCAGAGGTAGCACCTAGTGCCCCAGGGGGACATGCTAAAACTCAGTCCTGGCTTTCTCAGGCTGAAAGGTGTCAGTCCCTCCATCCAAGAAGCCACGACTTTGCAGTGCTGGTGTAAGAATAAAGTGGACACCTAACACTCAGGACATATGACCACTGCCATGATGATCTATTTATTACTTTTTTTTTTTTTAATGGGAAGTTGGAAAAGGTCTCTCCTGTTTCTAACACTTTATCTCTTCTTAGGCAGGCAAATGAGGAAGGATTCAATGGCAAAAGTAGGCAGAAGAAACTAAAAATCTTACCTAAGTTGGGCCCCTTCTTTACCCTGTAAGTCATTCATTGCTAGAGGATCACACAAGGCCAGGAGATTTATGGATAGACCCCTTAACACCAGCCAACAGGCAACATGCTACTCTCTTTTTAGGGCTGGGAGTGGGAGGGCGCATGGAAACACTTACGTAGTAAATAAGCAAACAAGGGTCCCAAACTGTCCACACCACTGGACAAATAGAACAGTCACATTTTATGACTCCCTGGATATAAGCTAACACAGTAAGTAACTGACTACAGTCACCTGTATTTAAAAAGAGAGCTGATTTCTCATCTACTTTTGTAACAGAAAAATGTTGGTTAAACAAGCAGATTTGGGAGACTTAGTAAAGAAAATTTCCACTGAGATTGCTTCCATATGCATTTGCTTTAACGTCCAATCTGAACTATTGTTCATAAGGATAGTTGAGATGCACTAGACCAGGACGGCTCATTCTTAGGAACTGAACTGTGCATTTCCTAGTTTTGTCAGCTTAGCATTGTGAGTGCTTTTAAGATACATGCCAGTCTTTCAAAACATCATTCGCTCTTGGTCAGCTGTTGCTTAGATGCTGGATCTTAGATGCTGGAGTGAGATGCCCATTTTCTCCAGTGCCCAGTGTGGCCTCTGGCAGCTCCAGACTCGCTCAACCTGCAGACGCAGGCTCAGTCTCCACTGTGCTCATCCCGCCCAAGGATGAAGGCTACACCCTCATGAAAGCAGCCGGTGAAAACGTGTTCTGGCCTGACCTGATCATAAAGGCCAGGAGAAGCGTCCACTGCAGGAGCTGCCCCTGCAGCCCAGGAGCTGGTGGACCTGCGCCGGCAGAGCTGAGCTTCTGCCCCTCATGAGGGGAAATGGAGAAAAAGGAGGAGGAGGAGGAGGTTGGTAGCTATGTGAACTTTGGTCTTTTTGATAAAACATCTTCTGGAACATGTTACATATAAAAGCTAAACTCTTTAAGAATAAAGCCTGATCATTCCCACATTTGCCCAAAGCCAGTCACTGTGCCAGGCACTGGATTACCAAGATGAAGGCAAGTTTTATCCTTAAAGGAAACAGGTGTGGGGACAATTGGAATAGGGTAGGACTCGGGGTCTAGCCCAGACTAAGGGGAGCATCTCTCTCTGCCAGGAAAAGGGCTTCCTGGCAGAGGCATCACTCCAACTGAGCCTTGAAGACAAAACAGTCCAGGTGGAGAACCTTTCTGTTGGCCAGCATCCCCATTCAGTCATTTTGGATAATTAGTAGCTACTTCCTGATTGCCTCATATGCTAAGACTTTGCTGGGAAACCAGGGGACCTAGGGATGACACAGAGCCTCCCTGACCTCCACACAGCCTGGACAGCTGCCTACCTAGAGCTTGCGGGACCCCACCCCTCTGCCTCTCACTTCTCCCAATCAAACAAGCCTAGCTGGATAAGACACCTCATTCCCAGCAAATCCTCAAACCGAATCTGAAGATGTACTTGGGTTGTTACCAGAGAAGGGCCAGAAGAAGGCTCTAGAGCCAAGGGGACAGCTGCCTTGGGATGACTCTCCTCCCTCCGTCAGTGTTGGGGGGAAGAGTGAAGGCAGACGTGAGCTGCTGCACTGGACAACCCCCCCAGCCAGGCCCCAGCTGGAAATCTGTCACCAGTTAGCATCGGGATGATGCCGGAACTTCTGCCTGAAGCACTTACCGCTCTCAAGCAACTGTGATCAGCTCAAACCCCCGCTACCACCCGCTTCGGGATTAAACTCCTCCTTACCCAAAGTTTAATGATTGTCATATGAGTATGGTTTTCTTAGTAATGTAAGCTTAATTCTTAACTGTCCATTAATTGTTTCAGAAAAATGCTTCAGATGAGGGCAGAGATCACGCCTGTGTACCTTTTGCGCACTCCGTGACAGAGCTTAGAAGCATCAGAATCCCCACCAATTGATTTTTTACTTCCTTAGGGTGGAATTCCTCAGCTGTGACAGAAGGACCCAGTGACCTTTTCAGGCAAAGCAGAAAGGCATCTGTGACACAGAAAACATCCACATGGCAAACCACAAAGTGCACGAGTGACACGTTGACTTCCTTATGTACCTTTTTGCCCTGTTTCTGTTTACAGCTCGGTCTTTGTTTCCATCATCCACGTACTTAACAAGTCTGTTATGACATCGCATTACAAACTGTCTTCAAATGAAATAGTAAACATAACTTTACTCTTCAAAGACAAAATCCGCACGTGGATCCCCGCCCTGGCTGGGGCATGTCTTGGAGCACGTGGAGCATTTACAAATCGAAATCTCCATTGAATACAGGGTGACACAAACAGACTTTGGATGGGTGTCAAGAAACACAACAAGAATCATCTCTGGAGGCTGTATTTTAATCTTGGATCTTTTGTTACTCTTGCTATTTTAGAATGAAAAAGAAAAACAGTGAGTCTTTTTATCTGAGAAATCTGACTTCAAGCATGACTGGTTTGTTAATCAAAACGTGTTCTGCTTACATTTGCAACATGAATGCTATTTCTCTCACTTTACATTTCCCCAGCTGTTCAAAGAAACCTTTTCTGATAAATGCCCATACTCTAAATGAAAACACGCAAACACACTCATCGCATTAGTCAGACTTGATAGAGGGAAAGCGTGGTACCTTGCTCTTGAAAAGAAAGGTTAACCCAGAAGTCTTGTTCGGTACACCTGGGAATGTATAGTACCCTTGCAATTATAGATTTAGTTTTCTAATTCTGCATGCTTTTGGCTGATATGTAGATAAGCATGTACTACTCAGCACTGTAGAAGATGGCTCATGAGTTCGTGCATGACATGAAAGCCCTCTCAGAGCCCAGAGTCTGATAATCTGTGGATTAGCCCCAAAGGATGGATTCTTACAGACTCAGATGAACAGGACTAGAACCTCAGCACCATTTACAATATTGTTCCAGTTGCAGAATCATTCTAAACTTTAAACAATAGACATACAATAGGCTATGGGCCACAACTCACTTATTAGTTGGAAATTGATTCTAAAGACAAAACTGTGAGATATCACTATATAGTCCTCTAGATCAGTGATCCCCAACCTTTTTGGCACCAGAGACTGGTTTCATGGAAGACTATTTTTGCAAGTGATGGGGAGCGGCTGTAAATACAGATGAAGCTCCACTATCTCACCTGCCACTCACCTCCTGCTGTGCCCTATGTAACTCCCTTGCTACCACCTGTTTCTCCCAGGCTCCATCAAACCTGATGAAGGAGCAGTCTACACTTGTCGTCTCTTTTCCCTGCTTATCCAGTGTTCTCTCACCCGTGATCTAGCTTCTAGCCCTAATCTTTCACTGACATGGCTATCCCGAAGGTCACCAATGTCCTCTCTGATGCTAAATCCAATGGACTTCTTTGAGATCTTGCCTTACTTGACCTGTCATGTTTGGTTCTGTTGACCAATCCCTCTATCTTCAGGACAGCAATTTTCTCCCTCCTTATTTTATCTAATACCCCTCACACTCATTTCTGAACTCCTCTTAGTATTCTGATGGGCTCTGTCTTCAGCCATCCTCCTGTCTCATGGTACATTGCTTCTTCTTGAAGCATCATCTACTTCCTTGGCTTCAACTACCGTTCCTATCCAGTAATCCTCAAACGTTTGCCTCCAGCTCACAAATCTCTGTGCCCTAGACTCACAAATGCAGCTGCGAACTGGACAGCTCCTCTCACATCTCTTACAGATGTCTTAAACTTAACAAGTCCAAATCTACATCAGTCATCTTAACTTCCACCCTCATCACCAGTAAGCTCCTTCCTAGGTATTCCACATGCTAGAGAGAAGGTCCACCACCCACTCAGTACTCAATGCCAGACGGGGGCATTCTTGGAAATTCCTTTAAGTTCAGTTTCCACATCTGGCTCAGCAAATACTGCAGGTTCTATATTTCTTAAGTCTTTATATTTCTTCCAATCCCTACTGCTACTGTTTAGTCAAGGACTTCACACGTTAGGCCTAGTTCACTTTGAAAGTATCTTTACCTCAACAGTTTTACCCTCCTCCAATCCATTCGTCATGTGTCATATTTGATTATGTTGGTCAATATGCAAAGGCATATTCTATAGAGGGTCTTACTCCTCTCTTAATAATAAAACCTTACCAAAGCATAAATTTTCCAAATCTTAAAATATGCCAGAAGACCTACCCATACAGGCAATGACCCCAGTTATTTCAAGATGATTGGGCAAATATTGGCAGATAGTATTTCAATGTGATCGGGCAAGATAGATTTCCATTTGCTTCTGTGTCAAACAAATAAATGCTCTTTTGACTTCAGTGTATTCATGCAATGGGATATCATGGAAAAGTGAAAGTGAGTTAAAATTACATATGTCTACATGGCTGTAGCACACAAACCTGATATTGAATAATGTCATACAAAAAAATAAAAATATTTCATTTATATGAAGGTTAAAAATGTGAAAAATACTGTGTCACTTAGGTGTACACATATAAGTAAAAAGAAAATATATGGAAATGATAAATATCAAGTTCAGGATCATTGTTAAATCTGGCTGGACCATATTCTGGCTAGACCAGAATCTTGGCTGAAACCAAGAAGGGAGGACCAAGGGGGGACCGTTAACTTTGTTGAAATTTCTCCTATTTTAAGCTGAGTGTTGGCTACAGCGGTATTTATTGTAAGTTTCCTCATACCCTTTTTGTATATATTACTTAATACATCGTTTCAAAAGTAATTTCCGAGAACAGATTTTTAAATAAAGACCATTTAACACCATTCTAAGCTCTATCGACCCCTCACTCCTCTCTCCTAAACAGCTACCTTGTAAAGCGACCAACCAATACACCATTAGAACAGAAAAGGTTGCTGAACTCCAGCCAGATGAAATCTTATCCTCAAGCCATATTGGATTGAACAAAGCTTCTGAACAATAAAAGATTTTGGAATCCACCAGAATATAATGCGTTGCAGTTAACCACACCAAGTGTTCATTTTCAGAAGGGCTTTTGTCTCGCACGCCTTACATAACTGCACTTGTCTGACCTTTCTTCTAACAGGGCGAGAAGTGTCAGTGCCTGCAGCCACTTCCTGAGAGGGCTCCAAAGTTTACACTCACCAACTCCCGCGTGGATGCACGGGGAGCACAGCCTCAGACAGCGGCCGAAGGGGAAGCGGCGTGTTCTCTACGGAGCCGGCTAGCAAGGCCGATTTCCGGACACAGCTCCTGCTTTCTCTGCCAAAGCCCCGGGGATTCATGGGCTGTCGCCAGGAAAATGGCGAGTGTTCAACGTGGGCACAACCCAAACCCCTCTTTATGCACAACTGTCAACTCCCGAGATGCCCCAAAGCCAAGGGCATTCAGCTTCCTGAATTGCTTTCCCTACACAGGACCCCACGCGTTAGCACAGAGATAGTGAGGAAATGAAACCGTCTGGAATGGCACGCTCACTTTCAAAGGACTGGAAGCTCCACACACCTGAATGGTGTCGAGACAAGATCTCGGCTCTGGCTCTTTTAACGTGAGAACAACGGTTGCAGTTCTGCCCTTGGTAATTTGTCAGGCATCGCCCAGCTGCTACGTTTGGCATTTTCACTTGTCTGAGGGCTGGCAAGAGTGCCCGCCAGGACCAGAAAGAGGAAGAAAGGAAAGGCCTCCCGCGGCACACGGGCAGGGCAGCCTTCCTCTCTGAGCACCACTCCAAAGGCAAGGCACGGCAACCACAAGTTTTCAGAAAGTAGAAAGACCACGATTCAAAACTCTCTTTGGAAGTCCGCACTCAGGCAAAGCTGAGGATTGCCAAAAAGCATTTCTGTTCATTGAGTGCAGAAAAAAGGAAAGTCATGACATCAAGCTAAAGACTTCAAATAGCCCGAGGCTGGAGCATAAAGTTCAGGTTTATTGACCGAGGTATGTAATCACTGAGAAAACAGATGTCCAAAGAGTCTCAGAGCAGCGCGAAGTCTACTGTTTGCTGCTTTAAAGCCACTCAGTCCGCACGCTTGCAGTCCTGCTTAGAAACGACAGGCTGCGGGGCTCTTTGTGACGACTCATACCCTGGGCCACGGGACACCTCTACTGAGAGTTCCTGGAATCCACAGGGCTAAGCAGGAATCCTATAGCGTGGGCTTCAAGGATGGTGTTTTATTCAGCAAGTCTTTGAACAGGCTGAGTGTGATTGGGGCAAATCCCAAGTGTTAAATAAGATCTTAATTATTTGGCAGAAACACTGGTTCTTCACAATTCCTACCCCTCGCTTCTAACCAGTGTCATGGTAGCAGCTTAGAGCAGTGTGCCCTGGAGGGCCCCAACCTCCCACCTCCTCCAGGGCAGCAAAAGGACAAGGACAAGGACAATTCCAGGGCCCACGTGCCCCACTGCTGCCCCCGCCACCTTCCCTCTGGCCTACCGGGGACAGGAACATCCCTAGCTGGAGACTGTCATTTTCTTCCCTAAAAAGTAGAAGCTCTCTGGACAGCTTGCTTTACCAGTAAGGATGAATATTTCCGCAGCTTTATTAGTAGCCAGGCACTGGGCTAAGGGCCTGCGGAAACGGAGGCTTCGGTCAGCCACCAGCACACAGCTGATAGGCGATGGAGCCAAGATGTGGCCCAAGGTATTGTGAAGCCTAAGAAGGGCAGTGCTGTGCTGTGCGCCAGGTGGATGACTCTTAAGGTGCACCTCATGCGACTTCCTCTCACCTAAGGTGGTTTATGGGAAAGAACTCAAAACAGTCAATCCCAAGAGCAATTTTTTTTTGAACCACGTCTATTAGATGGCTAGCTGGACCCAAGAACAAAAGAATTCCTGGTCTGGTTGGAAGACAAGACTTACACACACTGAAAGAATGAGAGACTGCACCGAGAGGGCATGTCATTAAGTGCTTAATTGGAAGGTATGGGCTTTAAACCCTACAGGAATTCAAAGACAGACCCCAGACCTCCAGGAAGCTCTCTGACCAGGGGCTTGAAGTGGGTGCGGGGAGGAGGAGGGCAAAGACCAGTACTTAGGGGAAATGACTGGACTTAAAATAGGAGGTTCAATGACAAAGCTCAAACGATGTGGGTAGTAGGCACTCGGTATTTGTAGAGGAGAAGGGAACAAGAAAGTTGAAAGCAAGCAGGCTCTTTTAGGAAAGAAGACACTCACCAGGGGGACTATTATCAGACATAGGTTACTTAAAAAAAATCTTACCCCCACAGCCCTTATCAGGATCAAGAGGAAAATCTGAAGGCGTCACAAGAGCCTGAGCAACAACCACAGAGCTCTGCCGTGGCCCCAGAACAAGTCACAGACCCCACAGAGCAGGCGGCCCAGCCTCCTCCCATCTCGCACATGCTCAGGGCGTCCCTCCCACCCCGAGGAAGGACCTGCTTGGGAACCAGCAGGAGACCAGCTCTGCAGAAGAGCCGCTGAGGGCAGCAGGCTTCTCATGCCTACGTGGGCTGCGGCGGGGTCTGTGCGGGGGAATCTGGGTGCTGGGCACAGGGAGGGACAGAGGTCAGGAGATGACAGATTTGGAAAACGCTTATCCTAAATGAAGAATTGCCAAAATGAAGACAGAAAACAGGGAGTCAAAGCAAGCCCCGAAAAGCGATGGCTCAATGATCTATGGGAGACTCCAAACATGGTTAATGCAAGCTCCAAAGCAATTTCAGGTTAAGTGTCATTCTCTAAAATATTTAGAAAGTTAAGTCAGGTTCAAGTGTAGATACTGAAGACCAACTAAAAAGCCACCCCTTCCCTCCCAGAGAGCATGCCGCCCCCGGGAGGAAGGCTTCCCCGGCCAGAGGGAGGCAGTGCCGCCCTGGCTGGAACTCTGAGGCTTGGTGTCAGACCCATTCCTCAGTCCTGGCTCTTCCTTGGGCCGAGCCACCGTCATCCCTCTCCCTTCCAGCGCTAGAGTTTGGTGCACAGAAGGGTCTGTTAAGGTTGGAGAGGTTCCAGGATTAAACGAGTTGCATCGAGTTTCCCAGAAATGGATTCATAATGTAATAACCAAAGAATTTCACACTGGCCACAGTGTGATAAATGCACTGCCAAACTTAAATTTTCAAAGCCCACTTGGATGGAGGCCTTTGTTTCTCATCCTAACTCTGCCCTTGACCGACTGTGTGATGTTAGGCAAGGTGGTTCATCACCCTCGGATACAGCTGCAAAATGGGAAGGATACTGCCTGTCACAAGGTTGCTGTGAAGCTACTGACTGATTTAACCTTGGTCGTACAAATCTAGTGATGCAGGCTTCACCCCAGACCGGCTACACCAGGACCTTCGAGACTGGAACCCAAGCATTAGCTGCCATAAAAGCTGCCCAGGTGATTCAAATTAGCAGCCAAAGCAGAGAGCCACTGCACCATACCAGTTTACTTTATGACAGTGACGGCAATAATGACCAAGATCATCACTGGATGGTGGCTTCATGTGATCTGGTGGTTGAAAGAATTATTCCAGAATCTTAGGAGCAGGAGCTATGTTTCTTTTGCACTTCCCGTCATTACCTGCAAGCTTTAGGCTTTCAGCAACTCCTTTGATGTCAAATGGAAGTTTGAAATGCTTACAAATCTTAGTCTGAGGTTCTTCAGGCAGCAAAACTATCTTTGAAGATGGCATCTGCATGACAATAGGCCCAGCCTATGGCAAAGCTTTCATCTTAAAACTTGCCCAAAGGTCAGCTTCAGAGAAAGAAAAATGGGAAATATGAGAAAGGTGACTTTACTTAAAAGGAAGAAAAATGCAATTTTCCATCAGGGAGGTTGACTGCCTGTCTTTGTCCAGCTAAGAGCAGGTCACAGGGCAGGAGGTGGGATGAAAGCCAGAGGCAGACACTGCTTGGGGCTACTTTTTCAGAGATTTTCCCTGATGTGTTAAAAGCAGTGCCCGCACTGCCCTGGCTGGCCTTTGACTCAGGAGCGACACCCTTTCCTGGAGAATTTTGCCACACAGCTTTTTAGTTTTAGGCTTATGAGGCACCTGGAATTAGTAGACACATGCTTCAAGACCATTCTCCTGACCTCGGGATTAGTAAGGAGAGACCTGAGCTGTGTTTATCACGTGCCTCCGTCTCCAAAATGCTACTGCTGGATCCGTCACCACTGCGGGCTGAAAAGGACAAGGCAGGTACGTCACTAATTCAGCCAGTATGTAAAACCTTCACATCATGCACCATTAATCAGACGTTCCATAAATTAATTGATTATGCCACTCACCTCAAAGATCTAAGTGGATTCTATTTGTTCTTTCAGAATTAAGTAATTTAAAAACCTAGGAAATCTAAAACAATAATAATCAATTTTGAACCATACTTGATTATGTCTGAAAGTTCAATATCCCTCATAACTATGGGTTAATTTTCTATGTGGATTTTATGGCAGCGTGCAGGCAATTTAAAGATGTAAAATTTGGAATAGCCACTGTTACTCTCAGAAGTCGTTAACTGTATGTCTTCAGGCATACACATTTGTAATATCCTTAGAAAAGTCCTTTTTTGCAACTAAACCTCGAGGGCCATTAAAAGGTATCCAGGATGAAAGAGTGCTCAGAATGTATTATGTATGTGCCTGTGGACTACAGATTTTTTTTTTAAGCTATAGTTTAATTACTTGATTCAAAACTGAGAAACTTTACATAACTATTTTACCTTTCAGATAGCGAAGGAGAGAATGAGTATCTGCTACCCCAGGTACTACATAAAATGCAGTCACTGAATTTCAATGTTATGTCAGGATTGCTAAATGGTCATAGTTATAAAATATCTAATAATTCTTTTAGCACTTAGAAATTAAGACTTTTTTCTAAAATTAGACAATAGAATGTAACTAGAAAACATTAATATGTATTAGCCCCAAGGTAACTGTTTACCTCAAAAGCATAAATGATTTAAATAATGGAAATGAGGCCACCATCGTGTATTACATATTTATCTGAATCCAAACATACAATTAAGATTTTTGTTTTCATCTCTATTTACTTGGACTATCATGTGAAGAAGGGTACTAAATATGTTTTCCTCAAATTGAAAGCCAGTTTTTGTTTTTTTGTGTAAGAGATAGGGTCTCACTATGTTGCCCAGGCTGGAGTGCAGTGGATATTCACAGGTGTGATCATGATGTACTGCAGCCTCGAACTCCTGGGCTCAAGCGGTCCTCCTGCCTCAGCCTCCCAAGTAGCTGGGACTACAGGTGTGCACCACCCCAGCTGTCAGAAAGCCAGTTGTTCCAAATCTACATATAAATAACTATTCCTTCTCCAGTGTGATATCTGCTTTACTATATATTAAAGCCTCAGATGTAAAGTTCTATGATTTATTCTGTTCCGCTTAACTGTGCTTTTTGCTTTTTTTGGCCAACAGACTTAATTTTATGGAGTGATTTTAGTGGATTTTTTTTTAATCTGGTCAGAATGGCCACATCTCATTCTCCTCACTTGGAATTTTCTTCTCATTGGCTTATGGTCCCCGAAGTGAATTTCAGATGTTTTTAAACCCATAGATTTTCTTAAAACTCCCCTTATTTTGTTGAGGGGAAGAGGTCCTTAAACTATTCCAGCTGGATTTATATCTAACTCCACTTTTGATGGAACAGTTTTCATGAACTCCTAGTGTTCTACACATCACTGAGGAAAGGAGACCTCAATTCTTTCAACACGAGACAGGCCAGCAGGTGGGAGTTTATGGCAGAGAGCCGGACAGGACGGGACACACACTCCCAGTGTTATTACTCCACAGTTCTAAAGTTTTGGTCCTCATCGCTGGGAGCCAAGGTGGGAGGGGAGGGAGAGACTCACATGCACACAAAGAGACACGTACTTTTGTCCCCATATTATGACAGCGCCTCTTGGGGCACCCTCCTAGGTGGCCTAGAAGTTTTCTCTTCACCTCTGACCTCAGTACTTCTTCATCCCTTACTCTCTTTTAGTGTGCTGGAGAGATCACCCTGGCTAAATACAAGAATGCCACTTCTTCTAGGACTTTCTGGGAGCATTTACCGGTTGGAAGAAAAGGACTTTGGAGCAGGTGAAAAGGGGGCAACTTGCAGACCTGGAATTCTCCCCACGGCAGTATAGTCACCACTCTGCAGCTTTCAAAAGAAAAAGCTGAGCCCCTCATTACTTTAGGTGAGTTATTTCTAACCTACACGGGACTATCTGAATTCTAATCCGGTATGTGGCAGGATCCCAGGTCAGTTGCCAAAGGGAAAAGGTTTCCAGAATAACATCCCTACTCTGGTCAGGGCTGTGCGGGCAACTGGACTCAGTCTGCTGTAGGGGACACCACGGAGGGTAAAGCAGGTAGGACCACGGGAGGAGGAAGTGACAAAGCCCAGCGGAGTCAAACTTGGTATCTGAAGTCCTGGCAGAGGTGTAAGGTGCACTGAAGGATCTGAAAGGCCACACCTCTCTGGGAAGGGCTTCCCAGGGATTCGGAGCAAGACAGAGGCTGCCAGGGAGTGGTACATCACTCACTGGTGGACCCAGCTATGAAAGGAACAGCTAAATAAAAACCCAACCCCGTGCACAAAGACCCAGGAGCTGTGACAAAGGGTGCCTGTTGTAGGCGCCCATACTCTTCCCAAGGGTGTGCAGATGGGCATCCAGCAGGCGAGATGAGCTGGTCCCTCGTTCTTCTTGGACTTGGGCCTGAACTCACCACATTTATCTTTCCAGGTGTCTCCACTGCCTGACAACCTGCCTTGGGGCCGCTGGAGTCACAGCTTTTGTCTACAAATCCTCTCAGTGTTTGCTCACAGAACAGATGAGATGATTGAACCTTCCCCCCCCTTGTATAGGAAAGCGGCAGGCATATGAATAAATTAACCTAAATAATAATTTCCACAATTTACCATGCATCCACTCGTGCCTCACATTACACACGCTGCAACCAAATCCCAAAACCACCCTCCAAGAAACACGGCACTGCCCTCATTTCACAGGGGAGCAAAAGGAGGCTCAGAGAGGTGACTGACCTGGCCAGACCACACCGTAGCAAAGGAACTCGGATATCCCTGACTTTCCAGGCCCATCTACCCTGCTGTCGCTCACACAGCCAGAGCTCCTGATGAAAGAAAGGGGCCACAGCCACAGTCCCTTTATTTTTTGCCTTCATATCAGGAATCCAACTTTGCAATATCACCTTAGCTCCATGTGGAAACCTGCTGCACAGTGATGATAGTAGGCAACTCACAGATGTCACCGCTGGTCACCGAGTCCATGGACTCACCCTCACAGCCCATCTAAATGAGACTCCAGCACCGTCACCCTTCTTCATGCAAAGAAGTCTGCCTGAATGTGTTCTCTAGACTGTCCTGGCACTGGGTCATTCAAAGTCTGCTTTCCTCGGCGTCTTCCCACCTTCCCTGCATCTGCTCCCAAAGTTCCTTCCTCTCGCCCAGTGACCTCCAACGGTGGTCCTGCGTGTCACAGAAGCGTCCAAGAGGGCCTTCGTTTGCAGGGCTGGCATAAGGCTGCCTCTCTTAAGTCCTGCATAGATGAAGTAACATGCACTGCCCTTTAGGCTGATCTGTCCAAACCAGCAGCCTGCCCTTCCAAGTAGAAACTTCTAGCAGTTGCATCTCATGTCAACAATCCCACCATTTTTCAGAAACTACGGGAAACTCGTCTGTTGGTATTTTCATAGTCTGCAACATGTTCTTCTAGATAGTCTCAGGAGTAGCAACTCTCAGATTTGTTTAGATCCTTGGTAAGAGTCAAATATTATTCAGGGCCAAATGTGATGGAAAAAATGAGTGAAAAAACACTAAGATTGAAAAGGTGGTAGGTAAAGGCTATATACATTGTACAGTTCCATAATACGACACTGTGGAAAAGGCAGAACTATGGAATCTGCAGAACTATCAGCGATGTCAGGGCTGCAAGGGAGGAAGGAACAGACAGAGCACAGGATTCTTAGGACAGTGAAAATGCTCTGGGTGCCACTGTCATGGTGGATGCATGCCATGACGCTTGTCCAAACCCACAGGATGGACAACTCCAAGAGGGAACCTTAATGTAAACTATGGACTCCGAGTGACAATGACATATCCATGCAGGTTCACTGATTATAACGTGTATAATCCCACTCTGGGGGAATCTTGGTAGTGGGGAAGGCTGTCCATGCACGTATGGAGTCAGGGGTATGTGGGAAATCTGTTACCTTCCCCTCAATTCTGCTGCAAATCTAAAACTGCTCTAAAAAATAAAATCTTTGAAAAAAAAAAAAAAGTAGGAGCTAAAGGACAAGACAGGCTCACAGATGTCACTGGTCACTGCTTCTGCCCACCGCAGGTTAACAGCTACCATTCTGTGAGTGTCTATGTTAAGTCCTTTGAAATCATTTTTTTCTACTCTTGAACCAACCAGGTACACTCTACCATCGACTCCCATTTCAAGGGAGGGACCCAAGGCGTGGCGTGCGGTCAGGGCACTTGGCCCAGCACAGAATTATGAGTTGGCAGAGCAAATACTCAAACCAGGCCCTCCTCACCCGCCAGCTTGCTCTGTGTGCTTGGTCACCCTGCCTCTTTCTGAGCAATGGCCACACAAGGACAAGGTGTCATGCTGGATAATTACTTGGAAGGAACACATTCACATAACACATACACCCAGGTAATACATAAATGGCAATAGGATTGTTCTAAAAATTGCAAAAGTCTCATCCTATACATGCTAGGAAACCCTTGCTACAGGAGCAGCACTTTGGGACTGCCCCTTTGTCTTCAAGCCCAGGTGGTGGCAGGAGGGTAACATTCTGTTTACAGGTTATCATTTTCTCCACTTTGAAGGATAAACGAGTCCACCCACAGCCCCAAAGAGGGGAGGAGTCTGCACTATTGAAAATGCAGCTAGTTTGTTTTTAAGTCCGGACACACATGAATTCAAAGGAATGCCTGATTTTGCAATCAAAACACACAGACTGAGAATAGAAGAAAGTCATGAGCAGCTCCTCGCTTCGGGAGAGATGGGCCAAGGCTGTCAAAATGAATTGTGTAGTTTATATTAAACACCTTCCCCGGTGCACAAAGGCCCAGACCACAAGACCACTAGGAATAACCCGGTCCAAATGGTCGGGGAGGGACTGAGCTTAGCAGCAGAATCACTTTTCTGTATAAAAAGAAGGGTGGTCTGCCTGGGCCACAGCTGAGGCTAGAAATGCAACTGAAGACAACATGCAGCCACCTGCTTGCTCTGCAGAGCTTCTGGAAAAGCAGCGCTTTGCCACACTGGCTGCTCTTGTTCATTGCAAGGCCACCAGGCTGGAAGGGAATGTTATTGATGTTTCCTTCTCATTGGCCAGACCTTCACAGTTCAACCTCAAGTTCTCTCTGGCCTGCGGTAGAACCATTCCAAGGCTATGACAGAACATTTGGGACTCAGCTGCAAATGACAGCATCTTCAGGGCTGCGATGCACAGCCAGGTGGGGAGGAAGGCAGTGGAGAAGGAACATAGGCCTCACTACTGAGACACGCAACAGTTTTTTAAAGTTCTAAAAATATATTTGCGATTGTTGCAACTGCCAATATCTTGTGAACATAACTTTCTAATCTCACTATACTCCAAGGACTGAGGCAACAAAATACAGGGTTCAGCTTCCTGCCACCAAAGCAGCAGTCACGACAGAGGGTTTTTAAGTCCTACCATGGAGGTGGTGCCTCAAAACAGGATGACCCAGGTCCAAGGGGAGCTTCAGCTTCCTGCTAGTACCAGCATGGTTGTTTCAAGTGTGAAGCTTCTTGACATAGCAAAAATTGTAACAGAAAGAGGCTTGGATAAGCTCAGAAACTTTTGCCATCAGACGCCATGGTGACGTTGGCCAGGTGAAATGATCATCTCACCAGCCTCATAGGTGTTTACCAAATCTCAGGCATTCCTGTAAAGCCCTGGGCTATTTTTTTCTCTGATCTTAAAAAAAACAAACATATCACAGATAAAGAAAATAGTAAATCATGATTGTAAGGTGATGGTACTCAACCATGGCTATACATTAGTATCAACTGGGCAGTTAAAAATTCACACAGCTAAATCTATGGGGGGTACAGGGGACCCAAGGCATTCATGTCTTTAAAAGCTCCTCCTCAGGTGCTTCTAAGATGCTACCAAGTTTGAACACGAGTACCACAAATGGAAACCAAAATCCCCTGCTATAAAAGAAGGCAAGGTCAACACAGCGTTATGAAAATTGTCGCCATATACAGACGCCTGCAGGGACTTTGAGATTCACTGCCTTATTCCAAAGACAGATGTGTTAGAAAAGTATTAAAAACAAGCACCAAACTGGACCTTTAACAAGTAATCAAGGAGACTGATTATCCTCTGAAAAGGGGAACCACTTTCTTTCTGAATCAACATTCTTGAATGCAGAACCCGCAGGGGAAGAGATTTAGGGATTTCGTAGCTACCTGTCAATTCTTGTGTTCTATAGTTCTAAAGAAAAAAAAAAAAAATCAATCATCATTTAGGTGACTGCTTTGTTCTGAATGTCCCCCAAAATTCATGTGAACTGGATCTCCATTATGGTGGCAAAGAAAGATGGGTGGTGGTAAAGTTGAGTGGATCAGTGCCTGTAAGAGGCTGGAGGGAACTAGCTCGGGCCCTTTGTTCTTCTGCCACACGAGGACACCTAGATAACACCATCGACGAGGAATGAGTCTTCACCAGACACCAAACCTGCCTTTATCTTGGACTTTCCAGACTCCCAGGCTATGAGAAAATAAATTGCTATTACTGTATGTATAAATCACCCAGTCTCAGGTATTTTGTTATAGCAGCATGAACAGACTAAGACGGTAACATTTTATAAGAATATACTGAGGGCTAAAGCGCTGTGTAGAAGTGTATCAAAGCACAGAAATGGATAGTCCAGGGGCAAAGGAACAGAGGCTGTTCAGCTTGCCCAATCTTAGTCTTTTTCACTTTATGTAATATGTTCTACGAAAAGAGGGCTTACACAGGAACTAAACACTTTAATATGAAACCACTTCAATAGCTCTTACTCTGTGCCAGGCACTGCTCTAAGAATTTCAGAAGCATTAGCTCACTCAACTCCTTTAATCTTCACAACGAGTGGGTATTATGATTATCCTCATTTTTACAGAGGAGGCAACTGAGGCCCAGAGGGGTCAGCCCCTTGCTCAAGGTTATAAAGGCATTAAGTGGTGAGGACGGGATTGGCCTTCGGGCCATGTGACTGCAGAATCCACCTCTTACCCCTGTGTTACGCCCACTCCACGGGAACTAATTCATTAAATCCTCCACTAGCCCTATGGGATAAGCACAATGTCCCCATTCTACAGACAGGACAATTAAGACCTGATTAAGGGCCAAGGCACCCTCTCCCAGCACAGCTAGGGTGTGAACTTCACTGCTCCTGAGCCTGAATCCCTAATCCCCATGATCTTGGGAATGTGCACACATCTTGTTCCAGATGGGTCAACTCCCTCCTCATGGTTCCTTTGGATGCTCCTCATTTCAGAGAGGTACAAAGCAGATGGAGACCCTCATTTATTAGCTCTGCAACCCATGGGTGTCCCGGATCAAGGACACTCTTGACCTCAGTCATTCCTCCTCACACTGATCCTACTACATTTCCTACAGTGACACATGGACCAAAACATTGTCCTCACTCTGAGTATAGTTATATAGAATAAAATCTCACTTGAAATGTCAGAGTTTAAAAGAAAAACCAAAATTTGTGGGAAGTCATCTAAATTGTTACAGAATAAAAAAATGCAAATGCATAACTAGCAGCTCTTTATTTTAACTGTGTTATTTTGATAACACAGTGTTTCCTTAGTAGAGCATTTTACAGCCTCTTCTACTGTGTTCCTTCAGGGTTATAGTGAATAGAACTGCATCCCCCAAAATGTTCGAGTCCTAACTTCTGGTATCTGGGGATGTGACTTATTTGGAAATAGGGTTTTCACAGATGCTCTCAAATTCAGATGAGGTCATACTGGGGTAGGGTGGGTCCTACTCCAGTGAAAGGAGGGAAATCTGGACATGTATGAACCAGGCAGAAGGCCACGTGACAGAAGAGGCAGAGGCTGGAGTGACTCAGCTGCAAGTTAAGGCATCGCGGATCCCCAGCAACCACCAGCAGCTGGGAGCAGCCAGGACCGATTCTCCCCTGGGGCCTTTGGAGGGAACACGGCCCTGCAGATGCCTGGATTCCAGCTTTGGGCCGTCACAACCATGGGAGAATGCATTTCCATTTTCTTAAGGCTCCCGGAGTATGGTATTTTATTACATCAACCCTAGAAAACGGAGAATACTGAAATACTGAATATGCTGAAAATTACATTCAGAAAGTTAATTAAAAATGCCAGAGTCAGACTTCTATCTTTTGGGATTTTTTTCAGCTTATAAATAGTATACAAGGATCAACTAAGTGGAAGCTACTAATTTTCATTAAAAAGAAGAAAGAAATGAGACAGATCAAAGTGCTTTGTTTTCTATTGGATTCTCTGAGAACAAAATGGTATTTTTGCTAATTGTTTTCTTCCAGTCCCACTGCCCCCATCAACAAAAGACATAAGGGGATGGAGAAAGCTCTTTTCATGCGCTTCAGACTTACAGGCGAGCAGTATCAAAGAAGAAAGATCTTTATCCAATCAGGAACACAGTCCAATTCATGACAATGTTGTCACAGACAATCCTTGGATGGCACAGTGAGATGTTCTATATTTCTGTCACCACCACCATGTTCACAGCTTCGCAGAACAGATGGCAGCCATACAACATGGCCAGCAGAAACACCTTCTGAAATCTAGTAACAAAGCCGCGTGCCCACTCCACTGAGGCCTCCTAGCTAACCTGAGACAACCCAGCATCCTTTGGGAAGGGCTTCTTCACTCAAGTCCAGTCCTCACCCCGGCCCCCAGACCTGTTTGTGCAACTTCCAGCCTCAGCCCCACTTCTCACTCAAATAGCACAAGATCCAGACTCAACTATTTATCTTCTCCCCCGATCTGCTTCCCAGGCTACCTCACCTGCTAGTTACAGCCAAAAGCTTCAGAGCCATCCTTGACTTTTCTCTCTGCCCCAAATTTGCAAATCCTATTGGTTCCACCCTCAAAGCACCCTGGAAATCCAACCATTTCTTACCTCTTTCCCTCCTATCTCTGGGGCCCAGCCACCACATCTCTCATGCATAGTATTGCAGCAGCCTCCTAGGGATCTGGTGTTTACACCCCTGATTCCTACAGTGATTCACAACCAGCAGCCAGAGCTCTGAGACATCAGCTGAGATCCTGTCATTCCTCTGTGCAAACTCTCCAAACAGCTCCCACGTTCCTTGGAGGAAGAGGTCCCTACAATGGCCCACCCAGCTCACCTATTCAGGGTACTAAGTGAGGTTCAGGCCTCTTCCTGCCACCAACTTAAGCCCTTTGTTTAAGTTCCTTTCCCCCAGAATCCTCTTCCCCCAGGTACCATGCAACTGCCTCATCTCTTTCTGGTCTTTGCTTAAAGGACATCTCTAAGGTGACATCTGTGGACCACACTATGTAACACTACAACCCCCCTCACCCATTCCCAAGCCGCCTCTACTCATTTTTATTTTTGCAACTTTCTAACACAGCATATGTTCAACTAATTAATTGTGCTTGTGTGTCTCTCTCTCTGCCCTTTAGAGGATAAATACTATAACCACTGCATTTTTGTGTTTCGTTGGTGAACATATACCCAGAATCTAGAACGCCGCCCAGCATAGAACAAGCTCCATGAACACTAGAGTGAGGAGGGAGGGGCGAGGGGGAGTCATATCATATCAACGCATACATTCCAGCAAGTAGTCACTTGCTTTTGTTAAGTAGTCAAGAATAGACAGCAGCAAAATATTCTCAGAGTGGTCTCGAGGAGCCCCAGCTTGGACATTGCTTCCTGAGGAGGAGACTGAATTCTTAAACATGTGTACGTGCATGTGTGCCTGGCTGTTCTGAACAACTTGTGAGGGGCAGGGCGAATGGTGCCTTCAGGTGGAGGGGAGAGGGCAGCCAAATTAGAGCCTGGGGAGGATGTGTGCAGGCTGAGTCTTCAGGCTCATCACAAACTTCAGCCTGGCTCTCTCCCTGCCCAGTTATTAGCAAAGCTAAAATAGGAGAAAACTAAACAATTTCCAGAAAGGGAGCCTACTTTCTCTTCTGCAATACCACTGACAAAATACATTCTACTGGCACGCCAAGATTCATGAGGAAGCAGAAGTTCTCCAGTCCCCAGGGATCTGTCAGCCGGCTGCCATGTGCAGCAAAGCTGTGACAAGCAAGTAAGGCTTTGGCCTCTGCCTCTTGCTCGTGCTGCACCAGGCTCCCCAAGATAAAAGGGGGCAGCTCGCCAACATGCTGCTGGCAGGAAGAAGACAAATTTATTATTTGAAAGCCTTTTGGGAAAAAAAGTCATTTAATCTTTCTTCATAAACAGCTCTTTTTATAGCACATTTGTGTTGAGATCATAGCCAAAGTAATTTGAAACATATTTGGTCTCTACTTTCTCATTAAGGTGTTGAAGAGATGGAAGTTTGCTCCAGTTATCTAGCACTGGATAACGGACTATCCCAAAATTTAATGGCTTAGAACTACCACCATTTTAATCACATCTGACACTTTTGTGGGTCAGGAATTCAGGCAGGGCTCAGCTAGGTGGTTCTTCTGTTTGGTGTGCCTGACAAAGGTCCCATGGTGTCACTCAGTTAGTGGCTGGGCTGGGCTGTAGAATCTAAACCAGCTTTACTCTCACATCTGGCACCTTTGTAAGGACAGCTAGGAGGCCCGGCTCAGCTGGGACTGTCCACCAGAGCATCTACAGTGGCCTCTCCAGCGTGGTGGGCTTGTGTAGAGCTTCTTACATTGTGGATCAAGGCACCAGGATCAAGAGTCTCAACGAACAAGACTGCATGGTCTTTCATTACCCCTCCTCAGAAACTGTGTGGTATCACTTCTGTTACATTCCACTGGTTGAAGAAACCATAAGCCCACCCAGATTAAAAGGGAGAGAACACAGATGCCACCTCTTTCAATGGGAAGAGCTTCGAAATATATGAAACTATGTTTTAAAACCACCATACAGTTGTTACTAGGTTCACCCACACAATGTGCCTGATTTTCTACCCTCTTTTAGGTACCCAGTGGCCTTGAGGCCTCTCGGGTTCTCACTGGCTTCCTGTCCCATCAACTCATCAATTTCTTGGTCATTAATTATGAAGCCCATTTAGACATCTAGTAGTGAGCAAACACTGGTAAATGTCAAAGGAAAGGGCAGGCTGCCTGCAGTGGGCTGACACATATAATGTCCAAGGTCATCAACATCTGTTGTTTTTTTTATTTCAGGATATTATGAGGGTACAAATATTTCGGTTACATTTTATGACCTTGCCTCACCCAAGCGAGGATTAAAGACATGCTCTTCCCCTCTACAATGCTCACCGCATCCATTAGTTGTGAATTTACACCCCCCCAATCCCCTAATCCCTGGAGGATATTACTACCATGTGAGCACCATAGACATCTATTCTTTTTGCTTGTCTAGCATCCAAGCCTCCTTGTTTTGAAAAGGGTACTTCCATTCTTAAGGAGGACTGATCTCTTTCCTTCTTTCATTTCACATGATTGGGGTGGGCACGTGACCTAGACTCAGGAAACTGGGCACAACTTACTTTCCCACTGTGCCAGGGGCACTGGATCAAGGATTGACACGCAGCCCAACAAGAGCAAGTCCCAGGACTCTTCTGTGATTTGGAGAAGGCATAACGTAAGCATGAGGGGTTGGGGGAGAGGGGAACTGAGTGAAAAGGAAGCACCAAGAAGTAAATCCAGGAGCAGAACCAGGAGAAAGAGTGTAAGAGGATGAATCTTGAAATGATTTGCAACATGCCCAGGGCCAGCCTACCCCTAGGAATACCAGTTACGTAAGTCAGTAAACTCCCTTTGCTGGCTTTCAACACGTCCGAGCTGGGTTTCTTTCACTTGCTCCTAAGAGTCCTGACTTACATCCACTGGACAACGTAACACTGCAAATGGATACACTGCAGAAGATACAAAGGCACTTAGGGAATGAACCTCTAATGCTAGACACGAAAGGCCATCAGGACAAGGACCTCTGAACAGTAGAGCCCAGCCTTCATGTCATAACACGCAGTTTGTAGCCTACGCTACTGTGCATGACAGCAGCATGGCTTAAGTTATTTTGCTGCAACTCACTCCAAAATACCCACTTTTCGGCCTCGAATTAAACCAAAGAACATAGGGTTATGGAACACGGGCACTAAAAACTTGTAGTTGCCATCTTTTCCCACTAGGTGGCAACCCTGCACCAGGGAGGCAGAAATCTGGGGGTTAATAAGTAAATTGACCAAAATTAAGACCCTTAAACACTAAGTGTTAGTGGTTTGGATGGGATCTTAGAGTGAGGAGATAACAGGAAATGAAAGACACCAAAAACCTGGGACAGCCACCATTGATTTAGTACCTACTCTGTAGGTAGCACCAGACTGTTTTGTCCTACGGATTCAAACAAAATCTAACATGGATATCCATGTTCTTGGATATCCAAGAATTTTAAAATCTCATTAAGAGGCCAAGAGCAACCTGCAATAGCTTTAAGGCCTAATACGAGAGGAGGAGTAACTAGGCTCTGAATTTTGTGCCACAGGCAAAAAGGCCTACAGGGATCCCACAGACTCAGTGGTAGGTCATTCCAAGCCATTCATTTCACTGATGAGGAAACCAAGGCCCTAAAAAGTTGCACAATGACCTCAGCAAAACAAGAACATTGAGAGCTGGGCAGCCTACCCCTAGGAATTCCAGTTGCATAGGCCAATAAACTCCCTTTGCTGGCTTTAAACAAGTCTGAGTTGGGTTTCTTGTCTCTTGCTACTGACAGTGGCCTCAACGGAAGGGACCATCGTAGGCACAGGTTCTGGGCTGTGACCTGACAACTGGGAACCGTCCTACAAACTAGAAGCACATGGGGTGAACCAAGGGGAGGAACCCAAGGGACAAGTCAGGCATTCACTCCTGAGACTGTCTCTTTTTTGAAATTGCCTTTAGCACTCTGTGCTCATGTGACTTCGTTAGTAAGAGGGCGACAATCCAAACAGCCTCCTGCTTCCCCAAGCATCTCTCAGTCATCACACTCCAGGAGCTCAGAGGGAGAGAGTGTCTTGTAAAATCCAGTGCATGACAGAAATCACCTGTGGTGATGGGTATAAAAAAGCAGTTTCGGAGCAATAAAGCATAGTGCGAGTATTTATGCTGTCATACAAGGATGATGGTATTTTTTAATTAATAAGAGGCTAAAATTTCCCTGCTCCCTGCTGCTAAGCTTATGACCCATCCGCTGGAAATAAACTACGGTGTAGTTCTCCATCCCCTTCCTCACATTTCCTCTCTGGTCTAGTTCTCCCTCCAGAGTCACTGCTCTGAGAACTGCTGCAGATCTTTTTTCCAAAGGCACATGAGTTTTCTCTAGTTCAGGCGTATTTTTTTCATTACTTATTGCCAATAGCATTCATTTCTCCTCTTGCTCTTGCGCTCAGCCCCCTTGAGAATAGAACACACCCCTCATTCAGCATCGTCTGCGCGTTTCATCGAGCTACGTTTCCGGGCAACTGTGGATCCCCATGCAGTTATTGAAGGACACCCAGCCAGCAGTCACCCTGGGGGCACAGCACTGAGAACACTCTGAATTGTTGAGAGGTGAAGTAGCCAGGAGAATGAAGGCGGCCAGCCCATGCACAGGCCACTTCTTCCTGTGTTAAACACATATACACACTATTACACAATTTCAGTTTTTAAAAAAGAATCTATGCATAAAATCTTGTAGTGAAATATAAGATTTCTCCTATGGTATCAACATTCCATTTGACATGGGACCCAAACATAAATGACAGATTATATAATGGCCAAACACCAAAACAAAGGGTTATATCTTGGCTATCTTGACTTGAAAATGTTTTATCAAGTTATAGATAAATGTCTGTGACCCCAAGGGAGATATGGCCAATACAGGAAATAAAACAGGCCAGGCAGATGTGACTACAAAGTTGTAGCAATTGCATTAAATGTAGGAGAAAAAAAATGAAGGACTTCTTAGCAATAGCCTAAACACACTAGGGACCTGAATCCAACTGGGAAGAAAAATATGTAACGTAACATGCTGAACTTCAAACTGAAGTCAAATATAATCATTTTTCAAAACAGAAACAAGGGCCTCAAAGAGTTACACTCTTAATGAAAGGATGGTGAGAATCCCCAAAAACCTGCTGGACAGCAAGAAGCAGCAACAGGGAAACTTATTGTTTGGATCTCAGCTACAGACAGCGAGAAAATGTCTCCCCACTGTGAATCGATAATCACAGACCTATGTCCACACAACTTCAGGGTTTGTACTTATCCTAAATGCCTGACCTGGGATTTTCCAAGCTATAAAATTAACCAAAAGCCGTCCCAATCTGAAGGCACTTCAGGTTATCTGGCAGAAGTAAACAAGTCTCGCTGGAGCACGCCCTCAAGCCAGGTTCTCCGGCACCCCCCCAGCGTCTCAAGGCTAAATACGAGCTCCCAACAGAAACTGCAAACACTCAGGAAACGAAACTCCTGGAGCTAGAGTTGGCAAAAACAAGAAACAGCAACACAGGCAGTCAGAACACCCAAAGGACATCAAGATTGGAATCTTCAAATGCATAGTATCAAATCACCCAATTAGAAATGTCATTTATTAAAAGAAATAATGGTTGAAACCAAGACATGAGCAAGGAACAAGAAAGTTTAGTGACCAGAGACATTTGAAAAAGAACTTCCAGACAGTCAAAATATATAATCATTAATATCAAAAACTCAAAAGGGGATCAAATAAGTTAGACACAGTTGAAGAATGAATTATTTGGGGAAAACATCCCTGTACATAGCAGAGAGAGGGAAAAAAGGAAGAGAAATTAAGAGATAGGGGATAGAACGAGAAGTTTTAACATATGTCTAATTAGAAATCCAAAAGACAGAAAAGAAACGGGCAGCGTTAGAAAAGGTAAGAGCTGAGCATTCCATCGAATTGATGAAAGACAAAAATGCTCAGATTCTGAGAGCACAACCAATTCTAATTAGGGAAGGGAGGGAGGGACCTGGATACAAGGGGGAGAGAAGAGACAGATTACTTCAGAGCAATGACAATCTGATATTAGACTTTAACAGTTACAAATGGAGGCCAGATGACAATGAAGCAATAACTTCAAAGTGCCGCTAGGAAGTAACCATCAATCTAGAACTGTGGAGAGTGCTCTACTGGCACTCAAGAAATAAGGTCGAATGGTAATTTTAGCAAACAGAAAGAGAAAGTCAGGTAAGAACAGGACCAAATTCAAGGGAATTGCTAATTTCTTCAAAAGGACAATTATCTCAAAGGGAGATCTCAGATGAAATAAGGAAAAACAAGCAAAGAAACTAATAGACATGGAGAAATCCAAAAGATCAACTGAAAGAAAAAAAAAAAGTAAGTTTCTACCAGATGTCAAGATACCAAAACATATAGTAATCAAAGCAGTTTAATATTGGTGCATAGACAAGTG
Organism: Microcebus murinus; assembly: GCF_040939455.1. Classification (NCBI taxonomy): domain Eukaryota; kingdom Metazoa; phylum Chordata; class Mammalia; order Primates; family Cheirogaleidae; genus Microcebus; species Microcebus murinus. Next base: position 14,997,383 of record NC_134120.1, on the reverse strand, counting down.
GGTGAATGGAACAAAATCAAAAGTCCAAAAAAGATAACACAAACACATGATTCAGTGATGGCATGAAAAGACAGGTAAAATATTAAATCAGTGAGGTCTGGACTTCAGTTTTCTGTAAGAGGGAAAAAATGCAGTTGGATTCTAGTATCACACCATACGTTTAAAAAAAAAAAATCAATTCTATGTGGATTTGAGAAGACAAGGCTTTTTAACTTTAGGAGATAATTCAGATAGATATTAAGAAAAATGTATGAGCCATTAAGGGAAAAGACTGGAACTCAATTTCATTAAAATTGTAAATGTCTTATGACATACACCTTAAAGAAGTTTCTGTAGCACATAAACTGACGAAGTATTAGTATTAAAATCCATAATGAATCCATCAGTAAGAAAAACAATCTAATGGAGAAATGGGGAAAAGGCATTTCACTGTGGAAGAAACACGATGGTCCAATAACTCAGACGTTCAACCTCATTAAGAACCAGAGAAACTCGAATTAAAACCACAAAGGTACCATTTTACACCCACATGACAAAAACTTGTCAGACTGCCAATTGTCTAGAAGGTGTGAAATAATGGAAGCCCCCAGCCACTGCTAGGAGTGAAAACTGACACCACCGCTGAAGGAAACAGACATTCACTAGCCGAATAGAGTATCTTCCCTCCTTGGGGACATGCTCTAGTAGGACTTACACATGCACACCAGGAAACACCTGTAATGAAGTTCCAGAAGTTCCGAGCAGCAGTGTTGTAAAAGCAGAAACCTGGGAACATTCCTAGTGTCGACCTACAGGAGAATAAACTGTTTGCATGCAGTGGAATACCACGCGCTGCAGTGAAAATCAGTCAACTACATCAAAAGAATGATTGTTTAAAAAGTATGTCTAAGAGGGAAGGGGTACTGAAGATAAAATAAAGGAAAATGGGTATTATTTTAAAAATTAATTCATGAAGAGATGGTTGGGTGAATTGTACCAGTTGGGACTGTGATGTCTTCCCACCAATTGTTTTCTGCCTCCTCCTACATGTCCTTCATTTGCTATTAGACACAAATAAACTCCTCTACTATACATGTTATTATCCCAATCTACTATTATTCATCTTTTTTTTTTTTTAAATCAGAACTTAAACATCTGACTCTTTAATTTTCAAACTGACCCTCACGGTAAAGAAAATAAGCCACCACAAAGGCTATTTGAGCAAATGCTCTATTGGTTTGAGGGCAATTTTGCTGGAGTTTGAAAAGTTTTTTTTTTTGTTTTTTTTTTTTTTTGAGACAGAGTCTCACTGTTGCCTGGGCTAGAGTGCCGTGGCATCAGCCTAGCTCACAGCAACCTCAAACTCCTGGGCTCAAGCAATCCTCCTGCCTCAGCCTCCCGAGTAGCTGGGACTACAGGCACGTGCCACCATGCCCGGCTAATTTTTTCTATATGTTTTTAGTTGGCCAATTAATTTCTTTCTGTTTTTAGTAGAGATGGGGTCTCACTCTTGCTCAGCCTGGTTTCAAACTCCTGCCCTTGAGTGATCCACCTGCCTCGGCCTCCCAGACTGCTAGGATTACAGGTGTGAGCCACCGTGTCTGGTCTGAAAAGCATTTTTGAGAAGCAGCTGTTTTGGAAGGAGTTTAGAATCTCCCAAAGGATGAGACACTCAATACCCCAAATGCACAAGTCCTAATACCTAATACTTGACCAAGGGGTGGAAGGTGTCCCTTGGTCAAATAATTTAAGGAAACACTTCTTTAATTCAGTTAAATAAGTTTCTTACTGTTAAGTCTTCCCGGAACCTTTAATATGCAAATGTCTACTGTGAAAGCCCAAGCCAGGGACACTAGCAGTGCTTCCCAAAGGTATTTGGCCACATAGACCCTTCCTCTCTCCCCCGCTGGAGCATCCCACAGGGAAGGTGGCCTGTAGAACACAATGAGACTTCCCGGCCTGGATCATCTCTCTAATGTGTCCCTATTGGTTGAATGTATGAGTTCTGCTGTTTTATGTTTCCTTAGCTGTACAACAAACGCACTCCTCCCAGACCCCATCCTGGCAAGCCACTAACCTGTCCTCAGTAGGCTGCATGCTCCAAAATCACAATTGTCCCCAGTCACAGTCATCATTACTTCAGAACCAGCCCCCTCAGAAGAACAATTACCTATCTAAATGCTCCAGTAGTTAATCCTTTCACAGACTATTTGCCACTTAAGAGAACTTGCTAAATAAAAATTTGTCTCTCATTGGTACAATGTGTGGGGAAATGCTTAGATGTATATAGATGCCTCCCCCCTCCATATTATTGCTAACTCCCAGCCTCCAGGAGGACAGGAACAGATTCATCACTCACAACGCCCCCCCCCCAATATCCTTGCCCATTCCTAAATAAAAGTATCATTTAACAAGCAAATTGAAGCCCAAAGAAGAGACTTTCCTGTTTTCCACAATGTATCAGTAAAAAAAATATCTCAAGTTTTTGCTTTCACTACTCTACTTTTTCTATTGGATATAAATAATAAAAAAAGTTACGCCCATCATATCAAAATACTAGTTACTCCCAATTTAAGTCATCTGTTGGTTTAGATATCCTAAGAATACCACAAGTCCACATATGGCTCTGAAAACCGGGACTTCACACCTAAACATCTGATACATTCGGTATGGCAGGTAATGGAAAATGTCACACTGAAGTTGGACAGGTCCCTCCTGCTTCTCGGGGAGAAAAAAGAGCAGGGTTTCCAACCACCTGTCTCCTTTCACAATCAGTCCTACTCTCAAGCCATGAAAACAGAAATCTATGTTAAGATGGGACACTTTCTGTGTCAGGTTTTCCTGAGGCATCGAAAACTAGGACACAATAAGCTATAACAAGGACCGTTCCCTCCCCCCCCCCCCATATTCCAAGGAAGCCAGCCATAGTCCACTTGTACAGAACATACCAGTGGTTTTGAAACCAACTCGGCCAGGCTATCCCAAGACAGCAGTTAAAAGAGGTCCACAGACTTTCTTTGGTGGAGGTTGATGGGGTCCTCCCCCAACCCCGACCTTTGCCTCAAACCAAGTCAGAGGGACTCCTGGGACAACTTGAAGCTGCAGCGTCCATTGGCGTTTGCAGGGCATGGCACACCAGTGCTGGCAAAATTCCAGGCAAAAACCTAAAAGGCTACCAGGATGACAGTCACCATCAGAATTCGTTGGAGCCAAGGAAGTACTTTTCCTGTGGGCCAGATATGGACCTAGGCGTGGGAGCAGGCCTGGACTGTCCTGGGAGGGACCCCACCCAAGAGGAAAGGAAGGGTGAGCCAAGAACTAGCTGGTGAAAAGGGAATCTACGTGGCCATTGCTCAGGGAGTGCCGGGGAGAGGGATGAGGGTCTCAGGCTAGGATTCAGCTGAGAGCACCAAAACAAGTCTTCAACTTGGCAATAAGCCTGGGCTTCAAGGGGACCACAAACCCTGCAAAATCAATGCAGACTGTCACATGTATGTGATCAGCTGTTCAGATTCTCAAAAGGCTCTGTGACCTGACGTGATTAAGAACAGCTGCCCTAAAGGAACAACTATCCCCCCATAAAATCCCAGCAGAGATCTGACAGGGCTCATGTAGCAACGATTTCAAAACTGCACTTCCTGACGAGGGCCTGGCGCGCAGCCCGGCCGCCGCTGATGAGGTGCTGACCCATCTGCTTTAGCCGTCAGCCGACCTGTGAACGGGACCACCAGTGTCACACGAGCAAGGAATCTAAGATGACAACCAGGTCCCTGCAGCATTTCCGCCCAGAAAGTCGTTTAAAGTCCGAGTTGACCCCTAATCAAACACTGGGGACCACCGACCTCCGCAAAACCGTGCAACCGGCTCCGATCGTTCTGTGGGCCCAAGGATGGGAGCGTAAGTTCCATAAGGAATTCGCTGAGTTGATTTCCTCTAATAATAGAAATAGTGACTCAAGCAAAAAGCAGATGCTAGACTGCAAAGAAAACCTTGGTAAGAGTTTCCCAGACTTTTCTCTTTAATCCCTATTTACATTTGGTTTCATTTCTGCCTAAAAATAATACTCACTGTACATTCAATAACAAATTCAGCCTTAAGATGCTCAGCAGTAAAATAGTTTACCGAAAGTAGCCTCCAAATATAATTGTTCCATATTTAAGGGCTGTGTAATTAGTGACATGGGAAATGTCCACATTATGTGAACATGTAGCCACATGATCTCAATAGAAAGCTACACACACAAATAGAATGGAAGGATATGCAATAAAACATCAGTAATACCATGATGTAGCTATGGTTGAATTACTTTTATACTTTGTAGTTTTCTATGTTTTCCAGATTTTTTTTTTTTAGCTACTTTTGTCTTCAGACTTTGTAATTACCCAGCTTACTCTGCAAGGCTTGTTCCTAACAACTGGGTTGGCAGAAAACTGTTCATCTCTCTAAAAACATTCTGTCCAGTTCATATAATTGAGCGCAGAATGATAAAAAAAAAATGCACTCATCATCCTAGAGACCTATCCCTCCACTTGTGATTACCTCCAATTTATTAAAATATGCAATTTTCAGCTAGGTACTTAGGAGGAAGAAAGGCCAGAATTTTCATTCTTCAATTATTTGGTACACATTTCAATGCTTTTGGTGGAATAAAAAATTCAGTTCTGAATAAGACAACAGGGCTTTCAACCCTAGAGTTTGAGTAAAAAGGTACTTTAAGAAGCAGCCACACACACTCTGTGATTGTGCATGGAGATACAGACAGTGAATTAGGAACTCTGTTGGGCAATCCCCCAAAACTACAAAATATTGTGGATTTTTTCACATACCATCCTCCAATGAAGAAATCCCTACATCAAACTATGTGGCAGAACATAGGTGAATGAACGTCACAATGAGAACGTATGAAAACAGTGGGGAAAAAGATCCAGATTGCCCTGGGTCAGGTCTCCCCACAGGGAGCCATGACCCTGAACAAGAACAGCTTGCTGGACAGAGCCACAAGTCAGAAGGCCACTCAGTAAGCGTGAGGCAGCTGGAACATTCCTGTCACACCACACACACACACACACACACACACCTTTTCTCCTCAGTTCGACAGTGGCAAAAAGACAGGAACTGAATTGGCTTAAAGACCTGGTTATATAAATGCTTGAGGAACCAAGTGGCTGGGCTCTTACTGTGAAAGATAACCCAAGCTCAGATCTTTCTGGAACCTCCTGGCTAATGATTTTGTAAGCCCAGGTATCAGCACCTTGAAGAGGACAACCTTTGGTTCCCGTGATGAACCAGCTGAGCTAGCAATGGGGCAACCCCCACCACAGCCCAGCCCTTGGCTCTGAACAGGATGCAGCTAGTCAAACTCTGTCTAGCATCCTTTCCTCTTTCATCTCCTCGTACTATCTTAACCAAGTTTAGCTGCTCTCAGAGATGCCCAGTTTAGAGCAATGAGAACCTAATATTATCAGGTTATTAATTATGAAATGTCCAATTCCCGTAAGCACTAAGTTTGACAGTTGGAATCTCTGACATTTCACTTTGACACTTCTTGTTTTATGTTTATTGCTAAGGTACATCCTCAGTCTTTCAAATGCATATTTTGGCTTGTGATTACCTTTCACATTTTTTAGAGCAATTTTTGTGAAACCATGGATAAGTCATAAATTTATATTATTTTCAAATGTGAGTTCCGTCGTGGAACCAAGGCAGTATAGATAGCTCAAAATACCAATGAAGCATTTGGGAAGGATGTGACTAATGAACACACAATCTGTCAATGGTTTGAGAAGTTTTATTCTGGTGATTTTTAAAAATTTTTTTTCTTTTTTCCAGCATATTGTGGGATTACAAATGTTAAGGTTACATATATTGCCCTTGCCCCCCCCACCCCCCTCGAGTCAGAGCTTCGAGCGTGTCCATCCCCCAGTTGGTGCGCACCGCATTCATTATGTATGTATATACCTATTCCCTCCCCCTCACCTGCCCGACACTCGATAAATGTTATTCCTATATGTCCATTTAAGTGTTGATCAGTTAATACCAATTTGCTGGTGAGTGTATGTCGTGCTTATTTTTCCATTCTTGGGATACTTCACCTAATATAAGAATGGGTTCCAGCTCTAGCCAGGAAAATACAAGTGCTATATCACCATTGTTTCTTATAGCTGAGTAGTACTCCATTATATACATATACCACATTTTATTCATCCACTCATGTATTGATGGGCACTTTGGTTGTTTCCACAGCTTTGCAATTGTGAATTGTGGTGCTGTAAACATTTGAGTGCAGGTGTCTTTTTCATACAGTGACCTTTGTTCTTTTGGGTAGATACCCAGTAATGAGATTGCTGGATCAAATGGTAGATCCACTTGTATTGCTTTAAGGTATCTCCATATTGCTTTCCACAGAGGCTGCACTAGTTTGCAGTCCAACCAGCAGTGTAGGAGTGTTCCCATCTCTCCATGTCCACGCCAACATTTATTGTTTTGGGACTTGTTAGTAAGGGCCATTCTCACTGGAGATAAGTGATATCTCATTGTGGTTTTGATTTGCATTTCCCTGATGATTAGAGATGTTGAGCATTTTTTCATATCTTTGTTGGCCATTATTCTGTGTTCTTTTGAAAAATTTCTGTTCTTGTCCTTTGCGAAATTTTGATAGGAAAATTGGCTAGAAAAAAACAAACAACTCTGAGTTCTGAATAGATTCTAGTTATTAGCCCTTTATCGGATGTGTAGCTTGCAAAAATTCTCTCCCATTCTATGGGTTGTCTACTTGCTCTCTTGACAGTTTCTCTGGCTATACAGAAGCTTTTTAATTTGATCAGGTCCCATTTGTTTATTTTTGTTGATGCTGTGATTGCCTTTGGGGTCTTCTTCATAAATTCTTTGCCTAGACCGATGTCTAGGAGACTGTTTCCAACATTTTCCTCTAGAATTCTAATAGTTTCACACCTAAGGTTCAAGTCTGTTACCCAGCATGAGTTGAGTTTTGTGAGAGGTGAAAGGTGTGGATCCTGTTTTAGTCTTCTACATGTGGCTATCCAGTTTTCCCAGCACCATTTATTGGATAAGAATTCTTTTCCCCAGTGTATGTTTTTGTCTGCTTTGTCAAAGATTAGATGGCTATACGAGGATGGTATTATATCTGGGCTCTCGGTTCTGTTGCACTGGTCAATGTCCCTGTTCTTGTGCCAGTCCCAAGCTGTTTTAATTACTATAGCCTTGTAATATAGTTTGAAGTCTGGTAAATTGATACCTCCCATTTAGTTTTTATTGCCTAGGATTGCTTTTGCTATACAGGGTCTTCTCTGGTTCCATACGAAGTGTAAAATTGTTTTTTCTATATCTGTGAAAAATGATGAGGGTAGTTTAATAGGGATTGCATTGACTCTGTAGATCACTTTGGGTAGTACAGACATTTTAAGAATGTTGATTCTGCCAACCCACGAGCATGGTATGGTCTTCCACCTGGTTACATCCTCTATTTCCTTCTTCAGTGTTTCATAGTTCTCTCTGTAGAGGTCTTTAACATCCTAAGTTAAATATATTGCTAAGTACTTTATTTTCTTTGTTGCTATTTTGAAGGGAATTGAGTCTTTGATTTGGTGCTCACTTTGACTGTTGTTGGTGTATATGAATGCCTCTGATTTGTGTGTGTTGATTTTGTACTCTGAGACTTTACTGAATTCATTTATCAATTCAAGGAGTCTCTTGGTTGAATCCTTGGGGTTTTCTAGGTATAATATGTTATCAGCAAAGAGTGAGAGTGTGATCTCTTCTGCTCCCATTTGGATGCCCTTAGTTCTGCTCTCTTGTCTAATTGCTATAACCAGGACTTCCCACACTATGTTGAATAGAAGTGGAGATGGTGGGCAACCTTGCCTTGTTCCAGTTCTAAGTGGGAATGCTTTCAATTTTTCCTCGTTCAGTATGATATTGGCTGTGAGTTTGTCATATGTGGCTTGTATCATTTTTAGGTAAGCCCTGTCTATGCCTATTTTATTGAGCGTTCCTATCATAAAAGGGTGTTGAATTTTGTCAAATGCTTTTTCTGTGTCTACTGAGAGGATCATATGGTCTTTGTTTTTGCTTTTGTTTATATGGTGAATTACATTTATAGATTTGCATATGTTGAACCATCCCTGTTGTATCCATGGGATGAAGCCCACTTGGTTGTGATGAATTATTTTCTTGACAAGCACCTGGATTCGATTGGCTAGGATTTTGTTGAGAATTTTTGCATCTATATTCATAAAGGATATTGGTCCATGGTTTTGTTTTTTTGTTGCATCCTTTCCTGATTTTGGTATCAGGGTTATGTTTGCTTCATAAAATGTGTTGGGGAGGATTCCATCCTTCTCAATGTTGTGGAATAATTTCTGCAGGATAGGCACCAGTTCTTTGTAGATCTGGTAAAATTCAGGTGTGAAACCATCTGGTCCAGGACTTTTCTTTTTAGGAAAGTTTTTTATTGCTGTTTCAATTTCAGTACTTGATATTGGTTTGTTCAGGAATTCTATTTCTTCCTGGTTGAGCCTAGAGAGGCTGTGTGTTTCTAAGAATTTGTCCATTTCCTCTACATTTTCCAGTTTGTGTGCATAGAAGTTTTTGTAGTATTCATACATTATATCTTGTATCTCCATGGCATCCGTTGTAATTTCTCCTTAATTTTCCTGATGGAGATTATAGATCTTTCTTTTCTGCTTTTCGTTAGTCTAGACAAAGGTGGGTCAATTTTGCTTATTTGTTCAAAGAACCAACATTTGTTTTATTAATCTTCCATATAGTTTCCTTGTTGTCAATTTCATTTAGTTCTGATTTGATCTTAATGATTTCATTTCTTCTGCGAGGATTGGGGACAGTCTGTTCTTTTTCCTGCTCTTTGAGTAGATTCCTTAGATTGTCTATTTGTGATCTTTTCAACTTTTGGATATAGGCGTTTATGGAAACAAACTTTCCTCTCAGGACTGCTTTAGCTGTGTCCCACAGGTTCTAAAGACTTGTGTCTTCTTTGTCATTTAGTTCAAAGAATCTTTTGATTTCCATCTTGATTTCCTCATTTATGAAGTGATCATTCAGTTGAAGGTTTAGTTTCCATGACTTTGTGTAGAAATGAGAGTTCCTGTTAGGGTTGATTTCTACATTTATTCCATTGTGATCTGAAAAGGTACTTGGTATAATTTCTATTTTTTAAAATTGTTTGAGACGTGCTTTGTGTCCTAGAATATGGTCAATCTTAGAGAATGAGAAGAACGTATATTCAGTGGTTTTGGGGTAGAATGTCCTGTAAATGTCAGTCAGGCCCATTTGTTCTAGAGTTCTGTTTAAGTCCATTATTTCTTTGTTAATTTTCTGTTTGGAAGATCTGTCCTGTGCTGTCAGCGGGGTGTTAAAGTCTCTAGCTATTATGGTGCCGTTGTTTATCTATTTGTTTAGATCAAGTAGAGTTTGCTTTATGAATCTGGGTGTACACCAAGGTTGGGTGCATACATATTTAGAATTGTTATGTCTTCTTATTGAACTATACCCTTCACCATTATATAGTGACCTTCTTCGTCTTTTATTACTTTTGTTGATTTAAACACTAAGTTATCTGAAATCAACACTGCCATGCCAGCTTTCATTTTGGCTTCTGTTTGCTTGAAATATTGTTCTCCACCCCTTTACCTTTAGTCTAACTGCATCCTTGCAGGTTAGATGTGTTTCCTAAAGGCAGGAGATACTTGGCTTATGTTTTTTTTATCCATTCGGCCAGCCTATGTCTCTTGAGTGGGCAGTTCAAGCCATTCACATTTATTCAGATAACTGATAGGTGGGGCAAATTTCTGTTCATTATGTTGGGTTGAATTTTGTTGCTTTGTTTTCTCTCTTGAGCCATTACAGTTTCTTGGCTTTGATCTTTAGCTTTTGAGTAGATTTATATTCGTGAGTGTTGACTGTGCTGATATCTGTGGGTAACACTGTTTTGGGTACTTCTTGAAGGGCTGGTCTTATCTTGGTGAATTCCCTCAGTCTTTGCTTATCTGAGAATGTCTTGATTTCTCCTTCATATACAAAACAGTTTTTCAAGGTACAAGATTCTAGGGTGGGCATTATTCTGTTTTAGAAGAGTGAGAATGGGGCTCCAGTCTCTCCTTGCTTGTAAGGTTTCAGTAGAGAAGTCTGGCGTTATTCAGATTGGCTTTCCTTTGTATGTTACTTGCTTCTTTTGTCTTACAGCTCATAGAAGGGCCTCTTTATTTGATATTTTGGTCAATCTGATTACTGCATATCATGATGTCTTTCTGTTTGCATTGAATCTCCCAGGTATCCTTTGAGCTTCTTGAACTTGTATATCTAGATTTTTAGCAAGGCCTGGGAAATTCTCCTCTATTATATCTTCAAATAGTTTATCCAACCCTTGAGTGTTTTCTTCTTCCCCTTTGGGTAAACCTGTAACCCTCACACATTAGGTTTCTTCACATAATCCCACATCTCTTACAGGCTTCACTCTTTTCTCTTATTTCTCTGCTCCATCTCTGTGACTTTATTTAATTTTATTTATGTTTAATCTCTGAGATTCTTCTCTTTGATCTACCCTGTTTTTGAGGTTTTCCACTGTGTTTTGTAGTTCCCTCAATAGTCTTCATTTCCAGAAGTTCTGTGTGATTTTTCTTTATTATTTCAATTACTTTAGTGAATTTTTCCTTTTTTGTGGCTTCTTTGTGTTGGTTATCCATTTTTTCTTGCAAGTCATTGAATTTTCTTACAATCCATGTTCAAAATTCTTCTGTTCTGATTTGGGTTGATGTCCATTTCTAAAGGGCTGGTGTTCCCTTTGGGGATGTACTTTCCATTTGAGTCTTCATACTTCCAGAGTTCTTTTGCTGATTTCTTCCCATCTGGATCAGCTGTTGCTTCTTACCTTCAGATTTCTGTTTGGATAATGACACATCTTTAGTCTCTGAGCCAGTAGGTGGTGTCTGTGGGTGAGATTCGACCACACACTCTGTATGATAAGTCAGTAGATGCAGTGAAATTGTGTACAGAAAGAACTCTCTGTCAGTAGGTGGCACTTACTGGGAGGAGCAGGCTACATTGTTTTTTTGGGGGGTCCTGTGACCAGCTCTTGTTCCTTTGGAGAGGCACTCTAGTGCCTCAGGTGGTGGGTGGGGCCCTGGGACTTCCAGGTGTGTCCTTATTCTCTACCTCAGTGAGGGCTGTTCTGGGAGTGAATCTGGATGGAGCTGGGTTGGGTAAGCCTGCCCTCAAGCACCACAAATGCTGTTAGCAGGGGTCAAAGGTCTGTGCTTCTGGGCAAAACTGTCAGGGATGGTCTGGAATGGCCCCACTCAGCCGGAAAGTTTGTGTCTGGGGGCTGTCTGAGACCTGCAGTCTAGAGCAAGCCTTGTTCCTTTCCACCCTCCCCAACTCCAAGGCTTCTCCTGGGCCTCTGCCAACAGGCAAGACCTCACACCAAGGGGTCTCCCCTGGCTGTGATGCAGGCAGGGAGGTTCCGTGCACAGGATCGCAGTCTGGGCTGGGTACACAGCCCTCCCATGGGAGAAGGGATGCCCTCAAGCACACTGATCCAACCCTGAAGGCACACACACCTTAGTAGGCTGTCCACGAATATCCCTTCTGTGCCTGGGGCAATGGGAGACTTGGGTGCACAGGATCTGGTCTGAAGGTCTGACCTCTGGGCCCTGGGGCCGGTGCTAATTCACTTCCGGGGTGCCTAAGCTGGGTTGATGTCTCTCAGCCTCAAGATCTGCCCCATCATCCTGGAGTCACCCAGGCCAACAGCACCTGGGAGGGCTGGCGGGTAGGGAGCTCACCATCTGAGTACCCCTCAGTCAGCTGAAGGGCCCCAAAGGGGAAGGTCCGGTTCCCTGGAGATGCCTCTGGCTGGTGGCTACATTGTCTCTCGGCAGCCATGGATAAGATCGGGGGAGGGGAGAATGAGGCAATATAGCACCTGCTGCACATCTCAGGTCTGTGCACACAGAGGTGCCCCGAGGGAGTGGGAGCCTGGTGCTGCATCCACTACAGGCTTACGGCTCACTGGCAGTGGCCATCTCTAGGCTGGTGTCCACGGGTTTCTCCAACCGCTGGGGAGCCCATCAGCAATCCAAGATGGAAGGGAAAGTTAACTGTTCCACCTACCCTTGCCGCTGGTCTCCAAGCTTCTCAGGAGCTCTCTTCTTCCAGTTCTCCTCCGCACCCTCCTCCCATGGTATCTCCCGTAGTCTCCAGTACCCCTCCTTCCAACCCTCGTCCGATGTATGCTTGTCTGCTTGCTTATTTCTTCTAAAACCTGTCTTTTTTGCAGACACGCTCTGGCTGGTGGTTTTTCTCATCCACCACCTTGCCAAGCCCGTGCTCTTTCAATTGTAATATCCCACCAGCTCAGGCCACCATTGGATTTTAAGAGTAACACACCCCCCTTCCATTCCTTTCTCACAACAGGAAAAAAACTGGGGGTGGACAGGTGCAAGTGGCTCACGTGCTTCAGCGCTCAGAGCACCTGCGGCAGGCAGGGGCCAGCCCAGTGTCGGCACTGACACTCCAGGAGTCACCAGACTAAGGCTCCACCCCAGAGCACAGAGCCTCGTGCCCCTGGTGGCTGGACGTGACCATGATAGGGTTGCTTTAAGGGGCATGTGGGAAAGAAGGAAGGCATCTCAGACAGGCGTTGGTAACAGTTTGGAAGGATGTTATGAGTGTCTCTACCTGCTGGGGAGCCCCATCCACAGCCCACCTGCTCTCCTCTGTGTGGGTTCCAGCTTCAGGGCCATAGGGGTGACCAAAGTACAGCCAAAGCCACAAACAGAACCAGGTTCTCAGAGAAAGGCTTTGGCCCACAGAACCATAATTCTTAGGATTATAAGGACTTGGCTTTTTTATTAAAGAAAAAAAAAAGATACACAGCAGTCGAGGTTAGTTTCCAGTCTCCCCCTCTGCCCAGATCCTACCGAGTTGAGAGGGATGGGAGCGCCCGAGCCCAGCTGCACAGAGCAGAGACCGAGCTTCCCACTCGGAGCAAACCGCAGGCTCCAGAGCTCTGGAGCGCCCCGCTCCTCCCCAGGCTCCTACACGAGCGTGACACTTACCCTCTCGTTCCCGCTCCTCCCCAGGCTCCTACACGAGCGTGACACTTACCCTCTCGTTCCCGTCAGCTGTTCATCACCCCATGGGAAACCTCCTAACGTGACTGGGTTCAGAAAGACCCCAACATGTAGAGATGCCTAATCCTTTTAGTGTAGGGGATAATCGTTTCAGAGGAGACTTCAGCGCCAGCTTACACCAAGTGCAATTTCCTCTGAAGTCATTATCCCAGCTGGAATTTGAATTGTCAAGCACTTCTGATGCCCTGGGAAAGCTCCCCAGACATTCCAGAACCACACTCTCCCTCTGACACACTCTCTGTTTGCAGGTTACAGCTGCCCCTTCCGGCTCCTGTGCATCTGCGTTTGTTTTGCGTTGTCCACTCTCGCTGCTTTGCAGGTCCCACACCTGGAAACCTCTCCACTTGCCCCACCTAACCTGTGCCTGGAAAAGTGGCTACAAAGCCGGACACAGGGTTAGTCCTCGGTGATCAAAAGGCAGCAGAAACGGATGAGTTATAAGGAAACAAAAATTCCCGTGCATATGTGCCAGGAATAGTGCAGGGGAACACACTCCACAGCACCTCGAGAAAGAAAAAGGCTGTGGTGTTAGCCTGAGAAACAACACATAAGGGTAAAGGTGAATTTTCTGGAGAGTTTATTAAAAACAAACTGTTTCTGTTTCCAGGTTGTGGCCAGCAAATGAATCTGGATGTAGGGAGGGATTTCTTAACATCACCCAAAATTGTGATGACTTTTTAACCCTATTCTCTTCCCCTAAAGACATAAAACAGCCAGTCCAGGCTATAGAGAATAAAAAAAAAAAAAAAAAAAAAAAAATGAACGTCGGATCCCACAAATTACATGTTCCAGAAGAAATGTTCCAGTTGCTTAGGAAATGTTCCTTTGGACACTGAGGCAAATGGAGGGATGGGACTTACCAGTTCTGGGGTTTCCTGCAGGTGATCAAAAATGAGTACACATACCACCTGGGCTAGGCCACAAAACCAGGCAATCCTGCATGGAAAACTACCACAACCTTCTGAGGAGTGCATGCCAAATGGTGGTTCATTGCTTTAGACCAAGTTTAGTGTCTTTCTCTGTAAGAGATTAGATTAGGCTGGCAGTCATTCACAGAACTAAATCAAGATTTTTCTGCACTGCTGCTAATCTTCTGAGAATCAAAGAATGTGTTAGCTCTGGCTCAGCATACCCTAGCAACGATCCTCTCAGAGATGGAGAATGACCGACAGGGACAGACATAATCTTCTGCAGCTCTAAATAGGGTCTTGGCTAGAAAAATGTCCTAAGAGAAAAGAAAGCACTCAATTTACTACTGAAGTAGAGCTAGGGACACAGTGGTGTGTCTTCAAACTCAAGAGAAAGGTACAGGGCCCCACCTTGCAATTCATCTAAACTTCGGTCCTGGAGAAAAAAAGTGAAAAGCCAGTGCTATCGCTTACGTAATATTCCCTTCCCCCAAATCTCAGCCTTGGAATCAGAGTCAAGGAAAATCTGACCAATTCCCATCACTGATGGGTTTTACCACGTTGAGGATCCCAGCTGCATCTCTGTCAACAGGTGCTGCTGATCAGCAGGAGTGATGGGTCTTTTGCTGCCACTGAGGCAGGGACCTAGCCTGAGCCCAAGGGATAGTGGGGTGATTTCCTCGGGCTTCGTCTGCACCCTTTGCTTCTAGGATCAGTAAAGGTAACACAACTGATTCCCTGTTGATTTTTAATATGCAATCTATATCCCAGAATAAAATGCTATAATCTTCAAGACTCGGGTCTATAAAAATAACATTTTATAACAAGAAGCTGCCGCGGCAGTGAGAAAGCATTCAGAGTCCGACTCTAACTCAGAACCAAGTGAGAAAGGCATTTCTCCTGTTGCAGAAAGGAATTTCAGTTCCAGTAGAGTTCGATGGCAGCCCCACGTTAAAAAAAACAAACAAAAAAAACTTACTTTTATAGAAAACTCTCCAAAAAGGCAGCAGCACTGGACTGTTCTACCCATTTCACTTCTCAGCTCCTATGTTCCAAAAAAAATCATCGTGTATATTTGTGGCATAAGCCTGGACAAAATATCCCCACTGATACCTTCGCCTGCCTTCCAGCTCTCTCCAAGGACGGCGTTGTCCTGCCTCCTCTATCTACCACAGCATCGGCAAACATCCCTCCTCCCCAGGGGCCTGTTGAGAACCAAACCAGGCCTTTCAATGACTCCTCAACTCAGCTGATGATCCTTCCAGAAAGGAGAGAGACATCAAAATTCTTCACGCCCAATTAAGGGTAAACTTAATCTGGTCTATTTTTATTTTTTATTTCCACTTGCCTAACAAAACCATATATTTGAGGGCTTTTCACTTATCTAGATAAAAACCATAAAGAAAGCACACAGCTTGAAGGCTGACACTTGGAGCGCTCACTCTGTGCCAAGCAGTTTTCTGTGCTTTTCACATGTCCTGCCAATTTTCTTCTCATGACAACCCTCTGAGATTAGTACCCATGATTTCTACTTCATCGATGAGGAAATTAAAGTTCAGAGAAAAATACTGCCCAAGGTAATCCAGTAGATCCCAAAATCCACTCCAGCTATATAGCTCTGTGCCTCCCAATAGAGTAAAAATCCCATACTGACACCCAGGGGTTAACTCAGAATGAGGCACAGCACTGCTTTTTATTGGGCTATTATAACTCAAAACCAAATACAAGTTTAAATATTAGTTAAAATTCAATTTAATATTGATGCCTCTGATGAGAATAAGAAATCAGAAATGGATTATTTGACGACTGCCTGTTATTTAAATTTAAATGCTTATGATGGGCACGTCATAAGCAAACATGTCAGCTTGATCAGGAACATTAACAAAAACTATTGATTCTAGAGGTTGTATGTGTAGCTAAAAGGCTTTACATACTGCTGAAATATCACAATAGAGACAGAAAAGCATAGTTCAGTGTTTTAAAACTAGGTTAATAAAAATGTTAGCTATTATAATTACTGACAGGAAGAGCTGAACATTTTACTGTTTGATGTCTGAGTACTGATTGGATAAACAGTAAAGGAGGAAAACACCATTGCATATATCCAGGACTTTTGCTTTGTCTTTTTTTTTTTTTTTTTGAGACAGAGTCTCGCTTTGTTGCCCAGGCTAGAGTGAGTGCCGTGGAGTCAGCCTAGCTCACAGCAACCTCAAAGTCCTGGGCTCAAGCAATCCTGCTGCCTCAGCCTCCCAAGTAGCTGGGACTACAGGCATGTGCCACCATGCCCGGCTAATTTTTTCTATATATATTAGTTGGCCCATTAATTTCTTTCTATCTATAGTAGAGACAGGGTCTCGCTCTTGCTCAGGCTGGTTTCGAACTCCTGACTTTGAGCAATCTGCCCGCCTCGGCCTCCCAGAGTGCTAGGATTACAGGCGTGAGCCACCGCGCCCAGCCTTGCTTTGTCTTCTGAGCACAAATCATTTCTCTGTGGCCAACCTGATAAAAAGTCATGCATGGTAGAAATAAAGAAAACTTTCACCACAAAACAAAAGCTGGCCCAAAACGTGTGTTGTTTGGGCACGTGTGTATGTGAGGCAGTGATACAGTGTTGTAGGAAGAACCGGGAAGAAGGTCAAGAAGCAGAGGAGACCCTGACATCTCTTACCTGGCCATGTGATCGCGGGAAGTCCCTCAGCATCCTCACCTAAATGAGAGAGCTCAGCCATGCATGGCTAGATCTTTCCTGGCTCTAAACTTGTTTCACACTTTGAAGTAATGTTCGTTTGTGACTGTAGCACAATGTGCTCCATTCAACATGGAAGCCCAGGGACAAAGTCAGACCACGGATGAGGAGTCAGCCCCTGAACACAGCTCTGCAAGACCGCTCACCACTGGGGACAATGTGAGGGGACAGTCAAGGAGATAAAGACTGAGCAGAAAGAAGGCAAGGTCATGGGGAGACAAGAGACAGGTTTCGAGGACATGATCTAAAGCAATTTGAACATAGCTTCTCTCAGCAAGTTTCAGAGAGTAAGTCTTTCGGGCTTTACAAGCCCTAAGGTCTCTGTTGCGACTGTCCACCTGCGACACTGCAGCAGGAATGCAGCCACAGACAGCATGTACAGAAAGGGGTGTGACCGTGTCCCAATAAAACTTTATTTACAAAAAAGAGTCAGCACCCAGATGCAGCCGATGAGCTGGTTCTGCCGGCCCCTGAGATAGAGGACTGATCCTTCTAGGTAAGAGCACCCCACCCAAAGCAGGCAGGGCTGCGGGGAGCCCTCTGACAGCAGCCGTTGGCCAGCGCCCTCTGCGCACGAGGTTGCCGTACGCATGCTCCTGAGGACGGCCGCTCGCCCGTCAGACATGGAAGCCCCATCTGAACGTGCCAGAAATAAACACACCACCATTTGGAAAGCAAAGAGCACATCACGTTCTCTTTTTATGAAGCCTGATAGCAAGTCTGCGATGTTTCCACAAACCTGTAAATAACCTGGTCTGGTGGATTGCTTCCAAATGTTGACTCTACTGTGAATGTGGTGACTGAGTTTACCAAAACGTGAGGGGGTGGAAGGAGGAAAAGGCAGGGAAGATGAATGAGGTAACTTCAATTTAATTTCTGCTTCTGAGTCTTTCAAAATGACTCATGACTATTCCCAAGAAGGTGAACTTGCATGCTATAATTTTACAATTATATTTTCAAAAAAGCAGGTCTACTTCAAGTGAATCAGAAAAGCACATTTATTTAAACAGGATGGGGTAAGGATTTCTGAGGGTACCATACTTGACTGAAATTTCCAATATTTAATGAAAAAAGAAAGTCACATACTTTGTACTACTTATAAGTAGTAGAGCAGAATTTCTGAAAACCCTATAAAACATTGTGGCTTATTTCATTGCAGAACATTTGAAATATGTTGAGTTATATTATATCTTAGAGAGAAACTAACTACTTAAACACTGAATTATTTTCTTGGGTATTTTGGTAATTGCTAGTTTGCAATGTATTTTAAACGAGAGGATGTTAATTTACCTTCCAGAGAGCCACTGCTTTAAATTGGTCTTAAAAGAAGAATTTAAGGACACCGCTCTGAAGACATGAATTCTGGGTCATTAGTTTTAGTTCCTGATGGCCAGTAACACCATCTGGGCCTAATTACCTGCATGTGCATCTACTGGGCAATTCTTGGCTAATTAATATATTTTAAGAGGTCAGCATTTTTTAGTGATGGAGTTGTAAACACAAGACCTATTTTGTCTAAAAAGCAAATGCTAGTTTTGTAGGCTTCTTCTACTACAGAAACTATTCACTGTTAAGTTTATACGAATGTGACCATAAATTTTGGTTACAGAATATAGAGAGGGCCAAAAACATCTATCTTGGGGTGCTTCAGCACCCAGAGACCACCATTGTAATCTGCCATTAGCTAAGCCCAGAGACCCCAAAAGGCAGAAAAAATTACAACTAAAAAGATGATTATATAGGGTCTCAGATATAGCTTTCTGGCTCCATAGATTGTGCTCTTGGAGCAATGGAATGAACAGGCCAAAAAAAATGTCTCCACCCCTTGTTTTTCACAGCCTACAATTCTGCCTTGAGCTTTCCACCTCCTTGGCCCCATCACCTCTAGAAGTCCTTTGTAATAGTTAAATTGCCCCTGAAAGCCACTGATCACATGCATACACTACAACAGAGGTTGGTTCAGATGTAGCCAAGCCACCTGGAAAAGCTTGCAGGGAGTGAGAGCTGGGACAGGTGTGTGTGAGGGTGGAGGGGAGGATGCCAAACTTCCAGCCACACCCAGGACAGAGAGGCAGCTCTGTGGTGTGAAACACTGAACAGCCAGGGAACGCCAAGAAGGTGCCTGGGCTAAGAAACGCTGACGGGGAGAGGAGAACAGAGACCCTAGGGGCCAACTCGCCTCCATTCGTGTCCTTCCTGCCCAGGGCAGGGCCCTACCCAGCAGTTTCCTTCACACACAAGGTACAAGGAACTCTCAGAATCCCAGGTGCTTTCTGACAAGGATTGCTTTCATTGTTTCTTCTGTTAAGACTGTTGATGATACCAATCTTTAGGCTTAACAACATAATTTAGTTTAAAAAGTCTGTAAAAAATAGATACATTAAAGGCTCTTTATAACTCAGTTGCAAGGAGGGTGCCAATACCGGAGGCCACACATCACAGCAGCAGGCTGAACGTGGCTGTGGAGGCAGATGGCGCAATTTTGAAACTGCTAAGCAGCGTGACCTTGGGCAGAGTACCTACGTTCTGTGTCAGCTTACTCATCCCGGAGTGGTGGATAGATAGCAGTGTTACTTACCTCACATGGCTACCGCGGGGATTGAGTTAAGTCACAGAGATCATGGTCCCTGGCACATAAGCACTCGATGTTACCGCATACTGTTACCTTTATTGTAAGTCGCTATGCCCCATGGGATGAGATGTGATGCTCGGGTCTGTATCAGCAGAAAGGCCCAACCAATTCGTATTCGCATCAGCACCATATCCCCACAAATCATCATCTTTAAAAATGGAAAAGAAAGGCAGCCCAGGCCTGCCACATGGTTCCTTTGCACGGCCTCCACATAGTACGAGTTGCCAGGGGTCATGAAATAATGACAAAAGTGCCCTGACCTCCTTGGAGAAAGGTCCCATGTAAATACTGAGGTTTGTGTTACTAGAGAAATTTTACACAGAAATGAAGCCTCCCACACTGAAGTCGGGCCACATTCTATAAACGCTCTTAATACCTTAGATTAAAAGAATTTATATGCATCTTTATAAGAACGGATTTTAGATTTTAGAAGCCAGTACTGACACTGTTACATCCAACAATACATGTGTCTTACATATTTTTCAAACACTCAACTATTTCCTAGAAGTGCTGATTTATGCCTTCTCTCGGGCATTGGAAGGTGGAAAGGTAAACAGGCAGAAATCAACTCCGAGCATTTCTAAGAGTTTACAAGAAGTGATCTGGTTGCAATTTTAGCTTACTCATTGCATGCCAAACCGAAGGAAAGAAACAAAATCCATCAAGTCTATCTGATGTGTATCCAGAAAGTCCCATGCCAGGGGGCTGTCTGATCACAACATCAGGATTTCTGGAGAGCCTGGGTCTCAGGGAACCACAGCTGAGCCTGGCCACAGGCCCACCGACACGTGGCTGTGTCGCATGTATGTAGAGGAAATGATGAAGTCCATCCTGAGTGGGCTGAAGCAGACACTCTCCCCACCGCCAGCAACGTGCTGCGTGACCAAGCACGTGGGGATGAAAGCTCCCCGGACCACTGTTTGCTCATCTGTAAAATCCAGAGTAGACAAAGCAGAGCTCAGAGATACCCCCAGTCATAAGTGTGCCACTGAGTCCCTTTATCCCTAGCACTTCTCTGTGTAACACTTTCCCCTTCTCTAGCTGTGTCCTTAAAGCCAGGTCACAGACGATGCGTGAGTTTGTCAGAACCCACGCATAGGTCTCCAGCCTCCCACTTCACTGGCCTCTCCAGAGCTCAGGACTTCTGTATACAGTGGTACAGTTTTGCCCTACATGTGGGCACCAACCTAAGGGAGCCAAAAGGGGCTGAAATCCAGCCTGCATCCCCACTACCCCACCTCCAAATCAGCCTAGAGGAGAGATGCCTTTTCCCAGTTCAAACAAAAGCACCACACATACCACCAGCTGCAGCCCTGTTTGAAACACGAACCTTTTCACAAACACAAGAAGCGTAAAACTGGCCGTGCGTGGTGGCTCACACCTGTAATCCTAGCACTCTGGGAGGCCGAGCCGGGTGGATCGCTCAAGGTCAGGAGTTCGAAACCAGCCTGAGCAAGAGCGAGACCCCGTCTCTACTATAAATAGAAAGAAATTAATTGGCCGACCAATATATATAGCAAAAAAATTAGCCGGGCATGGCGGCGCATGCCTGTAGTCCCAGCTACTCGGGAGGCTGAGGCAGGAGGATTGCCTGAGCCCAGGAGTGTGAGGTTGCTGTGAGCTAGGCTGACGCCACGGCACTCACTCTAGCCTGAGCAACAAGGCGAGACTCAGTCTCAAAAAAAAAAAAAAAAAAAAAAAAGAGTAAAACTTCCTAAGTAAATAGTTATTCAGTCCAACACATGAGTAAAATAATTTAAATGCCCTTTAAATAGAAATTCTGACTTCTTAGAGAGTCCAAGTCTTCCCAGTTTACACCGATGACAGTCTTGTGGCCCAGGGAAAACAAGAGTTTAATACTTCATTCTCAGTAGGCTATTCCAGTTTCTAAACACTAATTTTAGTTGCTCTTTTCGGAATATTCTTCTTGTGCTATTCTGGGTACATTTGTGTAGAAGGAAAAGGCTTTTTGAGCCTTTGCTTAAGCATTTGGTTTAAATATAAATTATTTGGCCGGGCACTGTTGCTCACGCCTGTAATCCTAGCTCTTGGGAGGCCGAGGCGGGCGGATTGCTCAAGGTCAGGAGTTCAAAACCAGCCTGAGCAAGAGCGAGACCCTGTCTCTACTATAAATAGAAAGAAATTAATTGGCCAACTGATATATATATAAAAAATTAGCCGGGCATGGTGGCGCATGCCTGTAGTCCCAGCTACTCGGGAGGCTGAGGCAGGAGGATCGCTTGAGCCCAGAAGTTTGAGGTTGCTGTGAGCTAGGCTGACTCCACGGCACTCACTCTAGCCTGGACAACAAAGTGAGACTCTGTCTCAAAAAATAAATAAATAAATAAATAAATAAATAAATAAATAAATAAATATAAATTATTTGAACCACACTATCTAAAGACTGCCCAAGTGCTCAACTTTGACACTACTAGGTGTTTTGTTTTTTTTTTTACTGCTTCCTTCATAGGGAAATTTATATACAGTAATACCCACCTAAGTCAAAGATTGTCTCTGTTTTCTGCCCCTCACAAAAGCTCAACACAATCTTTTTCAAAGATGATATGAAGTAAAAAAATTCCTTTCTGAAGTACTTAGAAAATGATTCAAAGTAGTCATCAGCTTGAGCTATTCTTTCACTGGAATAATCATAATTCCATAGGCAGAAGGTCAACCACAGATTTACAAATGCCCCTTTTTGGTCCAGACATGCCAACACCTGGCAGACTTTGGAACTAAGGGGAAACATAAACAAACACATCCCTGTAAACTATATCCTCCCATAACTACTTGATCATGGATTGTTTTTTTTCTTTTTCTTTTTGACATGCATTTTCCCTCCTTGGCCAAAACTATTTTCCCTGGAGATGTTCCAACAATATACTGCTAACATACTCCCATTGTGGAATTCATCTGGAAAATTTTGCAACTTAAGAAAACATCTCAGCCATCTAGCAGGCATCTCTATGGACCTACAGATTGGAGACCAAAAAAACACACAGTAAATATTTTTGGTCTCATACAAGAAGAGCTTGGTGATTTGTGCAACCGAGCTTGTTTATAATAATTTACTGAAGAAGTTAGGACACTGTTCACATGCATTTGGTTTAGAGGTTAAGGATTCAAAGGGTCAAATGTACACAATGCCTGACTCAAAGTAGAGGCTTAATAAATATTTATGGAACCAAAGTTTCAAGTCTTGTACTTGTTAGTCGACCGTTCTGCTACAAGACATTTAAATTCTCGGAGCTTCCATTTCCATGGTTATAGAAATGGGGCTAACTCAATTCTCATGATGTCAGTTCTCAGGTAGTTGCATTCTACAAGGTTGCTGCAGACACTAGATTAGCGGATGGTGAGCCATTGCTCCTGGGGAAATACAGGCAGGAGTTCCTGTAACCCTCTGGTCACCACATTTTCAACCAATCAATATATAACGCTGTTGTTTGTGTTCTTCTGTTTAAAGATATTATATTTGATTTCGTTGATTCATTAACATTGAAGTCACAGGCAACAGCACTGTCACTCATGCTTCAACAAAGATTATCCAGCACTTGGTACTTTTTCTGTAAGGCATATCCCAGCCTTCCTGGGCTCAGAACTCCAGACAGAAGCTCAGCACTGTGCTTGGGGTCAGTGAAATCATCAACACACACACACACACACACACACACACACACACACACACACACACACACACGGACACTCAAGTTTTTCACAGCTCTTCATGTATCCTTG
The DNA here is from genome assembly GCF_040939455.1 of Microcebus murinus. Taxonomy (NCBI): domain Eukaryota; kingdom Metazoa; phylum Chordata; class Mammalia; order Primates; family Cheirogaleidae; genus Microcebus; species Microcebus murinus. Next base: position 14,974,214 of record NC_134120.1, on the reverse strand, counting down.
CATGACCATGAAGTGCTATGAGTATTCATTTGGGGTTACACATAGATTTTAGCAAGTAGGTAGATCTGAAAGTTTACAATGTGGATTAAATTGTTTGTAGTCTACTATTAATGAATATCGGCTATACTTTATTCATTCCCTGAATGCTAATTGACTCTTCAATGGCAGCCACTATGGTAGGAAGGTGACCAGATAAGACAGGCTCCTTCCTCTCTGTGGCAGGGAAAAGTGACACTAACAGACACCCAAGTATACAGTTACAAAATGTGATAATTGCATGATGTAGAAGCCATAGGAATGTACACAAGGGGGCCATAATCTAACAGCAGGTTCCGGAAGACCATGACAGTTAAACCCAGTTGCAAAGCACAGGCAGGAGTTAGGCAGATGGACAGGGGGTGCTGGCTGCCACTCAGGTACTGTATAAAGTGCTTTATACATTCTAAAATTCCGTATTAATATGAAGTCCTAAAGGCTGGGCATGGTGGCTCACACCTGTAACCGCAGAACTTTGGGATACTGAGATGGGAAGATCATTTGAGGCCAGGAGTTTGAGAGCAGCCTAAGCAACATATCAAGGCACCCCCGTCCTACAAAACATACAAAAATGAGCCAAGCATGGTGGCACGTGCCTGTAGTCCCAGCTATTCAGGAGGCTGAGGCAAGAAGATCACTTGAACAGGATTTTGAGGTTGCAGTGAGCTGTGATCATGCCAGCGCACTCCGGCCTGGGTAACAGAGTAAGACCCTGCCTCCAGAATACAAACAAAAACTCCAAACAAAAAAACATTCTACAAATATAAGGTCCTATCATGATGGTGCACAATGGCAACACAAAACCTAGAGAATGGCTCCAAGTTCAATGTGCTTCATTTTTGAACTTTAAAAAAAAAATAAAAAAGTACTGAATGTCTCCCATCTGCTAGGCACCAGGCTTGGTGCTAGCAATACAAAAAATGAGATACTATTCTTACTGTCATGGACCAATTACAGGGGAAAAGACCGTTGGCTAGAGGGAGATCATGCACAAGCTTTCATAAAAGCATGGCAAAAGTGACGTCAGACACAGAGGAGGAAACTACTAGCTTTCTTTGGAAGGGTTATGAGAAGCATAACCAAAAAAGCAGGTAATGTCTCAGCTAAGGTAAAGATGAGGATGGGAATGATCTGGAACAACAGGAAGGACATTATAAGGGAAGAGGAAACACTGAGAGAACACATGTTCTTATTTGCCTGGGACAGTGCCGTGTTTGCCCATTGTACCAGTGTGATCATTAGTGATGCCCTTCTCACTCTCTAGAGCATCCCGATTTGGATCACAAATTCCTCTCTGATGCTGCAGAGTTCCGTGAGGCAGGGAGAGGGGAGGATGGAGAGCTGGAGTTAAGGGTTGGTGGCAGCGGGTGGCCAAGCTAAGGGGATGCCTCTATGCAACGCACAGCCACACAGAGCTGGACCCACTTGGGCTGTCAGTCCTGGGACGGGGACTGTCAGCGATGTGGGAGTGTCAGGAGGAAGACAATTCAGGGGCTGTGACCAGAGGGCACTCATTTAGGGCAAGAAATAAGCTGAACAGCGATGGGGATGGACAGCTGTCCTCAAGACCAAATTTGTGAGACTCACGAAGCAGAGTGACAGGCTTTGGTGATCTGCTGAATGACCACAGAGCAGTGCGAAAGCAGGGAAGAAACGGACAACTCCCAAGATTCCAGTCTGGGAGACTGGGAAGCTGGTGAAGCCACCAACAAGATCTAGAACACAAGAATGGAGCGGGAACAGAAGGAAACGCTAGTTCCACTTTGGACGGACTGTCTGTGAAGTCCGCAGGGCTGTCTCAGGCTCTACTGGCCACTCTCTAACAGAGTACCACCAACCGGGCAGCTCATAAACAGAAACTTCTCATAGCACCCAAAGCTGGGAAGCTCAAGATCAGGGTGCCAGCATGGTAGGTTCCCCTGAGAACCTCTTCCAGGTTGCAGACCGCTGACTTATCACATCGTCACTTGGGAGGAGGGGCAAGGCAGCTCTCTGGAGATCTCTTACGAGGGCACTAATCCCACTCATGGGGGCTCTGCCCCATGACCTAATCACCTCCCAAAGCCCCCACCTCCTAAAACCATCACCTCGGGAATCAGATTTCAACATACAAATTTTGGGGGCAAACATTCAGACCATAGCAAGAGCCTCCAAAGAGAAGTGCAGCAGGTGACTGGTGTTTCGGAGAAAGGACAGTCCATATGCATATGGCAGCAAAGGACAGCACACGGGAGCAGAGGAGATCACACGGTGGGTGGGGGGAGCATAGACAGAAGAGACCCACCGTAAGAACCTGAGCATGAAGCCGCTCCACAAGACAGGCTCGACGTACACTCAGCCCTCAATGAAAAGAACGGGCCACGACGTGCACACAGCTTCAACCAACTCCCAGCCCTTTAAACCAGGCTGCCACGATTAAGTACCTCATCCTATTTAAGAGCTGCTGACCTTCTAACTGATCTGAGAAACACCAACATTTAAGGGATGAGCTGAGGCAGAAGTAAAGACATAACAGGTAGAAGAGAGTCCACTTCTTAAATACCCTTCCTCCGCCTTCCTCTCAGGAAATGCATTTCCTCCTCTAAGCCCAGTAGCAAAAGGCAGTCTTGACATCTAACAAGAAGCCATTGCAATTTGCTCCTCATTTGCTCGGGAGTAGCCACACAGAAAGGCTAAAGCGGTTCCACGTGTGAGCTGGCATTCTTCTCAGTGCCCACCTGAAAGCCCAGGCCCGCTCTGCAGAGGCCCAGCCTGTACTCCGCTTCTCCACCCCCACCTCAACTCCCAGACAGCTCACACAAAAGGACACAGGCAAACATCTGTTTCCAAGCTGGGAAGCTCAAGATCAGGGTGCCAGCGTGGTAGGTTCCCTAGTAACTGCAGCTTCAGGTGGCAGAGCCCCTTCCCTGTCTCAGCATTTTAACCTGATTTTGCTGGTTGGCAAAATCATGGCGCAGCGAGCGTGTTCAATCCTGCACTGTTCATTCACAGTAACGGCCCCAAGTTCAACAGCCAGACGAGATGGCTGGGGATTGCGGGGAAAGGAAGAAATCCACAGGAATTCTTTTACCCCATTTAAAGTAAGTGTTGGATAAGCATTGTGGAGCTTACTAAATGAAGCAATTTAATGCGGAAATTCTTTGGAAAGTAGGGGTATACCACATTTTAACCACCAATTTATGTGGCTATGTTCAGACTTCACAAATCCAACTGCGACACCTCGATACCCAAGGAAATAGCCGGGTATCACTTCACCGTGTGTGGACAGGAAAATGTGCTATTCCGAATGCAAAATAAAAGCTAACCTCTAATGTCAGGAAGCATTAAACTGAAGAACAGCAGCGTTTATAGGTCTGAGTTGACACGTACACCCCAGGCCAGGCCAGGCCCCTTCTGGTTAAATGTTTCCCACTGCAAAGCACACTGCTCACCAGCAGGCACGGCGAACAGGGCTGAGAGCGTCTGTTTTCTCTGCAGCTATGACTGCCAGCCGAGGAACTTGGCCTTAACCCAGCAGGAACTCTGCGGAGGCCGAGTTAATCCATCGGTACATCAACATGTGTAGGATACATCATGAGCAAACCAGTGTCGTGGACAGACTGAGGGTGACACCGAAGGAACAGGGAGTGAATGCCCCAGTCCACCCTCAGGGTAGTGCAAGAGCAGTAATATTGCAATGGGTTGCTGATCCAAGTTCCTTCTTTTTGTGAAGGCCAGGAACAAATGCCATTCTACACAAGGGTACAGCCAGGCAACACGAGCCAGCAACCGCGATCGCTCAGGAAGAAAGGTGTCACGCCGGGCCTAATGGGGACTGCCACGGACAGGGTTGGCTGCTGTCGTGAGGGTTCCCACAAAGCTCCAAGGCCCACCCTTCAGATTTACAAGGTACATATATTTCCTAAGCAATGTATGCTCATCGCAGGAAAGTGAGATCTAGATGTGCTCCTGCTCCGGGGCCCAGGAGGACAGTCCTGCGGACAGAACCGGGCGCAGGGTTAGGGGAGCCGACCAGAGACAGGAAGCACCCGGGGCCTCGCAGCAGCAGGAAGCTGTCACCCCCATCGGGCTGAAGGAAAACAAAAAATAAGTGCAACTAAAGTCACTTGTAAACACTAAGTACTGCCTTCTCAGTTGCACGTTTTCTAATAAATTATTGCCAAGCCCCTCTGCCCCCCCCCCCCCCAGATAACGTTTGTAAACATTAGGAGACTCTTGGAGGCTACTCCGGAATATCCCTGCCCCCCCACCCCCGGGCTGATGCTGCCTGTGCCCCACATCCTCCCGTCTCTGCCAGCCAGCTCGCTGTCCTTCCCCCGAGAGCACGCTCCCTGACGCTCCCAGACCTGGAGCCGACAGGACATCCTGGCTGTGACCACAGCACCGGAAGGTGAGAACGAACAGGCAGCGTCTCTCGGCTGAGGGCGGAGTCAGTGTCCAGGGAGGGCGATTTGGGAACAGACGGGCATCGCTCCTGAGCACCCGTGTGCCCCGCCCAGCTCCAGGCGGGTCCCTGCCACTGCAGGAAAGCGAGGCAGGACACGTGCTCCCAGAGGCTCGGGCCGGAGGAAGACCTCCAGTGTCCTTATGACTGCTGCCCCAGACATCAGGAAGTGCTAGTAAAACAGCAGTCTGGGCACCGCTGTGGGTTCCCTCAAGTCTCTCCACAAACTTCTGGAGGTGCTTGGGAGTCAGGGTGGGACAATGAAAAGCACCCAAAACCGGGTGAGTTAGTTAGCTACGTCCAGTTCCCGTCTCCTTAGATGAAAGCCGCGGGAAACGACCACTAACACCGTGGGGCTGTGCAAATGCATGTGAGCAGCACTTAGGCGCCACTCGAGTGGCAGCCATAACAGTTATTATTACTGATGCTATACTCATTTAAATATTTATTTGGCTGCTACAAAAATCAAATAACATTAAGACTGACGTTTATTTCTCTCGCTGCTACCATGGGCGTAGACAGCACGGGGCAGAGGCGACCGACGGCTGCTTCTGGCCGTCGCGTCTTCAACACATGCCTCTAGTTTCGCTCCTGTACCACATCTGTGTTTCAGACAGCAGGAAAGGGAAGAGCGTAGCGTATGATTTTATTTTTTAAGAGGGCAAGACCCAGAAGCATTATGATTACAATTTTTTTAATCCCACAACTAAAGAAATAAACACTTTCACATAAGAATGATCTGAAAAAATATATACACATGGTTAACTGATCCCTCCCTTCAAAGGAAGGGAAGAAATGAAGCAGGGTAGCTAATGTCAGAGGCAGCATGGGGTTAGGACAGAAAGGATGATTCTAAGGGAAGGTTTGTGAGGCTAGGGAGGTTATCAGCTTCCTTCACAATTAGGACCTGTGTCAGAGTCATGCATGCATGCATGTGCCCAGTAACAGGGTGGCTCGTATCTTATACAACTCCAACTGCGTAATCACCTCCATGGGAATGTTTCTGCAGAGTAGACCTCTCTCTTCCTGAGCAAGGGATTCCTACCAAGCACTCCACCACCCCTACAATCTTCCTAAATAATTTTCAATCCTATCACTCCACTGCACAAGGTATTTTAGAAACGCAAAAGCTAAACCCAAAGACATTCAAAGCTATACAACAATGTGGCCCCAAGCAGAGCTCTGCAGAAGGCAGTGGAATACACTTTAATGATTATATTTGGGGAGATTCGTTTAAATATCACTGAGTTTGGGAGAAGCAGGCAGTAGCTACTGACAGTCCCTGAAAGCTAGGAAAGCCATTAGTTGGGGATGCTCTTCGAGAGGGAAGTGATAGAACATAGGTTTCATTAACAGTATTTCCCGAAGACCAGCAGCTGCAGGAAGAACAGAGCTGAGCAGGGGGAGATAAGGCAGAGAGGGTGGTCACTGTGAACAACTGTGTTAAGTGAGGGATGAGGTGAGACAAGCCTGAACATGAGCAGTGACAGGAAGAGGAAAGTGCATGTTCAAAGGCTATTATTATGTGTTGGATTAGATAAAGGAAAGGATGGTGGGAAGGCAAGAAAGGAACCAGTATTCCTTCCAAGAGAGCAGGTTTAATGAGGTAGGAGAATGCTGGCCTTATTAGCAATAATGAGAAGGTTGGCAGGATGCTAATTGGGAGATAAGATGCAACAAATTCTGCAAGGACAAAACTTGTACAACATTTAAAAGGACAGAAGAAAGTAGCAAGGACTTTAGCCATGGATGTGGAGACTGTCTTTATTCACACAGAATTCTAAGTCGATTAATGTAGGTACAACCAGACTGGAACTTGGATCTAAGGGCTCTAAACTATCATGCACAGATATTTTTAAAGAGGAATAAAAGATGCAGTAAAAAATGTGGTTAGAGTGGCTGCTTGGGAAAATCAGAGTAGCCCCATGAGACTACAAGTCAAGAGAAAAAAATAGAGATGTCAAATGAAAGTTTATGGTCCAGGGGGTGGTGTTCAGAGACCAACAGTGAAGGCAACAGTGGAAGCCTGTATCCAATAAGCCACCAACAATCCTCCCATTCCTGTGCACAGGCTGCCCCTCTCCCACATCTGGACTGGACCGGTCACTTGCTATGATCGACAGTATGAGATGCAAGTAGCCTATGCTAGTTCCGGTCTTCAGTGTTTAGGCTTTAAGAACTTCTACCTCTGACTGCTTCCATCTCTACATTTGGAACTGTACCACCATGAAAGGAAGCCCAACCTAGACTATCGAATGATGAGAGACCAGGTGGAGAGGGGTCAGTTGGAGGGGAACTGAGGCACATCACCTGGCAGCCACAGCCAAGACCTCAAACACATGAATGAGGCCACCTTAGCTCCTCCAGCACCTACTGGGCCACCCCAGCCAGCACCACGTGGAACAGAGCCCCCACCGAGCCCTGCCCACACTGCAAACCCACAGAACCGTGAGCAAGAGAGGTGTTGCCACTAAGCGTTAGGGTGGTTTGTTACACTACAGCAGATGACTGATAGAATAAAACTGTGTTGCAAATGACTAAGGAATGAGTGAAGCATGAACTGTCAAGTTGGAAACACAGCTGCATTACTTGCGTGCTATGTGACTTTGAGCAAGCTGCTTGATAAATCTAGGTCTCAACTCTCTCTATAAAAGGGGGATTAAAAATCATTTGTTGAGATGGTCGAGAAGGTTAAAGAAAATCATATACGTTGCTTAACACAGTGCTCAGAACATACTACTTATAGCTATTTAAAACAAGTTCAATAAGAATATGTGAGTACTGGCCGGTCGCGGTAGCTCACGCCTGTAATCCTAGCATTCTGGGAGGCCGAGGAGGGCGGGCGGATTGCTCGAGGTCAGGAGTTCGAAACCAGCCTGAGCAAGAGCAAGACCCCATCTCTACTATAAATAGAAAGAAATTAATTGGCCAACTAATATATATAGAAAAAATTAGCCGGGCATGGTGGCACATGCCTGTAGTCCCAGCTACTCCGTAGGCTGAGGCAGCAAGATTGCTTGAGCCCAGGAGTTTGAGGTTGCTGTGAGCTAGGCTGACACACTCACTCTAGCCTGAGCAACAAAGCGAGATTCTTGTCTCAAAAAAAAAAAAAAAAAGAATATGTGAGTACAACCAAAATTAATATAAGTTATTAAGTGCTTATTTGGCATTGTCCAAAAAAAGTTTAATGAGCACAATCTCTTCTGCTATGATACAATATTTGCACTTCTAAGAAACCTTGTGTAATCACCAACTGTTATAAAAATAACTGCTCTCATAGGGAAAAGGGGTTTAGGGTCTATAAAATTTCAGATTTACAATAGAAATTTTCTGCAGGAATTTAATAAATAGCTTTTAGCTATAAGACCTAAACAATCCCTGGGTAAATCCAGCATTTTAATCATATCCAGGTTTTGCTCGAAAGGCATTTCTTCTGCCTCCACCAAGCCTATCATTTACACTTTCCTATACAGATTCTTATCTTTATCACCCAGGGCTTTTCATAAAGCACAAAATGGAAATAGGATAGTTAACAGAACACTCAAAGTTTAAATAACTTGTAGCTTGGATAAGAATGTTCAAAGAACCCAAATCCAATCAGTTACCCACCAGCAACTTTTGTTCCTGTGAGCAGTTCTAATGTCCCTGTGATAGAAGCTTCATTCCCATCAGTGAGCTGTGATGCAAATAGTGCTCTTTAATCTGCATTATATTCAATTTGTGGCACAAGCTGATTCTGCAGGAGGAATTTCTGTGTTGTGTCCTAACCATGGTGTGAAATAAGTCCTGAGAGTCCTGCATATCTTCTGTAATAATGATTGGTGTGGTCAGTGACTGGTTGCACTTTGAGTGCTACATGGAGAAAACCAAGCAACGACAACTAAAAGCTACAGCAACTTACTTCCCACCCCACAACTACTGAACTAACACGAAGGACATGAAGGTTTCTGCTTCTCTGAGCAGGCTGACTCTAAGTGGACAGCTCCCACATCAAAAGACTTTTCTCCAAAGCTATGGAAAAAAACTTCCATCTCTTAACTCCATTCTCTTGAGAATCATCGGTGATTGAACATACAAGCATCACTGAGTTAAAGGAAAGCCTGAAAACATTCAGGAGACAAGAAAATCAGGTGTTAAAGAGCAGACAAAGTGGGTCCATCCAGCGTTCAGAAACAGTTATCACATATGAAACTAAGGAAGGTCTAGGCATTCTCAAAATACTGTCCGGGAGTCTAATACCTTTTATACTTGAAGACAGATGCTGCTAGAGGAAGTGAACACCAGACTCAGGATTGGGATAGGAGGAATTAACACTAAAGCCTGGAAAGAAAGAAGCAGGATCCCTAAGATGTTCTAAAGAAGCAAATAAAGATAAACAATGCAATCTTAAAAGTCAGCAGTAGTTGCTTAGGACAAATAAAGGAAGCTACAAATAAGGTTTGGAGCTTTAAAAAAAAAAAATACTAAGAAGTGTACCTTCCCCATCCCCACCCTCGTAGGTAATCTCTTAAAGCAGGCAGTGGTGTAAACAGCTACTATCCTACTATCACACAGCACAGATAGCCTGGATGCCCCATAAATCAGCCTTAACCAAACTGTACTTGGCAAGACAGCAGCAGTCTATACTTGAAGATTATAAATTTCACAATTCCTGTGAAATTTGCCATATCTATTATAGGGATGATCTTCATCATGATACATTAAAAAATATATTTATTATTATTATTTTTTTTTTTTTTACAGTGACCCTTGGGTAAAGTTTATGTTTGGTCTTACCATAAAGACCAGTTGTAGTTCTCCTGGGCACCATTCTGTCTTTACCATATGGGCCTGTGTAACTGATCTTTTCTCACTGGCTGCTAGAAGAGTTCAGAGCCAAATGGCCCACACACTGCAAGTCTACGGCTCTTTACTGTACACGTTCATAGCCTCCGTCCTGGCTGTGTTTCTTACGTTTCCTGTCTTGGTTATCTTTACTCCACCCCCCCCCTTTTAATTTATGCTCTCTTATGTTTTATGTATTATAAACTGCCTTACATATGGAATAAATCCAAATGTAAATTTAAATCCACAAATAATAAACGTGGCTCCGTTCCAGAGGACAGCCTCACCACACAGTAACCACATGTATTCGTTCTTTCGCGAATATGTATTCCGCACAATCAGGCTCTGCGCTGGGCACAGGAGACACAAAAATGAGACAGACATGGCCCCTGCCCTGACATTTAGTCAGAAAAAGACATGTAAAATAAGTTATAAGTTATTTATAGTACTATAATGAAATAAAACGGAAAGCTAAAGTGGACAAGAGATAGAGGGATATACTAGTGGCCGGGAATTTGGGAGATCTCATTGAGGAAGTGATATTGTCATTAAATTCTGTAAGAATAGGAACTGGGATTAGGATTTTTTTTTTTTAAGTGGGGAAGGACCTTTTATCCAGGAACAATGAGTAATAACTTGGATAAATGACAGGGAAGAGCCTGTTATTCAAAGAAATGAAAACAGTGAGCTAAACTGAGGCAGGACAGGACAAGTGACAGGCAGGGGCCACACCACTCAGGTCTTGCAGGCCAGGTTAAGGAGTATGGGTTTTGTTTCCAAGGCAATGAGAAGCAATTGAAGGATTTTTTTTTTTTTTTTTTTTTTTTTGAGACAGAGTCTCGCTTTGTTGCCCAGGCTAGAGTGAGTGCCGTGGTGTCAGCCTACCTCACAGCAACCTCAAACTCCTGGGCTCAAGCCATCCTCCTGCCTCAGCCTCCTGAGTAGCTGGGACTACAGGCATGCACCATGCCTGGCTAATTTTTTCTATATATATTAGTTGGCCATTTAATTTCTTTATTTATAGTAGAGACAGGGGTCTTGCTCTTGCTCAGGCTGGTTTCACACTCCTGACCTCGAGCAATCCGCCCACCTCGGCCTCCCAGAGTGCTAGGATTATAGGCGTGAGCCACTGCGCCCAGCCTCCACTGAAGGATTTTAAGCCTGGGTCAGACATACTGTTCCAAGGTTCAAGATCTCCCTTTCTGCTACATGGGAATAGATTGCAAGACAGACAGGAAAAAGAAAAGTTGCAATATTCCAGGCCAAAGAGGATGGCAGCTTGGACCAGAACGGTGCAGGGGAGGAGATAGCCCCAGATTGGATACATTTGATAAGATGCAGGGGTGTGTGAAATAGAATGATCTAAACCTGCTTCTGGATTTATGGGAATGGGGGAGGGGAGGAAGGAGAAATCACAATCCCTATTTGGACCTGTCATCTTCAGAATGCCTTGAAGACATCCAAGTAAAGATCAAGCAGGCAACTGGATACATAAGTTGCCGAAGCTCAGGAAATAAAGCTTCCAAAATCCTTTCTCAGGAAAGTTTACACTCCACCAAAAGTCTATCCACCCCACCAAAATAAAGGAATAAATGAGGAAATGCAGACTGCAACACCATGGAGAAACAGAAGCCCAAGGACACTCAGGAGGCTGAGACAGGAGGATCGCTTGAGCCCAGGAGTTCAAGGCCAGCCTGAGCAACATAACAAGACCTTGTCTTACAAATAAAAGAAAAAAAAATAAAACAAAAACAAAAAGATTCCCCAGGATGACCGTGAAGGTAGAGCCCGAGGCCACAGCCAGGTTAGAAAGAAACCAACCAGATCAGTGCAGGGCTCAAAGCTCTGGGCTGAATTTAGGCAGCTAAAATGACACAATACCTTGTAAGTTCAATAGTTCTAAGAGGAACTTTATACCAGGAAGGGTGAATTGGGGCTTGGTTTGTGATTAGGTGTGTACGAAGAAGCAGGAAAAAATTAAAATCTTAAGTACAGGAAAGGGAAGATACAGTAGAAGAAAGGAAAAGCAGTCATGGTGTACAGCCACGCTTAGCATTGCCACAGTCATAACATCACCACCGAGAACTCATCTGTCGTCCCAAATTGTAATGGCTACACTGGGAGCATGCAAGATGGGACGGGAGTGTGTATATAGTGGTTGATGACAGCTGAATTCTCTCCAACAGAAGGAAGTCAGACGACTCAAACTGAAGTGGGAAGTAAATATAAGTTTCTTAGAGATATGGAGGTAAAAACCAAAAGAATAAGCTAAAAAGTTAGCAAGCAGTTGCCATGGTGAGGATACAGCAGGCTGGGGTTGTCGAGAGCACAGTGTCTCACCAGCTATGGAGTTACTCGATTCTAACCTCCACTTTAAATAGTTAACACTAAGCGAAATAGCCCCGACTTAAGCATTTATAAAAGCTATCCACGTAACATTTATACCCCCGTAGTAATTTTTAAAAAACAAAACTGAAGCGTAAAACATTAAAAATACAGAGTAAATCATCCACTTGACTCTAAATGTTATAAAATGTTGAAAAATATAAGAATAGATGACATCAAAATATTAAAAACAGACTATGGAGACCCTTCACTTCAGAATATTTAAGCTGTTTTTTGGTTATGTTAGAGAAGCTAATGCACTGAGTGAATTGAGTGAATCCAATTTTGCTGAAAAAAGTGAAAATAAAACCCTGTTTATTTGGGTTTAAACAGGCTCCAAGCACAAAAGTAAAATATAAATACAAATATAGATATAAAAATAAATGTTAGCTTCCCTTTAGAAGCTACACTTTTATCTGATAAGAACACTCCTCTTTCACCCTATGGTATTATCTTTAGGGTCAAACATGGAATTGTCCTGCAGGGGGAAATAATCTTATATTTAAGTACTTTTGAAACCAAAGCAATTAACTATCCTCATACAGAAATCTGCTCTACCACTAAGTGCTACAGTGAAATAGTTCAGTATTTCTATTCTAGAAACTTGCTCAGAATTAAGCACACCTGTTAAAATGTTTAACACATTCACTCATTGGTGATTAGAAATACCATTCATTTATTACTTTTTTTTGAGAAAGTCTTGCTCTGTCACCCCAGGTAGAGTGCAGTGGCATCATCACCACTCACAGCAACCTCTAACTCCTGAGCTCCAGCGATCCTCCTGCCTCAGCCTCCCAAGTAGCTGGGACCACAGGTGTGTGCCAACATGCCCAGCTAATTTTTCTATTTTTTTTTTTTTTTTTAGTAGAGATGGGATCTCACTTTTGCTCAGGCTGTTCATCTATTACTTAAGAGAAATAGCTCCACAAAACAAACCCATTTCATCTGGGAGAAAACAATGTTTAAAAATAGTTTATATCAGGTTGTTATGTGTGTGATGACGACAATTTTGGTAACATATGAAAACCATATTTTTTAGAGATGAATACTGAAATACATAGTGGTAAAATGAGATATCTGGGATTTGCTTTTAGAATACTTTAGAGGAAAAATTAAAAGGGGCAGAGAAAGCACACATAGCAAAATCTTGGTGATGAGAATGTGAAAATTCGTTACATTCTTCTCCTTACTTTGGCATATTTGAAATTTTCCTAATTAAAGGCTACATTCCAAAAGAAAGTCCAGTCAGCTTTTCTTTGCCCCCAAAATCAGTTTTGTTTTCTTACGATTATGACGCATGTAAAGACCAATGAAAAAGCAAAAGCTGCAGTGGAAACTCACTTTGGTCCATCAGATTACAACCCAGGCTAGTTAACATTCCTTCCAAAGGCGTGCAGGTTAAAGTGGAGCTAGGGCAGGCTAACTTGCGAGGAAGAGAAAGAAAGAATCAAGCCTCAAACTAATGAGCAGCCTGTTGATTTAATGAGCGGAACCTAAGGGGGGGGGGGACACCTTTTTGTTAAACAGACGACCCAAACATGGAAAAGGATTATTAAGAAAAAAGAAAACCTGGTCATTATCTGTGTTATTCAACAGAAACCCTCATCCTTTTATGTAGGTAATTTGGCTGAGAGAGCAAGCAGGCTGTTGTGGTTTTTAAACATAGACAGCTAGATGATGGGGCTAACTGTCTCGTTTCACCATCTCCCTGGGCATCCCTAAACAGAGCCAAATATGGAACCAGAACTGCAAAACGGGAACAGCAGCAGGCACATCTGCACGTGAAGTCTTTACAAGGGCCCTTAGACACTGCTGAATAGAATTTCTTTGGTCCATAAAATAAATAGATTCAAAAGGAGATAACGCATGTTGAAGTGTAAGTTTGTAATAAAACTTTAGCAAACGTAAGAGATAACGTTAAGCCCAGTAGGTCAGGCTAAGACGTGAACGCAGCTTTACAAGGAAGCTCATCTGATGTCACCTTTTCTTCCCACTTTATTAGCATGAGTCTCCCCACGGAGATTTGATTTCTCCTTTTTAGGAAGGGAAAGGCCGCCATGGGACTATAGCTCTTCGCTAACTGAGGAAACTGATACTCCACCCCCCCCCCCCCATTCTGCTATCCGAGGGTACAGCACAGCTTGAGAGAAAGCAGAAGAGAAGCCAGCCAGTGGCGAGACAGGGGCCTTTAACACTTCCCAGAGTGAGGTGACAGGCTCCTGTGCTCACGCGCCACGTGCACAGGGCAAATAGACGCACCTGCTTTAAAGCAGATACCTGGAAAGTAAAGAGACTTTTCCCCCCCCTTTTCTCCAAGTAAACAACTGGAGTAAAGAAACCATTATAGGCATTCAAGAGAGCAAATGGACAGCTCACGATGGCAGCCTGTTTTTAAGGCTTATTAGAGATAAGTACCCCGGGGTCTCCACGGTATTCCCCAGTCAAGATGTTCGCCCTTCTGTCAAGCAAATCCCCTGGGCTGTAAACTAAGCCTGCTTCCGTTTGCTCTGCTCTTTGTGAGGCAGGGAGTGATCGCAGCCAGACTGTCGGACCTCGAAGGACCTTGATCAAAGCTTCATCCTCCCCCCCGCTGAGGTTCAGAGGGAGCCAGAGGCTTCTGGAGGACCCAGCAGGGAAGTGGCAAGAGGGTGGTACGTTAAAAGGACATGACCCACAAGTTCCAGACCAGTATGCTCTATCTAGTTAGACTAGATCATCATCATCATCTGATTCATTTTGGTAAAACTTGATATACTTGAAATTATGAATAGCATCTTAGGTCTAAAACCTGAATGTACCAAAGCAGAGGGCCCCCTTAGCATGAAATACCATGCTGTAAGAGAAATATCTTGCTGTAAAAATGGATTAGCACCCTAGGTAGTGATGAGTGTTCCTGAAGTGAAAAAAGCAATTGCAGAATAAAGCGATTTCTGTAAGTGATAACTCTAAGTATGTCCTTATATATGCACAGAAAAGGTCAGGGAATATACTCCACCCCCTCAGATAGCTGTTGTCCTAAAAGGCTGAGATTAGGAAAGACCCTTACTTCCAAGTCATTAATTGCTATGATGCAAGGAGCAAATGTTGCCATCAGATAAGCCCTTAATCTTCCTTTTTCCAAACCTGAAAATCTCCATCCTCATAGTTGGGAAGGTCATCTGGGATAGCAGAAAGAGTGATGATCCCCTTTGAGTACTTTCCTAGAAGAATAAAGGTGCCTTTTCCCTGGTCATTAAGGCAATTTCTTTGGGGATCCAAGCCCCTCAATTTTAAAGTCCTAAGAATTGTTTATGAAACCCTTATCTGCTGGGGGCATAGGGAGTTAGATATGAACGATCCTAATGCCCTGAACTTCACAAAATGAAGGCAGACATCGCCACAGAGGTACACACAAGAGCACACACGTATCAACTATACTAGGACATTCAATAGTGAGTCAAGCTGTCAGGGGAAGACACATGTCACATCCTAAGATCACACAAATCATGTTTTAAAGGCTCAACAGTGGGAAACTTTCTTTTATTTAAAAAGGAAATTCAGCTGGGCAAGGGTGGTTCATGCCTGTAATTCTAGCACTTGGGGAAGCTGAGGCAGGAGGATTGCTCGAGGTCAGGAGTTCTAGGCCAGCCTAAGCAAGCACGAGATCCCATCCCTACAACAAATAATCAGCCAGGCATCATGGCACAGGCCTGTAGTCCCAGTGACTCAGGAAGCTGAACCAGGAGGGTCCCTTGAGCCCAGGAGTGGAAAGTTGCAGTGAGCTACGGAGCTATGGTGACACCACGGCGCTTCTAGCCCAGGCAACAGAGCAAGATGCTAAGAAAGGGGGGAGATGGGAAAATGAAAAAGAGACAAGACCAGACCAGAACAGACAAGGAAGAGGAGATGATGAGGAAGAGGAGACCAGACAGGAGGGAGAGGAGACCAGACCAGACGA
The DNA here is from genome assembly GCF_040939455.1 of Microcebus murinus. Taxonomy (NCBI): domain Eukaryota; kingdom Metazoa; phylum Chordata; class Mammalia; order Primates; family Cheirogaleidae; genus Microcebus; species Microcebus murinus. The sequence goes on along the minus strand of NC_134120.1, from coordinate 14,958,588 downwards.
GGAAGAGAAAAGAAGAGAGAAAGGGAGAAAGACACACATACCCACCCAACATGTTTAAGGAAAGATTCACAGAAGAGGCAGGACTTGGAGGCAAAGCTTGAATAACTTGAATGGTTAAGAGCTGCAAGGCAGGGTAGCCCATGCTGGAGTGTCTTAGTGCACATAAACTCCCTTCTCACCCACACAGCAGTGACCACCCACAGATGGCCCCAAGTGTTCCAAGACCTCAAACCTCTCCTGCCCTAGGACCACAAGAGCCCCCAGGGCCAGGCGTCTCCAGGCTTGGGCACCCTTTTTCATTGTCCTTTATGTGGTCTCCACCAATTATAATACATATATGTTCCATGACCAGAACACATGCTTCCCATACACTGGGGGTCTCTGGGAAATTACAGAATATAATGGGGACAGCAGAGATACCAAGCAGGTCATCAGGAGCCCACTTGGATTCTCTAATGCCTTCAATTTAAATACTCATTCATATGAGATTCTCTGTCCTAGGGTGTCATGCTCACTAGGACTGTCAAACTGAGGTTGTATTAACTCAGAGGTCACTTATGAACCACTTCATCTTACCAGCCTCAAATTCAAAGAAATCCCTCATTAAGAACCTCAAAGGCACCTCTATACACAAAATGCAATTGCATTTCTTTTATTTCTTGATTTATAATCATTTCCATTGCTGTGGTTTAATAAGCATAAATGCTGTTGTAGCACTCAAGATAAATTATATGTACAGAACTATGCATTACATAGAGATACTTGGGGACTGCCTGGTTTAAGGCCATATGGTAAATGCAGGGCTTAAGTTATAACTATCCAGTCAAACCACAGAAAGCATTATTTTGTGTTACATAAAGTTAACTCAAGCCCATAAAAAACCTTGTGTTTCCTGGGGTGGGAACGGTGGTTTGAGAAGTTCTTTCAGGCTGGGCGAGGTGGCTCACGCCTGTAATCCTAGCACTCTGGGAGGCCGAGGCGGGCAGATTGCTCGAGGTCAGGAGTTCGAAACCAGCCTGAGCAAGAGCGACACCCTGTCTCTACTATAAATAGAAAGAAATTAATTGGCCAACTAATATATATAGAAAAAATTAGCCAGGCATGGTTGGCACATGCCTGTAGTCCCAGCAACTAGGGAGGCTGAGGCAGCAGGATTGCTTGAGCCCAGGAGTTTGAGGTTGCTGTGAGCTAGGCTGACATCATGGCACTCACACTCTAGCCTGGACAACAAAGCCAGACTCTGTTTCAAAAAAAAAAGAGAAGTTCTTTCAGTTATCAGAAGGGAAGGCAGGAGAGTAAAGAGGCATACAGATGGGTGGGAGGAGGATCCCGGCCAGCATGTAGATTTCCTGCCACACTATGTGAAAAAGCAGAGTGTTTGTGTTTGATGCTCGCAAGGAAAGAAAAACACAGCTTGACACTGAAAAGCTTTCATTTATAATATGCTGAGCCATGTTTATGTCTTGGGGGAAGGTTCACGCAGTGCAGCAACAAAGCAAAATATTGAACAAAAAAATGCAAAGGTTGCTCAGTAGCTCCAAACACCAAGCTGAGAGCCCACAATATAAAATGAAAAGTGATGGAATTTGTACCATGGGATTTGGAACTGATCAGCTTAAGAAACTCATAACTCATGAAGGCAGAGAAATGCCCTATCCTTCTTAATCCACCTCGGTCTACTGCATTGCTCTCCAGCTACGCTCAAACCAACCCCCATGGAGCAGAAGGGAGCTGCCAGGAGAAAGCAAGATCTAACGGATGAAGGATGGGAGACACCAGACGTGTTGACGCTTCACCAACACTGTCTTAAGCCACGAACTCCCATCGAGGGAGCTGGACCTGCAGCAATTGCCAAAGGCGTGAAAAGGCCCTAGGCTTAGTGGCCATGGAAGTAAGAAACAGAGGCCACTTACCCAGCTTCTGACAAAGGCCTAGGCTGCTTCTCTTTAAGTCTCAGGCAGTGGTTTTCAACCTTTGCCACGTACTGGAACCACGTGAGCAGCTTTACAAATTCCTGGTGCCTGGCACCCACCTCAGGAGTTTCGGATGTGACTGGGCTGTAGGGCAGTCTGAACGCTGGGATTTCTTTTTTTTTTTTTTTTTTTTTTTTGAAACAGAGTCTCACTTTGTTGCCCAGGCTAGAGTGAGTGCCATGGCGTCAGCCTGGCTCACAGCAACCTCAATCTCCGGGGCTCAGCAATCCTACTGCCTCAGCCTCCTGAGTAGCTGGGACTACAGGCATGCACCACCATGCCCGGCTAATTTCTTGTATATATATTTTTAGTTGGTCAATTAATTTATTTCTATTTTTGGTAGAGACGGGGTCTCGCTCAGGCTGGTTTTGAACTCCTGACCTTGAGCAATCCGCCCGCCTCGGCCTCCCAAAGTGCTAGGATTACAGGCGTGAGCCACCACGCCCGGCCTTGGGATTTCTTTTTTAAAGCTCCTCAAATGATTCTAATGTGTGGTCAAGGCTAAGAATCATGACCTACCGCCTTGCAAGGAGGAAATATGCAATCAAGCGAGTGCGTGCTCTGGAAAGAGGCAGTGATGATTAGGACAGCACTTTCCAAAATGGAATGTGCAGAGGAAACACCTAGGGACCTTGTCAAAATGCAGATTCCGATTCGGTGGGTCTGGGATGAGGCCCAAGCAGCTGCTCTGTAACTGCGACATCTTGCTAGAAGTTGTTAGAATCGTCTCCACCATCTGGCACCATCCTGGAGAGGTTCCACAGAAGCGAAACTTACAAGTTAACATTATGGTTTATGTTGTTTTTAGATAAAATTTAATCCTCCTTCTTCAGCGATATTGCTGAAGCTAATTTAATCACATAGGATAACTCAGGGTAACTGTGTGGGGCAGCGAAACGTGCACGATAACACATCTTTCACTGAATGGTGCCAGTGCGTGCTGGTTCCTTTGCGGGGAATGGGCGGTTGCCATGATTGCTTTCGATGACTCGTCCAACTTTTGTTTTTACCAGTAGAATTGATGTCCCCATTTCCAGCAGGCCTCCTTTCTTCTTCTAAATGCCTCTTTAATTTGCAGTTGGCAAGAAAGTGAAGAAACCACAATTGTTAGGCCTTCAAGAAGAGCCCAGTGGTTAAGAACACAAGTTCTGGTGTCAGGTTGCCTGGCTTAGAGTCCCAGCCCAGCCACATGTACCTGCATGTGGCCTTGATGTGCACCTGGCCACTCTACACAAGAGCTCGTATAGGATAAAAGACGAGCTAGGATGGCTTCTGGCAGAATGAGTTCTCATAGAGGGCAAGCAATCTAAGGCACTCAAAGAAAGCACATGATGTTTTTGATATCCACTTTTGGTTACTCAAAGCCTTTTGTGATATCACCAAAAATAAATATCTGTTTTGGTATTCAAAGTTCCTCTTCTTCCTCATCCTTCTCCTCCTCTTTTCATCCTTGTTCCAGATAGAAACTGTTGCCAGACATAAGTGTGGGATTACTTATGGTACACAGTTCTCTCACTATGTCCACCCAACTAGGCTAGAACATGCAAGCATGATCTGCAGAAATTGACATATGCAAGTTATTACCAAAAAAAAAATCAATTTCACAGAATTTTTAAAAATCCTTCAAACTAGGCTGGGCATGGTGGCTCACGCCTGTAATCCTAGCACTCTGGGAGGCTGAGGTGGGCGGATCGCTCGAAGTCAGGAGTTTGAAACCAGCCTGAGCAAGAGCAAGACCCCGTCTCTACTATAAATAGAAAGAAGTTAATTGGCCAGCTAATATATATATAGAAAAAATTAGCCTGGCATGGTGGCACATGCCTGTAGTCCCAGCTACTCAGGAGGCTGAGGCAGAAGGATTGCGCAAGCCCAGGAGTCTGAGGTTGCTGTGAGCTAGGCTGATGCCACGGGACTCACTCTAGCCTGGGCAACAAAGTGAGACTGTCTCAAAAAAAAAAAAAAAATCCTTCAAATTTTCTCAGATAAAAGCCCATTCATATAACATAAGTTCTAATTGTTCATTCAGATTCTATCAGGACTAAACTCTGTGCATCTTTGTTTTAAGATGACCTTGCCTCCAAAGGGCACTGCGGTCTAGCTCTCACACAACCTGCAGTTGGCTTAACAATCTGTGGTCTTGATGGGTTCCTAGGAAGGCAACTTCTGCTCTGCCATGCAATTTTTCACCACAAAAATGGTGAACCACTTCTCTGTAGGAAAATTCCAAAAGGAAACATGGACACGTTACCTAGAGCAATCCTAAACAAAAGCAAAGCAAAGAGAGGTAACAACTGGAGTAAAAGCCACAATGTGATCTCTGTGATTTCAGATAGCCTCCAACTTCTGAAAAAAAAAAAAAAATAGAGCTAGAAACATGCAAGCTACAAAACTTGTATTTGTAAAATCTATCAACCTTTCTTAGTTTGCCTTGATCTTAACCTCTATTAAAAATAAGTAAAAAATATGTTACCAAGGTCAGAAGCTGACACATGACTTGAATATAAACATCTCTTCCCCCAACACACAACTTCATCACCATGGGGTCCTTTCTGCTCCTGAGCAAGCTCTGTGCCCGTATGTCTCCTCATTTCACAGCACTCCTTCATCTTCCCATCACATCAAGTGATGAATTCCAACAATTTCCTACTTTCCCCTTCTTTGCCAAAATACCATCATCAGACTTTGCTTCTCCCCTCAGAATCTCTTTTGAAGAGTTATTTGGTCTCTGCTACTCTCTCCTCCACACTCACTGTTCCACGTTATAATTTAGGGGTCTCCATGAGCTTTATGGGACAAAACAGTTCAAAGTTCAAAAGTTTAGTTACCATTATCTTGCATAGTGTAACTGTACAGTTAACTGTACAGTTATCCTTTTTTATCTATAGGACATCCTTTTTTAGCTATAGGACAAAAATATAAAGTTAAAGATCTGATTTGGAGCACTCTTCACTGAAAATGGTTGTTTTTCTACATGCATATTCTCTAGAAACACTATCATTTGATTTTGGAAAGTTTTCCACTACACAAATTCAAAACATGTCAAAGCATATGGAGAGGTACCTTTCATAGGTCAAAGCCTATGAAAATTAATACGTAAGTCAATAAAGAAGGAAGTAGAAAGCCGGCCAGAGCAATTTGAGGATTACTGAACTGGCAGAGGAAGGCTTGTCTTGGAAACAGGCACAAAGGCAGAAGTTAGTGCTCAGCTACTTGCAATTAAGTCAGCTTCTTAGACACTGACGAGTTATACTCATTTAGATCACTTGGGGATAATGACTTGAAAGAAGTCCCCGCTCAACAAAAATTATGATTCCTGGAGATCAGGAAACCAAGTCACAACTAAAGGTGCTTGGCCAAGAAATTCAAATACAATAAAATAAATGAGGCAATACACAGGTGTATGATCCAAAGATGAAGCTGAGTAAATGACTGCCCCCAAAGTCACCTCCTTGAGGACTGAGACATGTGGATAAAGGGAGTATGTAGATGGAAAAAAACCCCACTCCTAATCTTTGTATTAAGGTGAACCTGTAAGAGTCAAGTTTTTTCTCTAAAGGGGCCAGAGAGTATCTGAAGCTTTGGGGGCCAAATAAGGACTCTGTTGTATGGTTTTTCTCTTTCATACAACCTTTTAAAGACGTAAAAACCATTGTTAGGCTACCAGTAGTACCAAAACGAGCCATAGGCCCTAGTTTGTCCATCTCTGCTCCATGCCAACCTCCCAGAGCCAGATCAGCCTGGCAAAGGCCCTCCTGTATCCTACAGGTTCTCTGCAGACACAGCCCCCCAAGGAGCAGCCGGCAGGGCTGACATCTGCCCCTGTCACTCCCAGAGGAGTGAGGACAGCAACCTTTTCCCCAGATGAAGCACAGAATCTCCCACAGAGAGTGGTTAAGAGGAGAGGGCTGAAAACAGATGTGGCCCAAGTTTCTGAAATCAGAATCTAGTGCATGTTCTACCACAGTGAATAAGGCAGCAACGTACATATTCAACCCAAGCTCACATCTGCTCTTGACATGCATGGATCAGACACCGAAGCTGGAAAGAGGAAGCCACTCTTGGCTCAATGGGGATTAAATGTGTAGCCATAACCACCACCTCACCTTCTACAGGTGTTTCAGGATGGAAATAGAAATGGTCCAAAAAGGTTCAGATACATGTATGAGCATACACAACAGATCTATAATGTGTCCAGAGGAAAGTCGAGGAAATGTCAGAGGGGTACACCTTCTTAAAACACTCTACTTAAAGTCACTGTCAGAAAACGTGAGGCTGGCCTAGGCTGAGGTGACCTGGGCTGGGGGCATTTGTCCCTAGTGGGGCGATTCTGATGCTGCCATCCACCTCAGTGTCACACGGCAAGGGAACTTACCTCTTCTTCACAATGCTCTCACATTGCAACACATCAGAAGAAACCCGTGGCAGGAGCTAAGTTCTTGCTAGCTCCTCTGCAGAAAAAACTTCAGTTACCACCATCCCTGTGTTTGTGTGTCCCTGCTTGGAGCTGTGGGGTTTCTTTTGCTGAAAGGATACAGCTGGGCTACAGGAAATTAAGATCGTAGCTCCCAAAGATGTGACATTAATCAGATTTACACCAAACATAACTATCTTAAAAATGTCCCAAAGGACGTCCTTAGTTCAAAGTTCCACCACTGGAAAACAAATTCAATTAAAATCCACAAATTCCATGAGGACAGAGGTTTTTGTGTTGTTGTTGTCAGAGGAGAGGAGGTTTGTCTGTTTTATTCAGATACACTTGTAGTGCCTAGAGCTGAGCTGGGCAGAGGAGCACGCCAGTATTCGACTGAATGAATGAATGAGAGTTGTTTGTAAGACTTTAAAGTTAGTAAACGGCTTCATGGAAAAAAGGGCCTAGCTTGGCAGAAGCTGAACTGCAGATGTTATAGCTATTTACTTTTTCATCACCCAAATAAAAGCAATAATCTAAAACAGAATGAGATCTTTGTTCTCCAGATACTGGCAACGCTCTGAATGCGAGCAGACCCCCTAAACTCACAAAAGCGGCCTGGGTCCCGCTGAGCAGGAGGGTAGCAGGTTTTGGGAAGCTGAACAGCACTGACATGGAAACTGCTGATTGAAATGCAAACCTTCTCCAGAGAAGATAGAATACCAAGAATAAAGGAACAGAGCATTCCGGGTACACCCACCCCAGCTTCACTTACAAAAGATGAAGTTAACCATAGGAAGTCAGGAAGCACCAACAACTGAGTAGCAACTGGATCAGATCTCAAAGGACGCAATGGTGAAAGTGCAGCCTTTTGTGGCTAGTGGGTTCAATTGTTAGTTGTTTCCAATCGCTCTGTATTGTTTCTCTGAGAGTGAGCGAGAAGTGACACAGAACCTTGCCTCGGCCAACACTCTCCACCTCCCCTCCTTCCTCTAACACCTGTTCTTGTGGGAGGGAGGGGGAATCCCCCTTAAAACTGATCCTCCACTTCAAAGCCAGCGTCTTTGGCACAATTAACACATGGGCAGGAACCCGCAGGTCCTCTTCAGGTGTTACTTAAAATGGCAAGTTCACAGAGTTAGCTCTAGCTGCCAGAACCCAGCACCTGTGACACATTAGCAATTAAAGCCAAGCAGGTCTAGCTGGGAACCAATGGCAGTAACGGCAGCACCTGAGAGGTACAGTTAATCTCTGGTTTCTAAGAGAACCTTTCCATCCCAGCTTTTAAAGGAAGCTCATTTGGACAGCAACAAAAGTTCCAGAAGACCTAGAAGATTTAAGTCAAATCTCATCATTATTTACCTTTAAGATTAACATATTCACTTACTCAGATATGTATGGAACCATCACTCTGTCCAGGCATGGAGCTAGCCTCACAGGACACAGTCATGAAGGAGAGGACAGATGGTCTGTGCTCCCAGAGCGTCAGAAATCCATGTTGGAGACAGCCTCCCATAAGGGAGAAGCCTGCCTGCCTTCACAGCATGTGTGACTTAGGCAGTTCTGGGAGAAGGAAAAAAAAAAAACACCTCCACCCACCCCTGCCCTGTTCTTTACAACTTTCATACTCTTTCCTCCTTAGTGGTGGGACATGGATGGTTGTTGCAAAGACAACAGTGCTTTCTGAAAGGGGAACCACATGCCCTGAATGAGCCAACAATTATTCAGAGCTGCCCTTAGTGCCCATCCTCAGTTATGTTGGCCCTGGGACAGGGAGGCAGCAGAGAGAGAAACCAGAACTGGGCTGAGGATCTAGTCTTTCTGCCAATAAGACCCTTCCTTTCATGGCCCTGAGCAAGGAGCAAACCTCTCTGATGCTCCGTAAAAATCAGGTAACTTCATGTTCTAACAGGTTACACCTGTTAGCAGGTTCCACCTGCTCATATGGTCATGAATAGTCATGGAAGCAAAGATATTTTGTAATTTTCCCAAAGAAAATTTCTAGGCTATCCTACATTTAATACTATCCTACTAGATTTCTGGGCTATCTTTCATATGGAAAAGCAACTAGGAACAAGTGACATCTCACTGTGGTCTGAATTCACACTTTTAAAAATATTATAAAGGTCAATAAAACTCACAAGAGTCAAATTTCCATTAAGCACCTACTACATACGTTCAACATGCCAGACTCAGCAGACAATGACAATGAGCATTTATCCAGCATTTCCTGTGTCTCAAGCTTTTCAAAGCACTCTACATACATTAATTCACTTAATCCTCACAGCCTCCCTGTAATTTCAGCACTAATATGATGCTCATTTTGCAAAGGAGAGAACTGAAGCACAGATTAGGAAACTTTTCAAGGTCATAAAACTACTAAGCAGCAGAGCTGGGAGTTTTATTGTATGTGTTTTGACAGCAGAGCCCTCTGTGGGAACTCGGTGACTTACCAGAGCAGTGCATTCTGCATCCTTTCCTCAATGTATCCTTAGCTAGAGCCCAGTGTTATCAGTCTTACCGTGCTGCGCCAATTAAGAGGACCTTGCTCTACAAACTTCAAGTAAACACAGTTGCAGAAATCACATTCATTTCCACATTCTCAGAGGACTTGGCAACACTGTTGCATTATCTCAAAGAAGAGTGGGAATTCTTACATCTCCCAAGTCACTATCTCCTATGGAATGTGAGCCACCCCAAGCAAGAGCACCGCCTACCGAGATGCCACTGACTGGACGGATGTGGGAGTACCGGCAAGACTGGGGGGGCACTGGTACCACGCAGCCTCCACTTTAGAGGTCCATGAATCTCAAAGCCAAAAGTCACGGCTAACAAAGTTTAGAAAAACACCTAACATGCTCTATGTTAAAGAGCCACCTTGAAGAACAAAGTCTTCTTTTGCTCAAAACAGCCATTTCTATCCTCCCTATCCCCGATAACATATGAACTACATGACTTTGAACTCAATCATACACCACTGTGCACTGGTCACAGTTTCAAGGGCCTTATCTAAGATCAAGTCTGCAAGACCAGGGACTATACCTTGTTGCTTTATATGTAAACATTTTCTAGGACTATTCTAAGCTCATAACAAATGTTCGATAACTCAATTAGGGAATCAAAAAGGTTAATTAGGATGTTTATTCAATAGCCTCAAACTAGATTTTAGTGATGTTTCTTATATACAAGCCTGTTCCTCGTTTCTTATTTAACGAAAGCCTTTTAAGATGGCATTTTGTTGTTATAACCCAATAAACGGAAAGTAAATAAACCTTTTGGTTCAAACTACATGGTTTGAGAAAGACGGGGGGGGGGGGGGGAGTCAACTTGTGGGAAAAAATTTGATAGCCATAAGAGGGTAATGTCATATTAACTTTTTACACTTGATTTTATATGCTTAGTTTGGCTGTAATAAATTCAGTTCAGACAAATCACACCCCAACTCTGATACCTTAACTACTGGTAAGAATATGCCATATGTTAGATTATAATGCTAAGCAAGTATGTACTCTTTACATTTATTAAGCTGTCACTAGCATTCACTCAAACATTATTGATTAAACTTTGGGTACTTGGTATAATACACATTGGAGATAGAGAATCTACGGGGACACTGACTAAGATAAAATCCTGCAAGGAAGGAAAGCTATACATGTATGAAGTTAGTTGTCTAAGATCTTATATACATATAAAGTCAATTGTCTAAGACCTTAAGGGCAATGGTAATTCAAAAAGACCACTATGGCTGTGGATGTTGGTGTTTCCTATGAAACTGTCTTTGAAATTTATAGCCATCTGGATTTATAGTCTTCTTCCTCACTTACATCCCAGGATCTAGAACATTCAGCCCTAGTTGAGAGCACCTGTGGGATAATGAAAGGGCCCAGGCTTTAAAGTCAGACAAACCTGAATTTGAATCTTGACTCTCCCACATATTAGTTTGTGGCCCTGGGCATGTTATTTAATCCCTCTGAGCTTTAGTTCTCTCCTCTGTAAAGCCGACATAACACAAATGCTACAGAGTCAATCATTGGATTAGAAATGATGCATGTGAAGTTGGTAGGACAGTGCTGAACACAAAGTCCTCAGCAAGACAGAATTGAGGCAAGGAGGTAGTTCCAGGACAAAAGATATTCTGGGCCGGGCACGGTGGCTCACGCCTGTAATCCTAGAACTCTGGGAGGCCAAGGCGGGCGGATTGCTCGAGGTTAGGAGTTCGAAACCAACCTGAGCAAGAGCAAGACCCCTTCTCTACTATAAATAGAAAGAAATTAATTGGCCAACTAATATATATAGAAAAAAATAGCCGGGCATGGTGGCGCGTGCCTGTAGTCCCAGCTACTTGGGAGGCTAAGGCAGGAGGATTGCTTGAGCCCAGGAGATTGAGGTTGCTGTGAGCTAGGCTGATGCCACAGCACTCACTCTAGCCAGGGCAATAAAGCGAGACTCTGTCTCAAAAAAAAAAAAAAAAAAAAAGATATTCTGAACCCATCTTTTCTTCTCCAAATCCCTTAGGTCTCCATATACCATTGGGTATAATGGCAGATCAGATTTATTGTGTCTACCATGTTCATTTTTGTATTAAATCTATCCTCCATATTAGTGGCTTTAAAAAAAAAGTTACTTAAACATGTCAAGTTCAGAAGCGGCTTCTGAAGTTCTTTCACTTGTGTTAAAAACCATTTACCAAAAGACCCCTGGGTAAAGAGTAGGCATTTACTCAGAACATGCTACATGACTGACAGCTTAATTAAAAGTAAAACTCAGCAAGGAAAAAATCAAACAACCCTATCAAAAAGTGGGCAAAGGACATGAACAGAAACTTTCCAAAAGACAGAATAATGGCCAACAAACATATGAAAAAATGCTCAACATCTCTAATCATCAGGGAAATGCAAATCAAAACCACAATGAGATATCACTTATCTCCAGTGAGAATGGCCTTGATTAATGAATCCCAAAATAAAAAATGTTGGAGTGGATGTGGAAAGATGGGAACACTCCTACACTGCTGGTGGGACTGCAAACTAGTTCAACCTCTGTGGAAAGCAATATGGAGATACCTTAAAGTGATACCAGTGGATCTACCATTTGATCCAGCAATCCCATTACTGGGCATCTACCCAAAAGAACAAAAGTCACTCTATGAGAAGAAACTTGCACTTGAATGTTTATAGCAGCACAATTCACAATTGCAAAGTTGTGGAAACAACCCAAGTGCCCCTCAAAACATTAGTGGATTAATAAAATGTGGTATATGTATACCATGGAGTACTATTCAGCTTTAAGAAACAATGGTGATATAGCACCTCTTGTATATTCCTGGCTACAGCTGGAACCCATTCTACTATGTGAAGTATCTCAAGAATGGAAAAACCAGCACCAACATGTACTCACCAGCAAATTGGTATTAACTGATCAACACCTAAGTGGACATATAGGAATACCATTTATCGGGTGTCGGGCAGGTAGGGGGTATATACAAACATAATGAGTACGATGTGCACCAACTGGGGGATGGACACGCTTGAAGCTCTGACTTGAGGGGGGATGGAGGGACAAGGGCAATATATGTAACCTTAACATTTGTACCCCCATAATATGCTGAACAAAAAAAGTAACCCTTGAAGAATCTGGTTTCCTGGAAGACTGGTCCTTTGCCTCATTTTAGGTTAATGTGGTAGACGAGCTAACTGCTCATCTAAGGATCTGTCTAAATGGGCTCACACGTGTTCCTGGGGGTGAGGACACTGGTTTCTATAGCAGTGCTTTAAAATTTAATGCACATCTCATTAAAATGCAGGTTCTGATTCAGGAGGTCTAGGGAGAGGCCCGAGATTCCAACAAGCGCCCAGATGCTGCCGTGCGGCAGGTTTCCAGACCACACCTGGAGCAGCAGAGTCTACAAGGCTAGGACAGTCAACTCACAAACTAAGGAACACGTGGCATTCCTCCATTGTTGGGGTTCAAAAGCGAAAGAAGCAGAAACTACCAACTGACTTTGTCTTAAAAAGAGCAGTAAGTTGTAGAAATAGGATAAGGCCACTAGAGTACACATGAAACTCGACTTTCATAAACATGAAAACAAAAAACTTTTCATATTACACAAGAATCAACATCACTTCTTAGCTGAAGACATCTTGTCCCATACCTTAAACAAAGCTCTTTATTCTTTTCCTTAAAATTTCCTTTTTGCTAGATTTCATAGCTGTTTCTTTGGGTAGCTGTTAGTAAAAAAATAAAATAAAATTGCCAAGCCACTGCTCATGTCTCTTGTTGAGTGTAAAAAACACCACGCTGCTTTAAAAAGTCTGAAAAAGATGATAGTAATAACCATAACAGAATAATCAGGCACTGATGGTTTCTGAAAACCTGACATGCGTTCTTTAACTGTCACTGATTTATGTCAATTCTGACCTTCAGGGACTGAACATATGAGCAAACCATCTCAGGGACACTTTCCATGTTAAATTAGAAGCTTAATACCGTAGTGATAGAAAAACAACGTGTCCTAAGAAATACTGTGTCATGGGGAGATACACAGGGCTGGAACCAGGCAGGCAGTCCTGCTGCCAGCACCACCAAGTCATTTTACCAGCCGGGTGACCTTGCCTGCTCACCCAGTTAACCTCTTAAAATCTTCACCTGCCGATTGAACACGCTTCTTTCTCCTCTGTCACAAATTGCTCAGCGTTCATCCCCCTAGAGATGGCAGCCCGTCCCAAGCCTGAGGAATGACTGTTGATTCACTTAAGTGATGGTTGTCATTCCATCGCCCACAAAAGATTTAAAAGTCTGAGTACACAACGTAACTGATGGTGCCTTTGAAAGCCCTGGAACCACTTGTATCTGAATCTTTGCTTCTGTGAAATGAACTTTCTTGCAACATTATGACCAATTCACAGGCTACAACATTATGAAGAGTAAAACTTCCTTTTAAGTTCATTTCTGGGGATTGCTATGTTACCTCCTGGCACCCCAAACGGACCTCATGAGCCTCAGAGACAGTCTGGTGTGGGCACGTGACCAGATTACCTTTAAAAAGCAGACACCCAATAAATGTTTGTGGGTGTGTGCCTCTTCCAACCAGTGAAAGCATGGGGACAGAAGCCCAGAACTCACAGTGAAAAGCGAAGTCACCCCTCACCTCCAAAGGCCGCAAGCGGGGAACAGTGGTTCTCTCCTGTTGGGGACAAGAACCACCTGGGGAGCATTTTTGAAACTACAGCTTCCCTAGCCCTGTCCGCTTCCCACGCTTAGTTTTAACAAGCGCCCTAGTGACTCACACACCCAGGTGGATCTGTGGCCCACATTTTCAGAGTCAGACTGTTCTTTTTCCTGTGTCCCAACGATCTTGATGTTTTCACTTGACACAACCACAACTACCCGCAATCTCCCCCCCTTTCCGTCCAGAGGCCGTGACAGCCATCCATTCTGTCCCAACAGAAGGTCAAAAAGACAGCCAAGTGCCAAGTATTTCCTTATTGTTGACTTTGTATTTTCAAAACAAAACGCAAATGTAAAAGCAGCCATTCGTCTTTGCTATGCCCCGCTGTTTACACGCAAAATCCATTCCACTCTTTCAAAACCTTGCAACCTCTTCCCTTCTAACCTCCACCACGCCAGCCTCTCAGGGAGCGGGCTCAGTCTGGGGATGCGAGGCACACGGTCTAGATGCAAACGCAGCCGCCCGGTGTGGCTCTGGCCCATAACCAACCAGCACCGAGGAGCGCACGTCCCAGCTACCCGCGGCCCCTGGTCTCCGAGCGCGACTCCACACCCCTCGTTGGCCACAGCGCGTCCCCATGCAGCCGGGGCGCGCAGCGGCCGCCACTCGCAGAGTCCCCTAGGCTTACCTGTAGCACGTGGTGAGCTCGCCTGAAGCCTTCAGACACGGGTATTTAGTAGTCACGATCTTGTTTTCCGAACAGATTTCTCTACAGAAAAGTAGCAGAGGAAACGAGTGACTGTCAGCGGGGAGCGGAGGGCGGCGTGTGCGCCGGGGGACCTCTGGCGCGCCAGGAGCGCGGGGCAGGCGCTGGTCCCCGAGCGCGTCCGCGGAGCTGACTCCGGGAACAGGGACGCGCCAGCCGAGGGTCGCAAAGGAGCGAGCCTAGCCCCAGGAGAAAGGAGAAGCTAAGGAAGCGGGGCTCACGAGCCACGCCCGCTGGTGGGCACGGGAGGGAGGCAGCAACGCGGGGCGGAGGGGATTCCAGAGCCCCGACCACGGACGGCGGCAGCTCCGGCTGCGGGCGCGGAGGCTGGTACCCGGCTGCAGAGTTCAGTGTCGCCCAGGACAGCTGAGCGCCCCGCCCGTGGCCGAGGAGCGAGGCCGTGCGGATCGCCGCGGGAGTGGGTGTTCGGGGGACCGCCCGCACCCCACGAGCCGGGCGCGCACCGAGCAGGAGCTCGCCCTCCGCTGGGGCTGGCAGCGCTTACCTGTCGCCGTTCTCGAGCTCTCGGTAGGTCCACGTGTGTCCCAGCGCCAGGAGCAGCAGCAGCGGACCCAGGCTCCTGCCCAGCTGCCCCCTGGCTGCTCCTCCCCGGCTCGGAGGAGGCGGCGGCACCATCGGGGAAGCTCCCGGCTTCTTCCCCGCGCCCGAGCTCCGTCCCGGCCCCGCGCCCTGCTCCTCGCGGCCGCCGCCTTCCCTCTCCCCGGCAGGGGGCGCCGGAGAGCAGGGGTGTTTGCACCACCTGCACGAGGCGCAGGGGCGCAGGGGGTCAGCCCAGCGGTTGGGGTGCCGGATGCCAACTCGGCCAGGTAAGCCGCGTGCTTGCGGGGTTGGGCCGGCGCGAGGGCCCTGGTCGTCTCGTCGGGACGTTCACGCCCGATTGACAGACTTGCTCGACTGGGCTTGGGGCCGTGCCCTCTCCCCTTCCCTCTTCCTCCTCTGGGAGAGACGTGCAGGGTGGCGAAAGCAGGCAGTTGTTTGCATTTTGCTCCAGGGTCCGCACGACCAGGAGGAGGAGGAGGAGCCCATCCTCACCCGGGAAAGGGGGGGAGGAGGAGGAGGAGGAGAGGGGTTAATAAGCTTCCTTCCTGTTGTCAGTTGATTTCTTAGGCCCAGGGTCAGGCCAATGTTTGCCTTTCCCCCTTAAGGACCTACTGCTGTTTCCAACTGTCTTCTCTTAGCAGAGTACGGGAGGAAGGAGGAGTTGAAAGGCCACCACGGGTCTCCCAAATTGCCTTATTTCAGACCTGAAATAGTACTGTTTATAAGGTGCAGTCTTCATTAAGAAACCCTGATGAGAAAGTCCTCTGTCGTTTCATTTATCCATAAACTATGCCGCTATTTTCTTCATAATTCAAGCTCTGAACAAGTAAGGAACTCCGGTTGGGTCTTTCTGGAAGTCTTAAAGTCCCTTGCCCGAGCTGCATTCAGAGTTTCCACGCCACGCACGACTTCAGAGCTGGGAACGTCTCACTAATCAGTGAGACTCCCAGGGTCCCCGGCTGTGCTACCTGCTTGTTTATGAAGTCGTGTTTACGGGCAACGTGAAAACGGGGTTGGGTGAGGGGAAGAGAAGATGGTAAATCAGCTCACTTGGTGGTGATCCTAATAGTAATTCGTAAAAGTCAGCATCTTAACACTTTGTTGCACTTCAGGAGTTTTCTGAGCTTATAAAAGAGAAACTCGTGACAGAGCCATGAACTACAGAGCCAAGCAAGTGATGTGGCCCAGAAATAAGTTGAAAAGCAAGGGATTTTATATGCCTCAACTCTAAGAGGTGAACGGTAGCTTGTTCACACTTACCAGAGTGCAAATTAGATAGGTAAGCAGGCGTTTTGATTTACAAAAATATTCTAATCACCTGAGAAGTATTATACTTATCACATTCACATTGACATTTTTAACAGTAATGACATCCTCATTCCTCTGTAGAATGCAATGCATTTTTCAAAGATTTTTCCACTCTCATGATTTTATTTGATTTTCACAATATCTCTTCAACCTAAGTGTCTGATTTCTTAGTCTGGTGAGGTCAGTTTTTTCCTACAAATCTTAAGAGATGGAAAACCACACACTTGATATAAAATATGACACTGCTAGTTAACACAAAAGTTAATTTGTATGTGATAATTCAGAGGGCATTTCAGAATCTTGCAAAACTGGAGAATGAGCACCATGGGGTCAGAAAAAAACCTAGATTCAAACTCAGGCGGTGTGGTTTCCTAGGTGAGTGACCTTTGGCAAGTTACTTAACCTTTCTAACACTGTTTTCTCATCCGTAAAATGGGGGAATATCCCTCATAAATTTTTATGAGTATTAAATAAAGTAATGCATATAAAACATTTTGCACAATGCCAGGCATATATTGAGTGCTCAGTAATCATTAGGATTACTTGTAACATAAATTGTATTGCACAGATCTTTGTTTTAGCTTTCTAGCTTTTCACTTTCTAGATAAATAAGAGTCTATATCTCACAACTGTTCCTAAGGAGAGACCTAACTAAGCACATGAAAAATAAACCCATCCTAGATCTTATGAAAATTGTATCATTTTAGATTGTGCCACAAACATGTTTGATGTCTATCTTGGAAGGAAAAGGCCATTCTACAGGAGGTTCTATTTTTGATTTCTTACTGGATACTCTATTTTGATAATTTGCTATCTTTTCCCCTCATCTTTACTCATTTTTTCCACTTTTGCATTGTGGATGGTAGTTCTACAAATAATCGAGCATGGTGTAGGAGATTAGTTATCAGCTTCATTAAATGCTTACTAAGCCACAGGTGTAGACAAACAGCTTTTTTGTTTTGACAAACAGCTGCATAATGACAAACGCAAAACATGTCTATTATACACAGCGGTGTGGCAGAAGATTGCCGTCAGAGCCAGTTTTGCCACGTTTTTATTTTCGGCCCTCTATGCTGAGTGCCTTAGACCAGGGGTCCTCAAACTCTTTAAACAGGGGGCCAGTTCACTGTCCCTCAGACCGTCGGAGGGCCAGACTATAGTTTAAAAAAAAACTATGAACAAATTCCTATGCACACTGCACATATCTTATTTTGAAGTAAAAAAAAAAAAAATGGGCAAAAACACCTGCATGTGGCCCGAGGGCCGTAGTTTGAGGACGCCTGCCTTAGAGAATGAAGGGTCAGAGAAGGTGTGCAGACCTAACAAATAGCCTACATTTGCCTGGGGAAAAAGCCCGAGGGGGTGCTCAGAGCATTTCTGCAAGAGGCGAGTGAGAGCTGAAACTTCTTGAAATCAAACCTTTGCCTGAAGGCTTGGAATTTCAACCCTTTGGCAGCTACTGACCACACAGCCTTTAGTGTTGAGCTCCAGAAGGCGGTATGGATGGCCATCTAAGAATACAGTCCCTGGAAAGTTAAACAGTCCTATGAAAGACAAAACCTGCATTTGCTCAGGCTGCAGCCTGCATGGGAGCTGGCAGTAGTGAGGCTGCATGGGGTAGGGACCTCAAGGGTGTTGGGATTTCCCTCCTCAGACCCTTACTCCCTCTCAGACCATGCATAATCCCAGGCCTGCCCCATCCACTTGTCTACAAAACACTAGCATGAGAGAATTTGCCCCCTGCCTCTTCCATAGG
This sequence comes from Microcebus murinus, assembly GCF_040939455.1. NCBI lineage: Eukaryota > Metazoa > Chordata > Mammalia > Primates > Cheirogaleidae > Microcebus > Microcebus murinus. The sequence goes on along the minus strand of NC_134120.1, from coordinate 14,940,648 downwards.
AGTGTTACAAAGATTAATGATATGGACCTAAGTGCTCCTTGGGAGAGGCTCACTGTGATTCTTTCTTTTCAGCAAACCACTCTCTGCAATGTTTTCCATATAGACATGTCAGCTTCCCTGAAACAAACCAGAGTGGATAGTCATATAATTTACCATATCCTGGGGACATGGGGCTCTACCTGGGGCTTCTTAGTGCAGGCTGTGCTGTAGGTTAGATTCCCTGTGGACCAGGTATTGTTAAGTAGAACTGCCGAGTGTCGCCTGGGGGCAGGTGCCAGGTTGGGGGTGACTGGCTGGAGAATGGAGAGAGAACAGCACACAAAAGTAAAATAAAAGGGAAAAGAAAGTAAAAACTAGGCCACAGGGCAAAGTCCTCTTCTAAATAAAACCAATTCAAGAGACTCCAATATCTTATTTGGAGAAAATCAGCATAGTATTAGAAAAGAAAGAGCAATATGAAAAATGAGTTATTATAAAGAACAGAGCACTACCAATCTGGACAATTCATTTCACTATTATTTGTTTAAACTTTTTCTTATGGAAAAGATTTATGGTGGCTGACAAAAAATATTTTATAGTATGTATATAGATATAGTATAAGGGAAAATTAGGTAAAGCAATTAAGGCAAAGGAAAAAAAATCAGGATCCAATAATAAAATTAAGCAGAAGAAACGTTAATTGGCAGGCCCAAATAAGCAGAAAGTCCTTTGCTACGGTTAATGCAGATCACAAATCAGTTCTCAAAGTCTCAGAAGTCAATTCTGTATGATTACATAATCAGTTCCAAGATTTAAGGTAACCATAAAGGAAAAGCCTATAAATTGCTTACCCAAAAAATGACAGATTTTTTTTCTGGCTGATCTCCCTAAAATATAGCAACAGTCACCTAACTGTAAGGTAAACACTTTCGCATAGAAACAAGACTCAACAAGTGTGAGTACAGTTCATACTGCACTGCCAGTGATAGACCTACACTATGATAGCCCTGAAGTAAACAGGTTGCCCTGATACATTTCCTTTAGTTTCAATTTTGATTGACAAAAGGTCAGGTCTGCTTAGAGAATTAGTGTTAAGTCTTGAAAGGTGTCAAAGTGTGTCAGTCTCCAAGCCATTGTGAGAGACTGCCTGAGGCAAAAAGAATCAAAAATGTTTTTAGTACAGTAAATGGGTATTAAAGCCCTGGTTTTGGGGTGTGTATGTTATCTTTACACTAAGCCTACCTTAGTTTTAACCTGTACAAATTCTGAAAGCATACGGAAGCTGTGGTTCTCTGGAATTCTCTCCCAAGGCAAGAAGAAATGTTTGATTCCTCTGTCCATAGCAGAGTCACAATTTTTGCCCAATTTTGAAATAAAAGCAATTTTAAAAGATGAGTTAACTTTATGTGTGGGTAAGCCACTAAAAAAAAAAATATATATATATATATATAAAAAGAGATGCTACTTGATTAAATGTCTCCAAAAATAGTGATGTCATATTTGTTCTTGAAAGTTCTAACACACACACTGGGTCCCAGTCTAGGGCTTCTCCCAAAGCAGGATCTCTTACAGACAGTAGGAGTTGGTGGTCTCCTTGACTAATCAGGGCTATAGGATCAAACCTGGGGTTTGGGGGTGAGGGGTTGGGGGCGGAGAAGTGTATTCTAACACTACTCAATTCTGTAGCTCCTTTTGCGACAAATGGAGGCTTTGGGCGATGCGGCTGGGATAGCCCTGTGTCTTGCAGTCCCCACAAGTGGGGAAAATGAAGGAGAAGAGGCCAGCAGTGGAAGGGGGGTGAGGGGTCACCACTGGCTCATGCTGAGAAGTCTCTGATATAGAAAATGGCATTAGAATTATCCCAGGATTTATGAGATGACTCCTTTGCATACTGGTCATTCCAATATGAACAAGTCTCTGCTTTATTTTTGTAATGCTAACCCTGTTTATATTGCTTAACTCTATAAGGGTAAGAGTTATTTAATATTTATTAAGAACTGGAAGGTGCTCAGCTCAGTAATATGGTATCAAGCCCATTAGACAGGTAATGAGAATGTTGACTTTAAAAGTTTTCCAATCTGAACCAAGATATCCTTTATAGTGGAATATTTATAGTATATAAATATACTATATAATATATACTATATAATATAAATACATAAATATACTATACATATAAATATATATAATTATAAATATATATAATTAGCATTCTCAGCAGAGAATGCTAATTAAAAATAGTTTTTCCTCTGGTTATAAGGTTGGCCTTCCTTCCCTTCTTTAAAAAATGGACTTAGAAAAATAGCAGTGGGAAATGGGAAGAAACTGGACTTAAAATTAAGGTTTACATAGGTTCGAAATTCAGTTCTACCAACGAATACCTCTGTGACCCTGATAAAGTTGATCTTCCTGGGACTCAGTTTATCCATAAATAAAATAGGAATAACAATATCTGTCTCATATGATTGTTGTAAAGAGTAAATGAGATATATAACAAGCCTGTCACATTAGTGATAATAAATGATACCTAATATTTTAGTTTTTTTATTCAATAATTTGGATGCAGTTATGCTGGACCAATCCACCCTGTTTTATCTCCTAATTTGCTCTTCATAAGAGATACTTTTTGAAATGGCTAAGGATAGAGACATCATGTCACAGGACAACCTAAAGTAGCAGAATTGCAACTGGTGTCATTAACATTGTGTTTTAATTGACGTGAGGGAGTGACTAAGGCTTTGGGTCAAATTCCGTAACAGCTTCTAGACAATAGAATGTATATACTTCCCTTTAGAGAATAGCTGGGCTTCTGAGTCTGTCCAGCTTTCACGTATTTTAACTCAAATCATGGTTTAAATGTGTTTGAGGGGCTGGCTAGTTAAGACCCAGCTGTGATTAATTCTAGAAAATTCGTGAAAACACTCTCCTCGAATCTATCCATCAGTGAGATTGATATTTTCTATTAAGCTTTTCTAACTGGGCGACACCTGGAAAGTTTGCAACAGTGTAAGGGGCTCCTGTCCAAGGAGCCCACAACCTTCCTGCAGACCAATTATGGTTGAAGAAAACATAGCAGTCCATACTATGTACAAAAATCTTAGAGTTCAGGAAAAAGGTTTTCAGATTCTAATAGAACATTAGGTATATTTCTTAACCCAACTGGAGTTGGGTTCATAATATATACCTAATCATAATATAATACCAAGAAAGCTATATTCCGATAAGCTTTTAATCGATGATAATTTTCCAAGGATTTGGCACAACAAATAAAGCATAATAAGAACAAATATGTATTGGCCACTGGTACACACAGATATTGCTCTAAGAACTTTACAGGTATTATTGCCTTTAATCCTTATTGCAGTCTTCTGTCACTTGTACTTATTGTCTGCATTTTAGAGATGAGAAAAATGAGGCAGTGATTATAACTAAATACTAAGGTACAGTTATGAGGGTATTTTGGGCCCCAAAAGCCCGTGTTCTCTTCACCGCACTAAACTGCCCTTTGGAGAAGTGCGCATCTGGGCAGTTTTCTCCTGAGAGGCAGAATACTTGCAGTATGTTTGTCCAGGGCTGTAACAAAATCCAAGGAAGGCCCAACGTGCACCACTATCACCTGAAACCCTGAGACTCTGCCACAGCTCGTAGGCAGGCACAATCCTCTTTCTGCAGCTCTGTGTCAACCGGCTGGCCTGCGTGTTCTCACCTTTGCATATTAGCTGACCTCGCTCTGCAGCAAAGCTCAGCTGCAGCCATTGGACCTGTCCTCGTGGAGACAAACAGTCTGCTGATTTATGTGGGAATGCTGGCACGAGATTAGGAACGAGATTAGGTTTCACAACCCAGAGTTCTGGCATTTTTGCAAACTGTCCTTCCCGTTCCGTCCCTGGACCTGAAACGGGTCTTTATCAGACCTAGAACTCTCAGAGATTATGAAAACACTCAGAACATTTTTGCAGTCACCACAAAGAAATACCTGGACAGACCGTTCTGAAAATTTCAGAGTGCAGCATAGTCCTCTCGCCCCCTGCATCCCTGCAACACACAAACAGCTCTCAGAGAGGTTGCTGGTTGGTCTGCAGTGGACGGTTTAAGATCAGCATGCTTTTTGCATTCTTTAGTCCTAATTTTTACCAACAATGCAGAATCCCAAAAGAATGCCAGATAAAATATGCTGACTCGGTTTACTTTCCCTTAATTGGCATGCATCCCTTTTTGGTTGTGGTGGATCCGGGCAGTTGCTTACTTTCTTTCTGCTTGATCAATGAGGTTTAGAACTGAATATATCTTTTAGTGATGTTTATTTGATTGGAAACCTCTGAAAAGCATCATGATAATTAATCAAAGTGAGTTGAGATCTTTCAAAGCTGCTTTCATTTCATTGTCTGTAACATAATAATGAGCCTGAAAGTCGCGTGTATGCAGTTTGACAGGTAGTTGGCCCTCACTCGCATCTTCACGTCCTGATAGAAGACTAACAGCCCTGCCCCTGCGTGTCAGTAACCTGTCATTAAACCCTCTGAGTGACCCTCTTTGAAGTCAATTCCCTCTCAGGATAGCATCACTCCTTGGGCAGTCATCTCCAATTTCCTTTGGGGTCTTTACTCCTACTTTCTGCTTTTCGTGTCTTCCTATCTGTTCTCTCCTCATCCATCATTTTTGCTGTCATTCCTCCTGTGGTCACATTCTTTAGCTTACCAGCTTTCACTTTCCTCTGGCTGTACTATCTCTTCTCTGCTGTTTTCTTTCTGCTACTCTGTTCTTCCTTAAAGTATATCCCTACTCCTTCTCCAATCCTAATTCTTCCTCTAAACCACTGGTCCCCAACTGGTCCCCTGGTGCCTTTTTGGCACCAGGAATCTGCTTCATGGAAGACAGTTTTTCCACAGGCAGGGCAGGAGGATGGTTTCGGGATGATTTGAGCGCATTACATTTATTGTGCAGTCAGACCTCTCTGCTAATCTGTATTTGCAGCTGCTCCCCAGCGCTAGCATCCCCGCCTCTGCTCCACGTCAGATCATCAGGCATGAGATTCTCATAAGGAGCGTGCAACCTAGATCCCTCCACGTGCAGTTAACAGTAGGGTTCGTGCTCCTATGAGAATCTAATGCTGCCTCTGATCTGACAGGATGCGGAGCTTATGCAGTGATGTGAGTGATGGGGTTGAAGTTTCGCTTGCTCCCCGGCTTCTCACCTCCTGTTGTGCGGTCAGGTGCCCAACAAGCCAGGGACCACTACTGGTCTGCAGGCCCCAGAGTTGGGGACTGCAGTTCTAAACCATCAGTTCTCAATTGGGGGGCAATTTTGTTACTCCGCAGAAATTTGGCAATGTCTGGAGATATTTTTCATTGTCACAACTGGGGAGGAAGAGGTGCCTTTACCCTCTGGCAGCTAGTGGGTCGGGGCCAGGATGCTGTTAAACATCCTAGATGCACAGGGCTTGCCCCCTCCCACCATCACACAACAAGGAATTGCCTCGCTCAGGACGGCAATAGAGCCGAGGTTGAGAAATCCCACTCTACGCCAACATGCATCCACCTCTCGACTGGATTTTTCTATCTCCTGTTTCCAAATCGCAGTTGTTCAATCCTTTCCTCCCCAAGCCTGCCCTTTAGCGCATGTCCTGTCTACTCATGGCCGCTCTTCCCTGCCATGGTGTCCTCCTTCTGGACGGAATTGTCCTTATGCATTCTGATCTCAACTCTGAGACTTAGATGGGCAGCTAGCTTCTCTCTCAGCTATCCTGGAGTAAGCCTAGGATCTCTGACAATATTTTTCTTAGAAATTCTGTTTGTTTTCCAATTTCCCCCAAATCTAATGTAGTCCTTAAGCTCTGTGCTTCTGGTTACAGAGTCTCTCCCAAGCACACCCTGTGTGCCCAACAGGTGCAGCCACGCCCTCCACTCGGACCCTCCTCACTCCTTCCTGCAGCATCTCCTTCATGTCTCCTTCGGCTCACCTGCTGCTGGCCACAGAGGCGGCTCCTGGCTTCTTTGACACTTGCATGTTCCTGGCACTGACGTGGCATGGGCGTGGCATGGTCGTAGCAGCTCTTCTCCCACATAAGAGAGAGAAGAAATACCTTCCCTTATCTCCATTCTTTCTTTAAAAAAAATAGTGTTTATGCCAGGCAATGCTGGGTGTGGGAGTAATTGAAGTAAATGAGATCAAAACTGTCTCCAAGACGCTCCAAGTCTAGTAGGGAGACAAGCAGAAAAACTAACATACCAAAATCAAACCAACCTTGCCAAGAGGTAAGGGGCTGTAGGAGGTAAAAGGAAAAATCACCTTGTATTAGTTTCCTATCTGCCATTACACATTACCACAAGCTTAATGGCTTAAAATAACACAAGTTTATTCAGTTACAATTCTAGAGGTCAGGAGTCCAAAGTCAAGGCTGTGTTCCTTCTGCAGACTCTAGAGGACAATGGTTTCCTTGACTCTCCTGGCTTCTGGGGGCCACCTGCATTGCTTGGCCCCTGACTCCATGCTCCATCTTCAAAGCCAGTGGTGCAGCATCTTCCAGTCTCTCTTCCCCTGCTTCCTTCATCATATCTCTTTGTCTGACTCTGACCCTCCTTCCTCCTTCTTGTAAGGCCTCTTGTGATTCCCCCTTTGAGCCCACCTGGATAAGCCAGGACATTCACCCCCATATCAAGATCCTTGACTTAATCATATGTGCAGAGTCCTTTGCCACAAAAGGTAATGTATTCACAGGCTCTGGGGGTTATGATGCAAACATCTTTGGCAGCTGTCACTCAACCCACCACACATCTCTTGCTGCTTGGGGTAGGGAACAGCTTCAGGGAGGAGGCGTGCCCAAATCAAGGCTAGAGAACAGGGCATGTGAAAGCTCTGGGGCAATAGCGGGTCTGGCACAGACTGGAAACTGCCAGAAGTTTGGCAAGGCAGGAATGCAGCACGTGTGTGTCATTGTGGGGAAGGGTCAAATCTGATGTTGGAAAGGAAGGCAGAGGTAAAATTCAGAGCTTATCTTGTAGGCAGTGGGGACCAATGAGGGATTTTGGAAAGGTTCTCAAGTAATGAGTTTGCATTTACAGCTGTGCTGTCCAGTCAGTGGCCACTAACAAGCAAGCTGTGGCAACTGAGCATATGAAACGTGGATAGTCCAAATTTGAAATATGCAGTATGTATATACACAACAAGATTTCAAAGATTTCAAAAACTTACTATGAAAATATATAGAAGAATGAAACTAGATCCCTATATTTCACCATATACTAAAATTAACTCAAGATGGATTAGAGACTTAAATGTAGAACCTGAAGCTTTAAAATTCTAGAAGAAAACATAGGAAAAAATCTAGACATTGGTGTAGGCAAAGAATTTATAAGTAAGACACCAAAAGCAAATACAGCAACAAAAAAATAAATGGGACATTATACTAAAATATTTCTGCACAACAAAGGAAATAATCAACAGAGTAAATAGACAACCTACAGAATAGGAGAAAATATTTGCAAACTATACACACCTGACAAAGGGCTAATATACAGAATCTACAAATAACTCAAACAAATCACCAAGAAGAAAACAACCCCATCAAAAAGTGGACAAAAGACATAAACAGATTTTTCTCAAAAGAAGATAGACAAATGGCCAAGCAATATATGAAAAAATGTTCAACATCAGTAATTATCAGGGAAATGCAAGTTAAAACCACTGTGAGATAACACCTTACCTCTTTCAGAATTGCCATTATTAAAAAGTCAAAAAACTATAGATGTTGGCATGGATGCAGTGAAAAAGGAGTGTTTATACACCATTGGTGGGAAGGTACACTAGTGTAACCGCTATGGAAAGCAGTATGATTCCTCAAAAAACTAAAAGTAATCCCAATACTGGGTATCTACCTGTTGGAGACTAAGACCCTCCACGTTCCAACGACTTGTCCTGACTTGTCCTAGCACGGAAAATAGCCTAAGACGAAAATAGCACCCAGCCCCCCCCAGCTATAGTTCTGAGAAAAATGCATTCCATGAGGTGCAATAGCACCCAGCCCCCCTATAGTTCTGAGAAAAATGCATTCCATGACATGCTTGCTCCAGGGCATGCTACCTGCAATTGTTCCCGACCCCCTGCCAGGTTGGGGTTGAGTGATCCATCACAAACAGCTTTCGGTGCCATTGGGATGCTAATTGGGGCTACTTAGCCCACACCCAAGCCTCATCATCCCCCCACTCTATTTTTCTGTTTCTACTTCCTTGTTTTCTGTATATAAAACCTACTAAAAATCCAAGTAAAGTAGACCTTGACAACCCTTTGCTTGGTCTCGTTTCTTTCTCTCGCCCATCTCTTTCAGGCACGGTCCCCCTCGCCCCCGCGAGTAACAGAAGGTCCCGCGGGCCGGGACAAGTGGCGCCCAACCTGGGGCTCGAGGTACGGACCTTTGTCGGATGACGCCGCAGCAAGCTCCTCGCCGAGAAACCCCTAGAGAGACCTCCGTTCTGCCGCTCACAGAGTTGACGGTCTGGTGAGTAGATTTTTTACATTGTCATCCCATCGAGATGGGCCATTCATTGTCTAAAGAGGCCGTTTTTATCAAGGATCTTAAGGCCTCACTCAGAGAGAGAGGAATTAGAGTTAAGAAAAAAGACTTAGTAAAGTTTTTTGTGTTCATTGATCGTGCTTGTCCTTGGTGAATCCTGAGATTCACCCACACAAATGGCAAAAAGTAGGTAGAGATTTAAACGATTTACTTCTGAATCAGGGCCCAGATGCCGTCCCTGTATCTGTTTTTTCATACTGGCAACTAATCAGAGATATTGTTGAAGGGGCAGATTCAGACCCCAATAAAAAGCAGCTGCTCTCAGTAGCAGAATTCTGCCTCCGACCCGTGTCGGGGTCCGCTTCGAGAACGTCTTTAAAGACGGCCGAAGGGCCAGCTTCTCCTAATAATTTCAAGAGACCAACATGCCCTTCCCCTTGCCCCTCAGTTTGTATTAATATGCCCCCTCAGGACCCATCGGCGGAGCTCCAGACATCTAGGGACGAGCCCCCGATTAGTAGGCCAGACACCAAGACCCTCTATCCTCCCTTACCCGAGGATACAGCCCCTCATGCATTTAATTACCCGGTGTTCAAAAAACAACCCCTCCGAGAGTCCCTCGACCCCGCAGAAGAGGCAACCCTCGGAGAGGAAGCGGCCCGATATCACGATCCCGAATGGCCTCCTCCTTACGCGCCCCAAATTTGCGCACCTTCGTTAATGCCTCCCCTTACAATGCCCTTGCTTTTGCGTGCCAAAGAAGACTTAAGTCAAAGGGTTATGCAATTAAAGGATGTTTTACAACTTCAGAAAGAGTTTGCCCAGCTTTCCAAAGACTTGTCCTCCCCACCCCCTTTTCGCCCACGGGACTCTTTTGGCAAGGCAAGCCTCTTTTTTGGGTTCACCTATCGGCTTCCTCCCCTAAAGTCCTTCCCACCTACCCTTACTTAGTAGCTAAGATTATTCGCTTGGGGCGAGAAAACTCCCTTAAGCTCTTTGGAAAGGATCCAGATATCATAATACTCCCTTATAATGCTTCTCAAATTCGGTGGCTAATACAAAATGATGATGATTGGGCGGTTAACTGTACGTCTTTCCAGGGCAAACTAAATAATCATTACCCCCCTGATAAACTAATTCAGGTCCTCTATCAGACACCTGTAATATTTCCCAAAAAAACAAGAGTCTCCCCCATTCCAGGAGCCGTCTTAGTCTTTACTGACGGCTCCTCCTCAGGCACCGCGGCCTATAGCATTAATGGCCAGGTCCGCAGTTTTCCCACCAGATTCTCCTCTGCTCAACTCGTTGAGTTAGCAGCCTTAGTCGCAGTCTTCAAATACGTAGATCAGTCACCATGTAACTTGTATACTGATAGTTCTTATGTTGCTCGTGCTGTCGCCACTTTGGAAACTGTGCCTCCAACAATACCACTCAAATGTTCCAGCAACTACAAGGACTCATTCACTCCCGTTCTGCGCCCTTTTTTATAGGCCATATTCGCGCCCACACTGGCCTTCCTGGGCCTCTAGTAGCTGGAAATAATCTTGTTGATCAGGCGACTCGCGTTGCAGGCACTGTTCACAATATCACTGTTGATCCTGTCTGCGCTGCACGCCAGGCTCATGATTTACACCATCTCAACGCCCATACCCTCAGGCTTAAATTCTCCATTACTAGAGAACAGGCCAGAGAAATCGTCCGCCAATGCAGGGCTTGTTTTACCCTTCTCCCTGAGCCACACCTAGGAGTCAACCCTCTCGGCCTGATCCCTGGGGAGCTCTGGCAGATGGATGTCACTCATTACCCCCCTTTCGGAAAGCTTAAATATGTACATGTCTCTATAGATACTTGCAGTGGATTTATCTTTGCTTCCCTACAAACAGGCGAGGCCACCAGCCACGTTATCAGCCATGTTATAGGCTGTCTCACCTCCCTCCCTCAGCCTAAAGTTATTAAGACTGATAATGGCCTAGGATATGTCAGCTCCAATTTCAAAAGTTTTTGTGCTCAGTTAGGCATTAAGCATGTTACAGGCATCCCATACAACCCTCAGGGCCAAAGTATTGTAGAGAGAGCTCATCAGACGTTAAAAAATACGCTCTCCAAACTACAATCAGGAGGAGGAATTTTGTACCCTTTGACAGGTAATTCCAAAACCCTGCTTAATCATGCCCTGTTCATTTTAAACTTTCTCACCTTTGACACCGCCGGTAAAACGGCCGCCGACCGCCTTTGGCACCCATCCACCACAGATACTTATGCACAGGCCTTATGGAAGGAGCCTCTTACAGGCAAATGGCTGGGGCCTGACCCTGTCCTCATATGGGGAAAAGGACATGCCTGCATCTACGATACCCAGGCAGGAAATGCCAGATGGCTACCAGAGAGAGCGATTAAGTTATATAACCCACCCAGGGAATCCCCTGAGAAGAATTCTTAATTCTGTTCTCTTCCAGAAATACAATGACTCCCCGAGAGAAGACGCTGACCCTCCTGTGCCTAGTTCTGGCCACGGTCAAGAGCACCGCCGCAGCCAACATCCACCAGGTCTACAACTATACATGGCAAATAATTAATGAGGCAGGAGACGTTGCCAATTCCTCCTCGCACCTCTCCGCCACTACACCATGGGATCCACTAGAAGTCGACCTATGCGTGTTGGCCCTTGGAGCCCATGACTATTGGGGCACGCCCTCACATTTTGCACCACAGGTAAAACCCATTAACACAGGAGAACGAGACACCAGTTCTTGGCCAGGCTGTAGCTCTGGGGTTCGAAGAACCTATCTAACCATGGCCCCTATATGTTTGCCCTGGGGCTCATCAAGACCGTTCTCTTGCTGAAGCATGTGGCTATGCCCCTGACTTCTTTTGTGCCTCCTGGGGCTGTGAGACTACGGGCGATACCTACTGGAGCCCCTCCTCCTCCTGGGACTATATAACAGTCAAAAGAAAATCCCCTTCCCCATACCACCTCAACAGCGGTCCGGTCCCCTTTGAGAAAGAGTGTAGCAACCAATGGTGCAATCCCCTGTTAATTTCATTCACCGAAGCTGGAAAAAAGGCTTCTTGGGACCAGTCCAGGGGATTTGAATGGGGGCTCAGACTTTACATATCTGGGATAGATATTGGTCTCACATTTAAAATCAAGTTAATTAAAAGCCTCCCCAGAGGTCCTACGGTCGCATTAGGCCCTAATAACAACCTACACCCACCACGGCCTCACGGTCCCTCCAGGGGCCTACCCTCCTCCCCAACTGTGTCCCCTCCTCTGCTCAGCACCTCCCTATACCAACCTACCCTGCCCGAGGGGCCCCCTTCCTCGGCAGAACTAATTCTCTCCTTAGTCAACGCCTCTATCAGGACCATCCGAGAGGCCAACAATTCAGAATATCAGGAGTGTTGGGTATGCTACTCCCCCGGCCTCCCTTCTATGAAGGCGTCGCTACTTTTGGTGAGCCATTATTTACTAATGACACCAGCAGACTCAGATGGGGTCTAGAGACCCATGATGGCCTGACGCTCAGCCAAGTCACAGCCCTAGGTCTTTGCCTTCTTAGCCCAAGAATGCTCCCTCCCGCACCCTTACAGAAAATATGCAATCAGTCAATTACTGTCAACTCCACTTTTCAGTATATTCAGGCATCTAACACCTCCTATTTTGCTTGTTCTTCTGGCCTTACCCCGTATGTAGTCACTGCAACGTTTCTTGAGCATAGAGAATATTGTGTGTTAGTCATGCTTTTCCCCAGACTCACTGTACATCCTGCTGACGAATTGCTTAAATTTTGGGAGCGTGGCATCACAATGCCCCGAGAAAAGAGAGAGCCCATCATGGCCATAACACTCGCAGTTGTTCTAGGCCTTGGTGCCACAGGGGCTGGGACAGGCATAGCCTCTCTAGTCACCTCCAACCAGCAGTACCTGCAGCTCTCTGCTGCCATCGATAATAATCTCCGAGAGCTACAGCAGGGCCTAAAATATCTCAAAGAATCACTCACTTCACTTTCTGAGATAGTGTTGCAAAATAGAAGAGGCCTAGACTTAGTGTTCCTCCAAGAGGGAGGCTTGTGCACAATACTCAAAGAAGAATGTTGCTTTTACACAGACAAAACAGGCCTGGTAGAAGATAGCATTGAAAAAGTTAGACAAAGCCTTGAAAATAGAAAGAAACAGAGGGAACAAAGTGAGGCATGGTATCAAAATTGGTTTTCCACATCCCCCTGGCTACCCACATTGCTTCCCAGTGTCTTGGGGCTGTTTGTAGGTTTCTTGTTGCTTCTCACTTTTGGGCCTTGGGCATTCAAAAAACTAACCAACTTTGTCAAGTCGCAGGTAGACGCAGCCACACAAAAATCGGTCTCCGTGTTTTACCAACGGCTAGAACTAAGAGGCTCCAGAGAAGACCTCCATGAAGAGTCTCCCAACACACCCACTGAAGGTCTAAATTTCTCAGACCTTCCCGCAGACATGGAACACAGTTGGTTCCAAAAGCTGTGGAGACGCCCATGATGGGATTATCGCGATGCCGTGTACCAGGTGCACACCCCACCAGCAGTGAGGTAACTCCATGACGGGAATATTGTAGGTCCATGCCCAGGGGCACACTTCATAATCAGAAGTGCCAGAGCTGGATGCCACCTACATAGCCTAAGACAGAGGCCTCACCGTCATTTCGATCGCCCAATCTTATATTTGGGGTGCTGGTTGCGGAAGCCCATCGCGTAGCCTAAGACAGGCTCTCCACCAACCTGTGTAAATCTCCCTCATATTAATAAAGATAGGGGGAGATGTTGGAGACTAAGACCCTCCACATTCCAACGACTTGTCCTGACTTGTCCTACGCATGGAAAATAGCCTAAGACTAAAATAGCACCCAGCCCCCCAGCTATAGTTCTGAGAAGAATGCATTCCATGCCATGCTTGCTCCAGGGCATGCTACCTGCAATTGTTCCCGACCCCCTGCCAGGTTGGGGTTGAGTGATCCATCACAAACAGCTTTCGGTGCCATTGGGATGCTAATTGGGGCTAATTAGCCCACACCCAAGCCTCATCATCCCCCCACTCTATTTTTCTGTTTCTACTTCCTTGTTTCTGTATATAAAACCTACTAAAAATCCAAGTAAAGTAGACCTTGACAACCCTTTGCTTGGTCTCGTTTCTTTCTCTTGCCCATCTCTTTCAGGCACGGTCCCCCTCGCCCCCGAGAGTAACAGAAGGTCCCGCGGGCCGGAACATCTACCCAAAGGAAAAGCAGTCATTATATCAAAAAGATATATGCTCCCAAATGTTTTTTGCAGCATAATTCACAACTGTAAAGATATGGAACCAACCTAAATGCCCATCAACTTATGAGTAGGTAAAGAAAATGTAGTGTATATATGTGCATATATCTATATAAAGATATAGACAGATACAGATATACACACATACATACACACACAAATGGAGTACTATTCAGCCATAAAAAGGAATGAAATAACATCTTTTTCAGCAACTTGGATGGAACTGAAGACCATTATCCTAAGTGAAGTATCTCAGGAATGGAAAAACAAATACCACATATTATCACTTATAAGGGGGAGCAAAAAGGATATATGGGTCATAAAGAGGTGTAAATATGGACATTTGAAAAGAAGGGGGAGAGGGTGTGAAGAAAGTGAGGGATAAAAATCTATTAATACCTATCAGTTACACTGAAAGCCCTAACTTCAGCATGATACAATTCATCCATATAACAAAAAACACTTGCACCCTCTAAATTCTTTCAAATAAAAGAAAATATATATGTCATTAAAATTTTGTGTTGATAACTTTTACATTGATAATTTGGATATATTGGGTTAAATAAAGTTTATTAAAATTAATAATAACCATATCTACCTTCAATGCTTGTGTGAGAATTAAATGACTCACTGCATTTAAAACACTTAGCACACTACCTGGCATATAAATACTCAATTGTGTTTATTATTCTTATTATTAGGACTGTGATGCCACAAAGGACTATCTGAGGCCAGTTAATTTATAAAAGAAAAGAGGTTTATTTGGCTCACGATTCTGGTGGCTGGAAAGTTCAAGATTGGGCATCTGCACCTGGGGCGGCCTCATGCTGCTTCCACTCATGGCGGAAGGTGAAGGGGAAGCCAGCATGTGCAGATCAGATGGTAAGGAAGGAAGCAATGGAGAGAGAAGGAAGGTGCTGGACTCTTTTTAACAAGCAGCTCTCTCGGTTACCAATAGAGTGAGAGTTTGCTCACCCCCAAGGGAAGGCATCAATTTATTTATGAGGAATCCACCCCCATGACCCAAACACTTCTCATCAGGCCCCACGTATAACATTGGGGATCAGATTTCAACATGAGGTTTGGAGAGGACAAGTATCCAAACCACAGCAGGTGCTTAAGCAGGGGAGCAACTTTGCCTTATTAAGCTTCCAATATTTCTAGGTGTTTTTAAGAGATATGAAAAGAGTTATTTTCCATATTACATGGGGAAAGAGTGAATGGGTGGGCATACAGTGATTCAAATTTGTAAAAGGTTTTTCCAGTTTGTTATTTCCTCAACAAAGGTGATGGTGGGGTGAGCAGCTGTCACTGACTGCAGATGGCATCAGGGAGAACACTTGATGGGAAGAACTTCTTCAGTGGTGAAGAAAATCTATAGACAGGCCAGACGGCCTTCAGGATGCCTCCTACTTGGTGTGATTTTTTTTTTTTTTTTCTGGAAATCCACTGTAAGGTGTCATTTCCAATCAAAGCAAATGGTCCTGTGAGGAGTTTCTTTTTAAGCCATTATCTGTCATTGTCAGCTTAGTAAGGCACAAGGATCTGGGAGCAGGTTTGGGGAAGGTGAAGAAAAGAATGAACCAGGAAGCTTATTCATTTCCCTTAAATCCTTTAGGGTAGATCTTGTTGATTAATAATTGCAGGCAATCTCTGTTAAATGAATGAATGAATGAACAAATGAATGGTGAGCTGCCCTTCCAGGGACAGCACAGCACAGCAAGGACCAAGGAGTCTGAGATTACCACTCATCAGTCTCATTGCAGCTGGTCCCTGAATCTAAGATCCCGCTTTTACAGATGAATGAACTGAGAAGTGAAGCGATCCTGTTGGACACAAATGTGGCTTAGTGGAATCACCACCAGAATTCAGGCGTAGCATGTTACTTCCCACCCCCCAATGCCAGCACTAAAGACCAGCATTCTGAAAAAGACCACTGTAATTGGAGATGCCTGCATCTGACCCCAAAGCACAAAATCCCCGTGACTCTGAGGAGCTGCTGTACCACTTGTGACAGCTCCACAGCTCCGTATTTATTTATTTCTCGCTTCTTGCAAAAACACTATCAACATTCAATCAAGTCTCAAAGACAAAGGTCAGAAGGCAAGTGGTTTAAACTACCTAAACTAAGCAGTCCCTTTGAAAACTATTTTCTCTCTCTTAAGGTCAAACTGTTGCTCTCAATGCTGTGAGCAATTAATAAGCCAGACTGGGCCAAGCTGTGTCGTTGCTTTAGGAAACCCCACCCATCGGGTGGCATTAGACCAGCCCTCTGGAAACTGAGACATTTGTGAAAAGTGTGAAAGTTGCCGGCCGTAGCTTGTTAATGGGATGCCATCGCAGCATTATGAAAGGTGCAGCCTTCAGTAACTATTTTGAGGTTGGCTTTTTTTTTTCTCCTGGCTTGAATTCCCTGAAACATAAGGTCAAGGTTAAGAAAGCTTAGAGTAGCAGTTTAGGGGATTTAAGGAAAACAGCAAGATTTAGCATAAGCTTTCAAAATGCTGTCATTCCTGTAAGGGGACCTTTGATATAAAAAACTCAGTGTAAAGAAAGAGATTTTTTTCCCTCTGAGATCAGATTGAGACTCAAACACATTGGAAACCCTTTTCCCCGAGTATTTATCACCTTCTATGTTCCCATGAGCAGGGTCTCTTCCCTATGGCTGTGCAGATGTCACCACAAGGGCCATTATCCTGTTTGTGATACCACTATCTATTGCCAGACTGAGGATTATACGCACATTCTTCGCTGCTCTGTGAAGTTCCTGTGCTCCTGGTGAGAACACAGTCCCGGCGCTGCTGTGATGGTCACATCTGTACCCATGTGCCTCAGCAACAATTCTGGCAATTCTTCGTTGACTGTTCACTGCATCCCAAGCACCATTCTAAGTGATTTACCAATGTCGTGTCACCCAGTCCTCACAGTAAGCCTTTGAGGTAAGCATTATTGTCCCCATTATATGGGTGAGGAAGCTGGGCTGTGGAAAGGCAGCCACTTGTCCAGAGCTGCATGGCCAGGACGTGGAGAGGCTGGAATCTGAGCAGACCGCCTGGCCAGGGAGAGCCCGTGCTTAGCCACTCCCTTTGCTGGCCGGCTCTGTCTCTCTACTTAGCTACAAATGCTAAGCACAGAGAGTCACTGACCACTCTCCCTGCAGAAAACATTTTTGGTTCTCCCACCATTGTTCCACTAACAGGTCCTGTTCCCCATCAAACCTTTAGAGATCCTTTGTGGCCTCAATCACCCAGCTGGGCAGCCTATGCTTTGCCTGCAACCAAGTTGTCGAGTTCCCGTAAGGAAAGAGGTAATGAATCAGAATTCATTCCGCAAAATGGTCCTGCAGTGATTTCTGACCATTCACGATGAGTTGGCCAAGTTAGGTGATTCACAGCACAGAGGTTCTAGAGCATTCCCTGTATGGGCCCCAAGCTCTGCTGACCTCCTGGGCCGGGCTGCCGTCTTGCACATTCTTAGAGCCAAGAGGGATCTTGGTGAGTAAATGGAAATGAAAGACCGTGACATTACCACAACAAGAAAAACAACTTCAGGCATATGTGGGGTGAGGGGTGTGCATACAAACAAAAGGAGAACATGTTGCTACATTATTTACAAGAAAAAATTCAGGACCGCTTAGGATCTGTCCAGAGATTGAAGCTCAAGTTCAAGATTTAAGAGCAATGAACCTAGGTCTTTGAATGTGTCATTTAGGCCTTGTGTATAATACGTTCCCAACAAATGACTGTTGAATAAAGAAGAAAAGAGATTGATTTAGTTTACCATGGCATTCTTCATGCAGGATGTTGTAGTAGGGTTCTCCAGGTTGACAGAACCAATAGGATATACACAGTGTGTGGACAGATGAGAGGGGATTTATTAGGGGAGTTGGCTCATGTGATTAAGGAGGCTGAGAAATCCCACAAGAAATCCCACAAGTCTGCAAGCTGGAGGCTCTGGGATGCGGGTAGCGTGGCTCAGTCCACATCCTAAGGCCTCAGAACCAGGGAAGCCCATGGTGCAGCTCTCAGCCCAAGGCCAAAGGCCTGAGAACCCAGGGCCACTGGTATAAGTCCTGAAATCCAAAGGTTGGGGAGCCTGGAGTTTTCATGTCCAAAGATAGGGGAGGAAGAGTGTACCCCAGCTCCAGGAGAGAGAGACACACCGTGACCCTTCCTCTCTGTTTTTGTTCTTTCCAAGCCCTGGCAGACTGGAAGGGCACCGTCCACATAGAGGGCGGGTCTTCCCCACCAAGCCCACTCAGGCTCATGCACTATTCTCTTCAGGAAACACCCTCACAGACAGGTTCCTGCTTTATTCCTTAACCAAATCAGGTTGACACCTACAGTTAACCGTCACAGATGTGCATCTCCTACTTGCTGAATGATCTCTCCATGGTTGAAGGAAAGGATCAGATTCTATTCATTTCCCATGTCAGTTATGGTGCTATTTGCAAAGTCTCATCAGCATATTCATCATTGTCATCACCATCCCCAGCATCCCCGTTGCGGCAGGAAGACCAGCTACTCTGGGTATGGAAACTGCGGGCTGGTGTCCAGCGTATGAGATCAGCGAGTCTCACCTCTGCTACCTGCCCTTCCTGCTGTGTTAGAAGCCGTGGCACAGGTCAGCTCCTTGCCCAGCCTTCTGGCTTTGACTCTCTGGTTCTTTTCTATCGACCTGGCTTCTGAAATCCTCAGAAGCTGTCGCTGGCTTCCCTAAGAAAAACACAGGTAGCAGGAGCTTGAAAAGGTGGGTAAATGCCCTAAGACAAAGGACTTAGCAGAACAGCAGAGATGGAAATAGGTGGAGAGCTAGGCAGAAACTGGACCCTGCCTGGCAGGGGCTTCGAGAGCGTTTCACTCGGGGGTGCAGGGGGCAGAGCAGAGACATCTGGAGATGAGGGACCCCGGCTCAGACTGCAGCCAGCGCTAAGGACAAGACAGGGTTTGGGATTCCAGCCCCTCTCCGTGAATCTGGGTCAGCACTCACGGCTCAGTCAATAATTGATCATTCATGTCATTAACAGCTTGTGGGTTTCTAGACCCTCTAGATTCCAGCTCTCACCAGATCTTCCCAGTCTGGGGGAGGGAAAAGAAATAGAATTAAAAATCCATCAGAGGCTTTCCCTATTGGCACAGTCCTGCCAGAAGGCTAAGTGGGAGAGGAGGCTCGGCACGATGGTTTAATGAGGTGTTGTGATTGTTGGAGGTGGCCTGGTCCCTGCTGGGAAGTTACTGTAATCAGGGTGAGGTCTGCCAGAGGCGATGGTGAGCACCAGAGCTGACCCCAAGGACGGAGGACTGGCTGGGAAAAGGAGGCGTCTGTGTGCTCGGCACCGAGTACGCCCGTTTGCAGGAGTACCGCTTTGTCGGAGGGCTGTGGCCTCACTTTTAAGGATCAGAGTACCATAAGCCTTTTATGAGCAGCAGAAATGAACAGCACCTTCCCTAGTTCTCCATGGTCAGTGGGTCATGGAGGCTGAATGTTATCCCTGCGCCCCATGAAACGTCAAGAGAAAGCCCTGAAAACCATGTAGTGGTGCTGGTATCAGTGAGCGATTCCTCCCCATCTCTCTCATTCCCCATCAAGGAATGCATCCAAACAGTTTTCTAGCACCTCGTAATTAAATCATGAGACTCAGCTATTTGGTTATTTGTTTTGCATTGCTTCTGCGGAGAGTGTTTCTGTGCCCAAATGATACATTTTAGAAACAAATCACAGGGAAGCGGTGGTCCTCACGGCAGCTCACGGTTGCAGAGCTAAATTGCAGGCTGTGACTTTGCAATGCGTGTCTTGGCCGTAGTCGCAGCTGGCCAAGCTTGCTTCTACTTACTCATCTTCCTCTAGGCTCCCAAAATGTTTTCCTGGAATATGCTCATGGGGGTGGCGGTGGGGGGGATGTTATTTATAATCTCACATAATCCTCATTCTCAAACCAAACGCATGCAGCGGCTGCTTTCCACAGGAAGAAGAACGGCTCGTGTGAGCTGGGAGGAATGCAGGGAGGTACTTGGCACCCCGACACCTCCAACCTGCATCCAATTTAGGAGAGTCTTGGCCTTCCGAGGATGGGCTCAGAAACAACAGCCCCATCACACAGACTTGCCTGAGCCCGTGCTCCGGAGCTGCCAACCCCTTCAGCCCTCACCTGACCTCCAGCAGTGACATCACGAGCAATCTGTAACAAAGGCAATGACAGGGATGGATTATTCTGATCCAGTGTGGCACTGCTTGTAGCATCCTTGATTCTTAAATTTATTGCTCACACAACCAAACTCACCCTGAGTCAGTGATAAATTATGGAATGAGCATTGGCTGCAAACACAGCTACAGAATGTCTGCAGAAAGGATAGAAGAGACAACTTCAGGATACTATTTAGAGAAATGGGGATAAACTAGACAGACGAAGGACATAAGTTCTGGAATAAGCCCATGGGTTCATCATATCCATGCTGGGCCACTTACTAGCTTGAGGCCAAAGACAAGTTACTTAACCTTTCTTGCCCTGTTTCCTCATCTTTAAAATGGGATGACAATTCCCAGTGCATAAGGTTACTGTGAGATAATACATGATAGTCCTCCAGGACAGAGTACTGGGTGTATAAAGACATGCTCAGTACACATACTGTGTACATGTTTCTGTGAGTGTGTACTTAGTGACTATAGAAATCATAAGTAAGAGCCGAGTGCGGTGGCTCACGCCTGTAATCCTAGCACTTTGGGAGCCCAAGGCGGGAGGATCGTTTGAGCTCAGGAGTTCGAGACCAGCCTGAGCAAGAGTGAGACCCTGTCTCTACCAAAAATAGAAAAAAATTAGCCGGGCATGGTGGCGCATGCCTGTAGTCCCAGCTACTCGGGAGGCTGAGGCAGTAGGATCACTTGAGCCAGGAGTTTGAGGTTGTTATGAGCTAGGCTGCCGCCACGACACTCTAGCCGGGGCAACAGAGTTAGACTCTGTCTCAAAAAAAAAAAGTAAAAGAAATCATAAGTAAGCATCCTAACTTTATCCAATACTTTAGGGTCACAAGAAAGTCACTTGGTTATCTCTCTGTCTCAGATTTTCCTGCTGGAAAAGATGTGCTTACTTCAAGGATTGGGCAGTTAATTAAATTATATTCAGATGGTGCTTCAAAGTCTCCTGAGAGGCCTATTATCTATACAAAATGTCATTTTGATATCTTTCATTACTCCTGATATTAAGAAAAATTATTTTAAGAGGAATCTTAACCTTTGTAAGTGTCTAAGAATATTTTATAAATCCATTTCACCAGTGAGCTTATTTTACATACTACATATTTTTCATACTACCAGGGGTATTCTGTAAGCACAGTTGATTGAATAAAGCACTCACAATTCAGCTACAATGCCTCTCTGTCACTGATTTATTACATGACAATCAATAAATGGGCTTGGGGGTTTATGTAACTGCTTTCTGAAAGCTGCTAGTGGCCAGTAATGACTTCTCAAGAATGATGAGGACAGCAACATGAGGAAACCCACAACTGCCGTGCTCTCTTTGGTGATTCAGGACCTTGTCGTTTGGCTTGCAGCTGAAATGGACTGGGGCAGACTTTTCTAATCAAGCCGCATTCTGGGAAATATCTTCTTCCTTTTTGGCTCATTTGCAACTGAGATGGACTCAATTAGCCAAATCTCGGGTTGTATGAGGAGTTGAAAAATTTGTCCTTTCTGGCCGCCGTATCTCTATCACACAGTGGGTCATATCACTAATGTTGAAATTCAGAGAAAGTTGGAAAATGCTCAGAAAACAGTAATTAACTCAGGAGGTTACTTTACTAATGTTGTGACCATCATAAGTAGAGATGCCATGCTCTCGGAACGCTGACAGAATATCTCAGAGTGACATTGTTGACATTTGAAATTTAAACAGAATATGTGTTGTTAAAATGACCAAAGGGGAACTTTCCACTGTTCTATTAATTAAAGCCATTCCACAATGGCAGAAATATGTTTCCATTATTTATCCACTGTTTCCAGCGAAGAAATAAGACCAAACACTCTTCTGGGTTTCAATTACTCAGAACTTTAACTTTCCATTTCCTGGAATTGTGGGTTGAATTGTGCCCTTCAAAAAGATATGTTGAAATCCTCACCCCCTGGTACCTCAGAATGTGAACTTATTTGGAAATAGGGTCATTGTGGATGTAATTAATTAAGACAAAGTCATACTGAAGCAGAATGGACCCTTATCCCAATGTGACTGTGTCCCTATAGAGAGGAGAAAAGACACCAGGGGAGACGGCCCCGTGACAACAGAGCAGATTGCAGTGATGCATCGACAAGCCAAGGAATGCCAGTGGTTGTCCGAAAATGCCAGAAGCTAGAAGAGGCAAGGAAGGATTCTGTCCTACATGTTTCAGAGGGAACATGTCCCTGCTGACTCCTGCATTTTGAATTTCTAATCTCCACAACTGTGAGACAGTACAATTCCGTTGTTTTAAGCTACCCAGTTTGCAGAACTTTGGTAGGGCAGTCCATACCTGGTTTGCACATTTCTTTGAACCCAACTCAATTTCAGTTTGTAGTATATGAACATCTAGTTGGGTTAAACATTTAAAGCTTAAGCCTTAAACCATTCACACCTGCTAACACTTTAAGCCTCATCAACATGCATTGCCCCATCCAAGGTGGTTGGCCAGAGGAATACATGTGGCTCCCTAAGACTCCACATGCATCCCTAAAAGAACGTATGATGGAAAGCAACTGGAATTGTGAACTGTCATATTTCTGTGATTTAAAGCCTTAATATATATCTTTGTCTAGCTCTATAATCACCAAATGGAATATTTATCATACTGTCAGTCCCTAGAACAAAATCACTGGAAAGGATCACTGGAAAGCAAGTATTACTATTTGTTCCAGAATAATAAAGATCCAGGTACAGACTTTTTAAAACATTGTTGTGACTTTTATTGGTCCTCGTGAATTTTGGTTTCTATCCTGTCCTTACTAGAAATAGTCAATTTATTCACTATTTCTGCTAGTGAAAGTTGTATAAAACCAGAATTTGATTGCCATCTGGGATATACTCCTGTTGATTTTGTTTTTCAAGGATATGCTTTATAAATATCATAGAAAGCACTATTTTAAGAGGCTTAACAGATGAAGATAAAAATAGCTAAAACAGGGGATTGGATAGAAGATCTCTATATGCTGGAATATTTGACTGCTGTTAACACTTTGTGAAACATATTTAATGACATGGGATATGCTTAATGTGTATTTTGGTGAGAAAAATTAGGATGAAAAACTCATATACAGTGCAATCCCAATAAAGTAAAGCAAAATCTGTGCTTACAAAAAAAATGATAACAGAGATTTTGGTTGTGTAGCAGTATTTCAAACAAGTTTTATGCTTTTCATTATTTTCTGAATTCTCAACATAGGCAAAAATCTCCTCCATAACTGTAGAATAATTTAATGCTAAAAGTACATGCACCCAAACATTAATAATAATTATCGATAGATTGTAATATTATGAATAATTTTTTTCTTTAAGTTAGTCTTTGGTACTTTCCATATATTCTAACATAAAATTTTTTTCAATATCACATTACAAAAATAAAATAAACTTTTTTAAAAAGTTAGATA
Source organism: Microcebus murinus (assembly GCF_040939455.1). NCBI lineage: Eukaryota > Metazoa > Chordata > Mammalia > Primates > Cheirogaleidae > Microcebus > Microcebus murinus. The sequence continues at coordinate 14,917,263 of NC_134120.1, read as the reverse complement.
AGTTGGCCAGGCATGGTGGCAAATGCCTGTAATCCTAGCACTTTGGGAGGCTAAGGCGGGAGGATTGCTTGAGGCCAAGAATTCAAGACAAGCCTGGGCAGCATAGTGAGACTCCATCTCTACAAAAATTTTTTTTAAATTATCAGGACTTGGTAGTGGTGGTGGCATGCACCTGTAGTCCTAGCTACTCCAGGGGCTGAGACAGGAGGATTGCTTGTCTAGGAGTTCAAGGCTCCAGTGAACTATAATCAGGCCACTGTACTCCAGCATGGGCAACAGAGTGAGACTCTATCTCTAAAAAAATTAAAATAAAATAAATAAAACTTTATGGATGATCTAGCCAAAATGGGTATTTGCAAGGTTACAGAGTTGCTGTATATGGACCTATTAGCCTTTTGAAATTATGTCATAAGGAACCATTATAATGCCTGTAGAATATTGCATAATTGTTCCTAATTATTTTCTTCCCCCATTTACACATTCTTTGCCATGTGACTTTGCAGAGAATATTTCCCCCCTGCATTGATGTCAGGCTTGCCCATGTGATTTGCTTTAGCTAGTGATGTAGGCAGAGGTGACAGCATGCCAGTTTGGAGCTTGGGCCTTAAGATACATGGCATGTTTCTGCTCCCTGACTTGCACACCTGCCATGAGAAGAACCTCCCATGGGTACCTGCTGTCCTTCAGCCTGGGTGAAAGAATACACGTGGAGTAACCCGAGTCCAGCCCAAGAGTGAAGAGCAAGACCCCCAACCTGAAGCAGAAGCACCTGCCGAGCCCAACCTGGACCATCCACCCAGTCAGCCCAGGAACATGAAGTTAATGTCTGTTGGTGAAAGGTTTTCAGTTTTGGGGTGGTTTGTTATGCAGCAAAAACTAACTGATAAAATACAATTAGTAAAGACACAACATGGGGCTGGATCAACAACAGCCTGTCTGAGAAGTCCTCTGTTCCTAATTGTAGCTTTAAAATGTAAACAGCCAGGGCCCCCAAGCCCTGATGGATAGGGTGTAAGATACATTTTATTAATACATGTATAAAGGAGGTTTTTATGTGTATGTATGTCAGCTTCCAAAGTATGTATGAAAGTATGTATGTGGCAAAGTTAGTGAATGCTGTGACTGTCCTCATATATCACTATGTTTATATTTAGTTGTCTTCTTTGGCCTTCAGTTAAACCCATTAAATATGCATTTTCTACTTTGGCATATTCTGGTTTCCATTGGAGAATGGTATTTTGGCCTATAATCTTGAATGTTTATTTAGCAACTTACTCTAAGAATTCTAAGAATATTACTCATATTGCACTGTTCTTTGGTGTGCAGACGGGATCATCTTTCTTTTTATAGCAGGGTTTCTCAACCTTGGCATTATTGGCATTTTGAGCCGGATAATTCTTTGTTTTTCAGGTTGTCCTGTGCATTATAAGATGTTTAGCAGAAGCCCTAGCCTCTACCCACTAAATGGTAGGAGTGTACCTCTCTCCCACGCCTCCACCTGTGACAATCAAAAATGTCTCCAGACATTTATAAATGTTCCTGGGGAGAGGGGGACCACCCTCAGTTGAGAACTCACTACTGTTTTAAAGGAAATTGCAATTTAGTTTGGTTAAGTCAAATTTACAACAGTAGACATCATCTGACCATGTTTTAAAGTCTAGGCTTATGATAATTCAGGCTATAGAAAAATATAATCTAAAGCTCTAGAACTTCTGATGCTTATGGTAATAACAATAAATATATTGTTATTGATAAGTATGGCAAAAACCAAAAGGGTATTATGGCATGGCAGGTATATTTTCTAAATCTACCTACACCTACTACAAAGTCCAGCAAGGCCCTCCCCATTACACACTAACAGGCAGCTTCATGGAACAGGCAATGCCCTGTGCTTTGTATTTTAGGGCACGGCATCATAGCCAGCTTAACACTTCATAAAAAATAAACAGGCAATAGCCAAATTTTAAGTGTAAGTGAAGAAATTCAAGTATCATCTTACTCAAAGATTCCATTTCTATCAAACAAAGGATGAAGCAAAAATTTAATTTCCTGACAGTTTATATGCTTCAGCAGGAATGTGGGCAAGCTCCAGCTAAGTGCTAAACCTGACTATGAGGCATGTGTTTAAAATAAATGTCAGAAAAGAGCATGCATTGATGGTTATATCCTTTTCAGTAGAACACAGATGAACTTGAACTACCTTAACATTGGCAACTCTAGTATAAAATTTTCAAACCCTCAGTGCAATCTGAGTTTGGGCACATTCATTAAAACTGTCCAAAATTCAGTTTCCTCATCGATAGAATGAGAAGAATGGACTAAATAGGGTCTGTGGCTTCTTCAGCTAAAACATTTTTTCAGCTATATAATAGTTCATTTATCAGTGCAATAGTCGACAGAAGAAAGGAATTAGAAAGTATTGGGCAATAACATTTGACTTATACTTCAAACAATTTGCCTAAGAAGGTTTCACACAAAGGACCAAAACCTGCTCAAACCCAAGGGTTCCATCCCTTTTCATCTGAGACGTTATCAGGATATCCAGTGAAGTGGCAACAAGGGAGTAGAAAGAAGAGGAGTAATTGATTTGTCACCGGAAACTCAACAGATTTTTAAAAAGGTATGCCAAAAAAAAAAAAAAAAAAAAAGACTTGCCTTTTTAAAATTAAACAGAGGATAATTGCATATGTATTAATGTCACTGAGTTACTCATGAGAAAGAAACCCCAGGGAACTATGAAAAGTGATCAAGACTGATTTCTAAAACCATCAACCTCCCAATTGAATTTGTTGGGTATGAAAATTTGTGGTCAGTTTTAAAATGTCATTTCTGTAAAATTTATGAAAAAACAGTGGAAAAAATATATTTCTACCTAAAGGTATTCTTTATTGGTTCTAATATATGCTTGGAGAAGAGGCAAGAGAGAGAAGATATTCCCTTCCTCTGTGGTTGTATATCAGCTACGAGCAAAGGAGCCTGAAAAGGAGTCTTTAAAACGCTGATCTTTTGAGAAAAGGGAATAAAAAGAGCCCTTGGATTGAATGGGGAAAATGCCTACACTTGCAGCTTTGCCTGTGCTCACAGCCCCACCCTGTCAGGAACTCATCCTTTATCACCATCCACTTCTGACAGCCCGCACTACAAAAGTGCCCACTGCCTGTCCCCACCACCTCCCATCACACCTGACCTCTTCATGGCAGGAGTGTCCAGGCTCACTGTTTTTAAGCTCTGTGCTCATACTACAGGGTGCTGGATCTGTTTGCTACAAAATGAGGACACTGTCATGGAATTTCATCTCCTAATTATTTTACTATCATTATTTTTACTGTCATAATTTTACCATCTTGCAATTCTACCACAAGGGAATGAGATTTTGTATCCAATTTATGTTTGCCAGTATTTAAAAAGAAAACAGAAAACAAATAGACTGATCATGGACGAATGACCCCAGGGAAGCAGTGCAAGTCCTTCTGATGCATGCTCTGCGGGTCTACATTCCTGTCTCTTATGGGCATACCAGGAATATTTTATTTAGTTTAAGTGAATGGAAAGACCCAGCACTTGGAAAGAGTTGCTACTAGCCTTGTTTGTTCCAATAAACAACTAAACTTCATATTGCTCAATAGAAATCAAAACTGACAGTTTGTAAAAACCAGAAAACATAAAATCTTGGACTGGGTTTAAGGGCTGATTGATATTTCCAGACTCTTATGAGGGTCCCGTGGGAGAAGCCTGTTCAGGTTTCCACAATGTCAGTGAAAAATACTTCTCTGGAAAACCTGCTACAAATTGGCCAAGAGTTTTTCCGATTCCAATTCCAATGTGTATCTATTGAAAGATTTTGGGCTCATGAAACAGCATTAGCTGAGAGGTAGAGCTTACATTGTTGTAATTCAAAGGCTCGTTTTGCCTAATTCTGTAATTAACAATGAGATCAGGTAAAATAGCAAGAATTTGAAATTTAATACTGATTATAATTCTCTTAACCCTGGGTCTGGGGCATATTTTAAAGATACTCTTGATTTAAGTAGACTTACACTGTATCTGTTCAGGCCAAATAAAGAAGAGACTTGAACTAAGCAATTGTCTGAACACTGCAAGCAAGGAGAACTTAGTCTTAGAAGACAGTTTCTCTGTGAGGATGCTGACTATGAATGAACAAGCTACAAAAATAATAATGAGGGCTTTGTGGTAGACAGAATGCCAAAATGGTCCCCCAAGACTTCCTGCCTGAATCCCTGTAACTGTGAATATGGTTAGACATCATACCCATGCTTGTGTTATGCTAGCTGGCAAAAACGATTTTGCAGATGTAATTAAGGTTCCTAATCAGTCGACTTTCAGCCAATCAAAAGAGACATTGTCTGGAAGTGCCCAATCTAATCACATGAGCTTTTAAAAAGCAGAGAGCATTCTCCAGCTGATGGCAGTGGGAAAGGTCAGACCAGAAACATGAGAAGAGCTCAACATACAGCTATTTGACAGAAGGTAGAAGCAAGAACGGAACAGCCCATAGCAGCCTATAGTGACATCAGTTAAATGTTGGCCTGGAAATGCAGATCTAGTTCTGTAAGTGCCAGGACTATAAGCCAACAACCTGAATGAGTTTGGAAACAGATACCTCCCAAGAGCCTCCAGATTAGAGCCCGATCTGGCCAACGTGTTGATTTTGGCCTTACTGAGACCTAAGCAGAGAACCCAGCTGAGACCACTCAGACCTCTGACCTAAAAACTGTGAGAACAAAAGGTGGTTGTCTTTAGCCACTGAGTGTATGGTAATTTGATTCACAGCTATAGAAAATGAACACAGGACCCTCAGCAAAGTTTGAGTGCAAGCCCTGAAATTTGGCTATATGCTGCATATATCACCTAGAACAGGGGCCTTTGCTATTGGAAATACTTTTTTCATTATCGAAAATTTCAAACCAAACATTTATCTATTGTCCATTTGTGTATATGTGTGTGTGTGTGTGTGTGAGAGAGAGAGAGAGAGAGAATTTTAAAGCAAATCAGAAGAATTTCTTAGGCTAGAGGGAAAATCTGTATCCACATTGCCTAAGGGACTAACTAGAAATGCAGATTTGAGCCCCATCCAAGACCTACTGAGTTATACCCTGTGGCATGTAGGGTCCAAGAATCTGCATTACTAAAAAGGCTCCAAGATCCAAAGCACTGCATAGAAGCATCACTCTCCAGCAGCCCTGTCTTCCCGCAAAGAAGCCTCTTACTCCTCAGTATCAAGATAGGGGAGGATGTGCATGCTAGTCACTGCATTCCTCTCTTCCTCCTCAGTCCTCTTGCAGAGAGAAGAGAGCATGTTGTGCTGGACAGTATTGGAACATGGTGCTGGGGACAGTACTGGCGATACTTTGAGTGTGGCCTCAGAGTCAAAACACCTGGCTTTGAATTTCAGCTCTGGTGCTGAGCTGGCTCAGTGATCTTGGGTAAGTTACTGACATGCTCTGTGCCGTCATTTTTCCATGTGTACAATGAGGATGATATGGCCGGGTGCAGTGGCTCACACCTGTAATCTTAGCACTCTGGGAGGCTGAGGTGGGCGGATCACTCAAGGTCAGGAGTTCAAAACCAGCCTGAGTAAGAGCGAGACCTGTCTCTACTAAAAATAGAAAGAAATTAATTGGCCAACTAATATATATATAAAAAATTAGCCAGGTATGGTGGCGCATGCCTGTAGTCCCAGCTACTCGGGAGGCTGAGGCAGCAGGATTGCTTGAGCCCAGGAGTTTGAGGTTGGTGTGAGCTAGGCTGACGTCATGGCACTCTAGCTTGAGCAACAGAGTGAGACTCTTGTCTCAAAAAAAAAAAAAAAAAGAAGGATGATAAAATTACCTACCATATAGAGTTGTAAATATTAGATTAGTAAATACAACTAAAGTTCTCACAAGTGCCTGACACATAAGAAGCTGTCAATGGTTGTGAAGAGAATATTATTTAACACTTGTTCTCTTGGCCTGCTGGCTAAATCCATTTACCTCTTAGTCACACTCTACATAAAACATCCCAGGGTATGCGCAGAGTCAGACGTACATCATCAAGGTCCAGTTAACTTATGTACAATAAAACTAACCTGCTGAATTGCATGTTGTATTGATTTTTTAAGCTATTGTAATTAATTGTAATTGTATGGGGCATCATTTATCAGTAAAAAGAAAATACTGTTCTTAAAACTGTGCTATGGCCCTTTCTATTGTGCGCCTGAAGAAATGAGGTAGGCTTTTATGTAATGGATAGAGGTGTTTGTTGTTTTTCTATAGAGAAACCTGAATACTCATTGAATTTGTACAAATGAATAATCGGATTTATTTTAAGATGTTAAATTATGTATGTTACTATACGTAATTCCTTTGGGTAATCCTCTTTTTCATTATAATGCCATCAATGAGATATCAGGTTCTTTGTGATTTGCTTGTTTGCTTTTCCCATGACCCAAGGAGGAAATACTCCCAAGGAAATTCTGTCTAAATAAATGTGGCAACTGGTTTAAAGAAATTTGGTACTCCCAGTGATGACATTATTGCAAGTATGCTCACCTGGATTTCTTTGCTTACTCATGTCCTCTGCTCATTCATTCATTCACTTATTGAAAAAATATGTATTAACATTTTACTATGTGCTGTGTTAGGAAAAATGACAGGTGAGACAGACACAGGCCCTACTACTCCCATAGAGACTATAAACAATGTAAGAGTGACATTTGTTGCAAGTTCACAAGTCCAGCCACTGTGGACTGTCTCTTTTAAGTGTCACAGCCTGATGGGGCCAATAGCTCCATCTTACAGAGGAGGCAACTGGGACTCTGAGGTTAAGAAACTTGCCCAATGTCACACGGCTGTAAGGAAATAGAGCTGGGATTCAAATCTGACTTCAAGCCTACGTTCCTAATGACAGTACTAACATCTATTTCTATAATTACTCCTCGACACCAAACCATTTATTCTTGTTAGGTCAACTGCCCTGCCTTTGCCCTTGCCAGGCAGCCAGATCCCAAACATGACCCAACCTCACCTGTCTACCCCAAGCTCCTCTTCTCTGTGCATATTAGCAGCTCGCTAACCCATCTCACATCTTCAGCCTCTAACACTACATCGTATACTCCCCCTCCCAGTATCAAGTCATTTTGTATGTTCATTTGATGTTTCAAACTAGATTGTAAGTTCCAAGTAAGTCTTGAAAGCTCACCCCAAGATTTATATTTTCTTTTCTTTCATTGTAGCCACAGAACTTGGGCAGAGAGTTAGGTGCTCAGCAAATTACAATTGTCTTTTTCATTGCTAAAATGGTTCTGTGATCCCCAATACATACTAGATTCATAGAAAGAAAAGGTAGGCGATCTACTTAAGAATCAGCAAAGAAAATGCGCTCACTTGGCTGCCTCCCCTCTCCTTCAATTAATCACTACCGTTGTCAGAACACTGCCTGCACCCTACAACTGACTGCAGACTGTGCATGACTGGTTTTGCAATGTCCATGCAATCCTGGTTTACATAATGTAGACCGGGCTCGCATCTCTACCTTAAGCCTCTGGGCCAAAACCAAAGCCAGAGATCACTGGAGCACCCACTTAGCCTCAAATTGAAGGACAGGAACTGAGAGTCTGTCGTTGGTTGTCTCCTGTTCTGAAAACCTACAGACCTTTGTGTTATCCCTTTGTTGCTTAACATAGCCTCGAGATGTCATTTTTCATAGCTGTGTATTCTACAAGCTCCTGAGTAGTGAAAGGCCTAGCACAGCGACTTGGAACAAGTGCTCGCTAAGTGGCGGTTGAGTCGTCCCAGATTTGCTGTGGGGCGTATTGCTGGGGCCTCTCGTGTGGAAGCTGCTAGAGCTTCGCAAGGTGCTGATAGCCACTGGCTCCTCCAAGTGGTTCAGGGCAGCCAGGAAATATTTCTCACTTTTGGATGTATTGGCCGAACTCTTGAGGTCCGTGCCCCATCTTTGCCATTGCTGCCCTTTTGGAGTTCCAAATACTACGTGGTTGTAGTCGGGACACTCACTGTAAAATTGCCTTGCTAGCTCATAGCAGGAGAAGAGTCTTGGGACAGAGAACACCACTACGGGATTTGGTTTATTCTTAACCCATCTCTACATTACTTGCCACGTCCTAACCTCAGAGAGATCTTGCATTTCTTTTCCTTCTAGAGAAGAACAGGATCGAACTCAAGGATGCCCAGCAGCCCTCGGGGAGCTAGAGTGCTGCCTGCAGATAAGAGCTGTCCCCCTGGAGACTCCTCCTTAGGTGGCCTCTGGGGCCACTCTTCACTGGGAGGCAAAATAGAAGCTAAAACTTATGATTTCTCTCCCCTCTCACCTCCGGCAGGGCTGGCCCACGGCAGTGTGCGGGCTGCGTTAGGAATACTGTAAAATCAATACCCCCGAGCCTCACTTTACCCTCTGCTCTCACACAGTGGATGATAAAGTGTGTCTGCACCATTGGGAAGGGCTTCACCAGTTTCCTTTTCCCATCTGTCTCTCCACTGCTCAGACAGTCTATTAGATAACACAGTATTTATGTCCACTCTGTGGAGGATTCCAAGTGATCACACAGGAGAGAGATTAGAATTCCTCAACTGTTAGCTTAATGTTCCAAAATACTATTATTCTGTTATCACAAATGTTTACTAAGTTTTCCTTCCTCTCCATAGTTCATCTTAAAAGAATATTCCCTGTTTCTTCACTCTGGTTTCTCATAGACTTGGATTCCTTGAACAGCTTGAACCACTTCCTGACCACATATTTCCTCATTTAGAAAATGTGGATGAAAGCTCCTTTAACCCTTTGCCTTATTTATCAACTGTTTTTACACATCTCTCCTGCAGTCCTGTGGCTGTTTCTTGGATTTCTGCAGTTGGTGGTTATTGTTCCCCGAGCAGAACAGAGCTTGTGTGTCTCTGGGGTTCCTCTCCTTCCAGATCTCTCTATATTTAAAGTTGTTGCCTCTAGGGAGCTCTCAGGAATCATATTTATCAATTTGGCCCCATAATCCAGTGGCCAAGCAGGACATTAGGTGGCACTCTTAATCATCATAGAATAAAAACTTGTTGAAGATTTAATGGAGACCACTATCGAGTTTGTTTGATATACTTTTCTAGGTAAGCCAAGCAAATGAAATTATCCAATGGGCTGTTAAAAAGGGGATAGTCTGAAATTTTAAATAAGAAACAAAAGCCTTGCACAATATAAATGAGATGTCATTTCCTTAAAGAAGGCCCCCAGCTGAGAAATTCTGAGTGTACTCACCCTTCTGCAGTAAATATGAACTCTGACTGCAGGACAAGGTTGGTGACACATAGGTTATTTAATGATGACTAAATCTGTTGAAATAAAAAATGCTTCTAGTACTGAAATGTGCATTAATATTTTTTACCGTATGTATAAAATGCTTAAAAACTAACATTGACAATGGCGCATAACTCGAGAGTTATGATAATCTAAGAACCACCACTTTTGTAGTTATTTTTATTTTTTATTTCAGAATATTACGAAGATACAAACACTTTGGTTACATATATTGCCTTTGCACTGCCCACGTCAGAGCTACAAGCGTGCTCACCCCACAAACATCACGCACCATACCCATTAGGTGTGAATTTACCCTGGCCCTCTTTCCCCACCCCCACCTGCCCGATGCCCTATGAATGTCACTTCCATATGTGCATAAGTGTTGATCAGTTAGTACCAATTTAATGGTGAGTACATGTGGTGCTTGCTTTTCTAATCTTGTAATACTTCACTTAGAAGAATGGGCTCTAGCCCCATCCGGGATAGTACAAGGAATATTCATTGTTCATCATTGTTTTGTGGCTGAGTAGTATTCCATGGTATACATATACCACATTTTATTAATCCACTCATATATTCACGGACACTTGAGTTGTTTCCACATCTTTGCAACTGTGAATTGTGCTGCTATAAACATCTGAGTGCAGATATCTTTTTTGTAGAATGTCTTTTTTTTTCCTTTGGGTAAGTACCCAGTAGTGGAATTGCTGAATCAAATGGTAGTTACTTTGAGTTCTTTAAGGTATCTCCATATTACTTTCCACAGAGGTTGTACTAGTTTACAGTCCCACCAGTAGTGTAAGAGTGTTCCCATCTCTCTGCATCCACGCCAACCTTGGTTGTTTTGGGACTTTTTGATAAAAGCCATTCTCACTAGAGTTAAGTATCATCACTAACCAAAATTTCTATAGGTTGCCTTCTTGATCTGTATTCCATTGGCGCTCAGTAGAGAACTCTGAGGGTTGCTCAAACACAGGTGCTCTCCAACTTTATTCCACATCATATACAGGTAATATTCACAGTCATCCTCTTCGGTACATTTCTTTGAGTCCCATAACTGCTCACCATGGGACTAGAGGGCAAAAATAAGATGATTCCTTGATTCCATGATTCCTTTTTCTCTATAGTTTCTCTATAGAGAAACTAATTTTAGTCATTTTTCGAGCAAATGCTGACTGCTCTTCCCTTCCATCCCTTTATCTCATCTTATCCTCCCATTTTTTCCTCCAACAAAATCCTAAAATACAAGTGGGCAGAGGATCAAGGAAAGGTTTGGGGCAATTTTCTTCTGGTGGTTAAAAACTTTAGCTCTATTTCTCTTATTGCACAGATTGGTTTTTTATCCCCTTAGCAAAAGGAACAGTGATAGATGCTATTTATTTTTTATAGTCTTTATTTTTTAGAGCAGTTTGGGGTTCATGGCAAAATTGAGTGGAAAATACAGAGAGTTCCCATAAGCCCCCTGACTCCACACATGCAGTCTCCCCAGCTATCGACATCCCCCACAAGAGTGGCTCATGTTTTAAATTTGGTGAATACATCATTATCACCAAAAGTCCATAATTTACATTAGAGTTCACTCTTGACTTTGTATGTTCTGTGGGTTTGGACAAATGCATCATGGCATGTACCTCCATTATAGTATCATACAGAATCATATAGTTTAGTACATATAGTATCATACAGTATGATACTGCCCTTAAAAAAATCCCCTGTGCTCCACCAGTTGATCCTTCTCTTCTCCCCAACCCCTGGAAACCATGGACCTTTTCATTGTCAACATGGTTCTGCCTTTTCTAGGACGTCATATACTAGAAATCAGAGAGTATATAATCCATTCTCCCACTTAATGATATACATTTCAGTTTTCTCCATGTCTTTCGATGGCTTGATAACTCATTTCATCTGAGCACTGAATAACATTCCATTATTTGGATGTACCACAGTTTATCTGTTCACCTACTGAAGGATATCTTAGTTGTTTCCAAGTTTTAACAATTTTCAATAAAGCTGCTGTAAACATTCGAGTGCAGGTTTTTGTGTGGACCTACATTTTCAACTCATCTGGATAAATAGCAAAGAGTGCAACTGCTAGTTTGTATGATAAGCATATGTTTAGTTTTGTAAAAATCTGCCACACTGACTTCCAAAGTGGATTTACCATTTTGCATTCTCACCAGCAATGAATCAGAGTTATTGTTGCTCCAAATCATCTCCATAATTTGGTGTTGTCAGCACTCTGGATTTGGGCCATTCTAATAGATGTACAGTGGTATCTTATTGTTGTGTTAATTTGCATTTCCCTAATAACATATGATATAGAACATCTTCTCATATGTTTTACTATCTGCATATCTTTAGTGAGGTGTCTAAGATCTTTGGCTCATTTTTTAATTGGGTTGTTTCTTATTGTTGAATTTTAAGAGTTCTTTCTATTATATATTTTGGATAACAGTCCTTTATTAAATGTGACTTTTGGAAATGTTCTCTCCCAGTCTGTGGCTTGTCTTCTAATTCTCTTGACTGTGTCTTTTTTTTTTTTTTGAGATAGAGTCTTACTCTGTTGCCCGGGCTAGAGTGCCATGGCATCAGCTTAGCTCACAGCAACCTCAAACTCCTGGGCTCAAGCAATCCTACTGCCTCAGCCTCCCAAGTAGCTAGGACTACAGGCATGCACCACCATGCCTGGCTAATTTTTTCTATATATTTTTACTTGTCCAATTAATTTCTTTCTATTTTTTAGTAGAGACGGGGTCTCGCTCTTGCTCAGGCTGGTCTCAAACTCCTGACCTTGAGGATCCGCCCGCTTCAGCCTCCCAGAGTGCTAGGATTACAGGCGTGAGCCACCATGCCCGGCCTTTGACGGTGTTTTTCGAAGAGCATAAAATTTTAATTTTAAGGAAGTCATCAACTTTTTCATGGAATGTGCTTTTGGTGTTGTGTCCAAAAAAGTCATCACCATAGCCAAAGTTATCTAGATTTTCTCCTATGTTATCTTTTAGGAGTCTTTTATAGTTTTGTGTTTGACATTTTGAGTTAATTTATGATACATTTTGAGTTAATTTTTGTGAAGGATGGAAGGTCTGTGTCTAGATTCTTCACTATGTTTTTTTAGGCATATGGATTTCTAGTTGTTTCAACACCATTTGTTGAAAAGACTATCTTTTCGTCATTGTATTGTCTTTGCTCCTTTGTCACAGATCAGTTGACTGTATTTGTGTGTGTCTATTTCTGAGCTTTTTATTCTGTTCCATTGATCTACTTGTCTATTCTTTTGCCAGTGCCTCACTATCTTGATTACTATAGCTTTATAGTAAGTCTTAAAAATTGGGTGGTGTCAGTCCTCCAACTTTGTTCTTCTACTTCAATATCCAGTTGGCTATTTTGGGTCTCTTGCCTCTCCATATAAACTTTAAAATTGGTTTGTGACTATCCATAAAATAACTCACTGGAATTGGGATTGCATTGAATCTATAGATCAAGTTGGGAAAAACCAACATCTTGACAATATTGAGTCTTTCTATTCACAAACATAAGATATCGCTCCATTTATTTAGTTCTAATTTGATTATTTTCAGCAGAATTTTGTAAATTTTGTCATATCATATCTGTCATATAATTTTTGTCATATAAATCTTACATATTGTTAGATTTTATATTTTGTTAGATTTATATCTAAGTAAAACAAGCATCACATGTAGTCACCATCAAATTGGTATTAACTGATTAACAGTTAAGTGCACTGTTATTATATAGTAATAACCTTCATCAGGTGTCTGGCAGATGGCGGGAGGAGGCGATGGGTACATATACACCTAATGGATGTGGTGCGTACCATCTGTGGAGTGGACACACTTGAAGCTCTGACTCAGGTGGGGCAAAGGCAATATATGTAACTTAAACATTGGTACCCCCGTAATATGCTGAAATAAAAAATAAATTTTTAAAGAAATTTACTGAATTTCTTGTCTTAAATCTTTTTATAAGTTTAAAGCAATAATTCAGCTTTATTATGCTCACAGCAAAACTCAAAATGAGTTTGCATCAGTATATAACTAATGAGATTCTTTTACGTCATTACTAACCAACGGCCACTTCTCTGTTGGCAGTATGTCCTAGTCTTCCGCCATATTTTGAAATCAACACATTCTTTAATATGCCAGATTTAAATATGTTACAGCTGAAGTCTGTCAACGTAAGCTCGCTGCTGTTCAGCAAGTTAAAATAATAGGCTTTTGTTGCTTTTTTTCCTCAGTCTAATTTTGATTTTCCTAAAGTATTTTCTGTTGGCACTTAGCCTCCTTGTCCCGTAAGCTGGTCCTTCAAAAAGGAATTTTACAGAAATATAAGTTTTGGAAATGCTGCATGGTACAGGCCACTCCTGGAAAGTTGTATGTAGTATGTGAGGCATAGTAAAGTTCTGCAGAGAAGAAACCTGTTTAAGTTTGTTTAATCCAATGTTTCCCAAATGTATTTTACTGCAGGATTTTGTTTTTCCACAACATCTATTGGAACACATTTTGGAAAATGCTAGTCTCATGTTATGACTTTCTGTCCTCCTTAAGGGTCATAAAAAGGCTAGAAAGAATATTGCCTCAAGGACACCTAATAAATAAAGCACAAATTATTTTATGAAATCTAATAAACAATGGTGTACTAATGATCCCTGATAAAGACAGCAGAGTCAGTTAAGTAAACTGTCCTTTGTTATATACTCATTATTTCTATTTCTATAGAATTCTCCTCTTTGAACCATTGTCAGGGCTGCTTCACAGGACAGTGTCTCAATTCCTTTGTAAAGCTAAGCTGTTTTATATTTGATTCCAAGTCTACAAAAAGAGAATGTGACATTTCTCCCTTTGTCCTGTTCTAGAAGTAATGATAAATGAATTGGGCTACCTGAATGAGAAGAGAATAAATCCATATCTTCCAAGGAAAAAGGAAATAAACTCAGTGGCTTAGTTTGGGTTTTAACTGCTCCTTTCAATTCATCTACACGTCTTGTGTTGCTTTCAGCTGCAGAGAGCAGGCGCCTTGCCAGTGAGATGGGCCCAGTGGCCCACACGCCTTTACGGGGGTCTCTGTGAGCCCACTGCAAGCAGTGAAAGAGGGGAGGCCCTCCCCCATGCTGCCCCAGCCCCTCTGCTCCTGCAGACCCTCTATTTATGGGAGTGCACGAGTGTCCCCAGGGACAGAATAGCTGCCCAGCAACCCCAGCTGCTTCACGCACATTTCCCAGCCACAGCACAGAGCAAGTGGCTAACAAAGCCCCAGCTCAGGGGTTCGAGCAACCCTGCTGCTTTTTAGAAACAATCAGGGATCTTTTAAAATACAGAAAAGCCTGGGCTTCACTCCTGCATTTTTAGTTTAATTGTCCTATGGATGGTCCTGGGCATTTGTAGTTGTAGAAAACTCCAGGTGAATCTAGGTTGAGAACTCTGCCTCTTTGGGATATCATGCAGAAGAGATTCCAGATGGAGAGAGAGAGAGACTCTTGAGCCCTTGCTCCAGTTTTATAAAAAGTATTATAGTGTGCTGAATACATATTATTTCCTGTTGATTTATTAAGATCTTAAATATCTGAAAGAATGAAGGCCACTAGATTAAATAATTCATGGTGGTGCATTGGATGTGGCTGAAATCAAGTCAGTGGGGTAGCAACAGGGAAGAACTGCTTCCTTGTTGTGGGTTTTGGTCATTAGAAGAAATCAGCTGAATGCAGCCTTACCAGCATGGCCACCTCTTCCTAGAAAGTCTGTACTCTTGGACCTGGGTAGCTCATAGTCCAGAGCTTTCTGACTACCACCACTGACCAGGATCTCAGAAATCCCACCTCTTCCTCAACTCCTGTGCATCAGGAAATCCAGCCTGAAGCTCACCCACCTGCTACTAGAAGGCTCAAAACTCTTTTAGTGGCCTTGCTTGGCTATACTGTTATTTCTACTTCTTTGGAAGTTTAAACTGTTTTTATCTACTTTGTACTCTACTTCATCCTATTTTATCATTTCTTGCATTTTACTGAAATGGTTTCAAATCTAGATTCTAGTCCTGGCTTTGCCTTTTGTTATATCCTTATATTTTCTAATCTATATAATGAAGATATTAATATCTATACTGTAAGTCACAGGACTGTTGGGATGATGGATGTGAGAATAAATTATCAGGTGTCACATGCTATATAAATGTAAAGGTGTTCATTTCATGAAAAGGGCAAGAAATTAGGCAAAATATACTCCATCCAATAGTGTATGTCCAGGATAAATTCAATGATTCTCCAAATTTAAATCCTCAGAGACTATTAACACACACAGAGTTCCCCCATTTGAGGTCCAGATGGTGCCACTGACCCTAAAGCTTGTTGCTTAGTGACGGCTCGTGGTCTGACACCTAAAATCATAGCTTCTGCCCACCCAGACAAGGTAAAACTAATATTTTTCTGAAGAGAATGAAGAGTTCAGTCCCCAAAATACTTGGAATCTACTTCAGAAGGAAATACAAACTCAAGGCCATGGACTGCAACATACTTGTTGAGAACAAATTAGGCTTCCAACCAATCCACGTCAAGTACCGAGAAGGAAAGGGAAGAAAGTCATATGAAGAGAGGGACCCTCAGTGTGACTCTGTCCCAGTTTTCATTCTAGAAAATGATCAGGTGATGGTGTTGGGTTATTGCTCCAATGTGCTGGCACCAAAAAGCCACCATAGACAGACTGTCCTATTTATCTGGGTTGCTCTGTGTCTCTCTCATTACTTATATACTTTTGTTTACACCTCCCTGGCCTCCCATGGCTGCCTTGGCCTTCCCGGATCATGTGACCTATGTGGCATGCAGCCCCCACAGTGCTTCCACCAGACCCTTAGCCTCCCCCTGAGTTCAGGGTCCCTGGACAGCCTCCAATCTCCTCCCCACACAGAGAAGGAGAATTCAGACAGTCTTGAGTCCTTAGAGAAGAGTGCTTAGAAGAAAACACAACCACAAATCCTTAACAACATTTTGGAAAACTTCTAACACCATCTTCCCTTTATATCCGTCTGATTATATTGATTCACCTCCAAGAAATATGAGAATTCAAATGGTGCATCCTTTTATTGGAGGAGAGTCAGGAGCTGGATGTTTGTCTTGGCTCAGTGTAGGGAAAAGTTCCTTGTCCTCTCTGGGGGACAGAGTCCTTATCTGTAAGTAAGGACTGAGACTGAGAGATCGCTGGAGGTCTCTCCCAGCCCTGGCCCTCCAGTTCTGCTAAGGTTCCTCTGATTCTCTCCGTGTGCACTTCTGCCCAACTCCTTTCACCCTGAACGCCAAGGGTAAGTTGACTAAAGCATGGATCATGCTCAATAAATGTTTAAGAGAATACTTTTTAAAAATATTTACGCCAGACAACATTACCATGGTGTTTCTTTCAAAATTTCAAACAACAGCCAATTCCAATTCGATATATATTGTTCCAGAAAACTGAAAAGGATGGAAAACTACCAAGTTCAATTTATGAAACTACACATTCTCTAATGATATCTGGTAAAGCGTCAAAATGATAAAACTATGCAAATAACAAACATTCATGCAAAGTTGTAAATTAAAATCAAGAGTACATTCAAAGACCTAGAATAAGAAAATTTATAGGAACATAAAGTAGGATAGTGCTTCCCAGGGGCCAAGTGGAGCAGGAAAGAGGGGGCTTATTTTTTAATGGGTGCAGAGCTTCTGTTTAAAATGATGAGAAAGTTCTGGAAATGGATAGTCTTGATGCTTACATGACACCGTGAGTGTGCTTAGTGTCACTGAATTGCACAATTAAAAATGGCTAAAATGATAAATTATCCTTGGCTAAATTATAAATTATCAATGGCTAAAATGATAAATTTATGTTATGTATATTTACCACAAAAAATTGCCAAAATATCAGCAAAGTAACTAGAGAGAGACAGAAAGAGAAAACTACACACACACACACACACACACACTTGCACAAATGTCATTTTCCTGATTTTGACTTTGGGCTATAGGTGTGGAAGATGGAACCATTGGGAGAAACTGGGTGGAGGGAACTTAGGACCACTCTGTACTATCTTTGCAACTTCTTGTGAATCTAAAATTCTTTCAAAGTAATAAGTGAAAACAAAGAGAGTACGTTAAAAGAATAAGCCATCATAACCAAGAAGTATTTACCTAGAAATACAGGAAGGACTAATATTTGGAAATCCATTAATATTCCACACTTATAGCTGAAATAAGATAATGCATATTATTCTTCTGAGATGCTTAAAATACTGTCAGTAATTCTAATAGACTTGACTGTAATCGATTTTTTTCCCTTAACCTCACAAAAAAGATCCATCTCAACAAAGGGTGTAACACTCAAACATTGCAGGTGTTTTTAATAAAATCAGGAATACTACAGGATGTTCAATGGCATTGTTACTTAATGTCATTCTGGAAGTTTGAGTCACTCCATGGCCAGTGGTAATAACTGTGAAAATGTGGAGACAGAGTGAGAGGCTACTTTTGACTGAACGGTCATGTATGTAGGCCTTGGATATATATTTTAACTTCTTGGCCTTGTTTTTCTCTTTTATAACACAGAGAATTCATTGGACTAAACCTTTATTTTTCTGTTTCTTGTCATTGAACAGCTTCCTTTAAAAAATGTTTCTTTCCAATGAAGACCAAAATATAACACAGATAAAACTAGACCGGTTCCAATTGGAGCAGGGGTAGGGCACCAAAATCCAGATCCATCCTGATCCCCAAGCCCCTGCCCTCCCCCAGCTGGCTCCACTAGGAACAGGCCCCCAAGGCTCACTCAGAGAACCACTGGGCACAGAAGCCCCTCTCCTGTTTGGGAAAGTGCTATCATAATATATTGTAACTCTTGGAAGCACACCAGGTGAACTGATGTATGGGATTTGGAATGTTACGAAGAAGAACTAAATTGAGTTTTTAGTGGACGACTTGATTCAAGACCTGTACAGGTCTTGCTTCTGCCTCTAAGCTCATCATAAGACTCTGAGCGAGTGTCTTCGCCTCCCACAGCCTCAGTTTCCTTAACAGTAAAGTGAGAAGGTTCATTTACTTAACATTCATTCAACAGAAATCATGTTACCGTAGCCTTGTCCCTGGGCCATTTTTGTCAGTGGATACCGACATCTGTATCGACCTCCAAACTCCAACCTGTAGGAGATTCATGCAGCTCCTGAGAGCACAAGTGGAGCTAACCTGGACAGCAGGTCTCAGCCGGGACGTGCAGAGTGCCAGAAGGAGCTTCTAAGACAGACTGAGTGCCCAGGCCCCACCTGTTCCCGTTACATCTGAACTCTACCCAGGACACCTGGGAAATCGCTGTGTTTAGACATTTCCCTGGGATTCTAATGAGCGGCCCAGATGGAAAACCATTGTCCTAGCAGAACCGTAGGATCTGTTTTGAGTAATTTCACGCAGAATCAGAGCATCTACAGGGCCCCGTGGTGATCTTTTCATCAGCTGGGTGACTAATTGGTAACACTTGCCCTTCATTCTTTTCAGATTAAACTTGTGTCTCTCGCTTCATGACACAGGACCCCGAGCTTTTAGCCAAATATCTGCCCACATACCTATACAGATTCAGAGCTCTTTCTGCAGAAAAATTTAGACCCTGTCAAAGAAACTCTCATCTTCAGTAGAAACTTGTGTTCCTCTAATTCCTTTTGTAGAGGCCACAGCGTGGACGATGATTCCCGACTCTGTCTGACAGTCGAAGGCAAAGCTTCCCATTTAAAGTGATTAACTCCTCCCTGCCCCCCGGCAAAGGATGTTCCATGTACCATGTTTAAATGTAGCAAGTACAGTATGTGTACTGTATAACGTGCCTGATAACTCAGAGGCTGTCATGCTAACCTTGCCAGGGCATTTGGCTTGCTGTCAGGATTAACTGGATCAGGAGCTAGGATGATCCATGCCTATGGCAGGGAGGCTGGTTCTAGCCTGTTTGCATTCTGTGGGTGTTCAAAGAGGAAGGCAGTTTTCAGTGAAGTGCTAGAAATCACTTAGACCTTTTAAGAAAATCCACAGTTTGGGGGGCAACGCTCCATCTAGCTTAGCTTTGCGATCCCTTATCTCATTGTTGCAATGGAGGCGAAGATTCGGAAAGCAATATTGGAGACCAGAAAAAGTTGCAGAACTCCCTAAAAAGAGGATAATTGAGCTCAGAGGATTCTCTTAGGGCAATGAAGCTACTGTGTGTGCTCCTATAATTGGGGATACATGTCATTACACTTGTCCAAACCCATGGATTATCCAGCACCAAGAGCGAACCCTAATGTAAACTCTGGGTGACAACAATGTGTTGACATAGGTTTATCGACCGTAACAAACGCACTGCGCTGCTGGGGGCTGTTGACAACAGGGGATGCTATGTGAAGGGGAAGGGGGAATATGGGAATTCTCTGTACTTTCTGCTCAATTTTGCTATGAACCTAAAATTGATCCAAAAAAAATAAGATCTATTTAAAAAATAAAAAAGAGGAGAGTTTGGAGCTTTGCTTAATTTTTTTTTTAAGCCCAGAAATTGAGGAGTAGCAAAACAAAATCAAACCCTGAGAAATAATCTAGCCTCCTCCACAAATTACTCTCCACTGCCTGACTCGTAGCAATACTCTGTCCCCATCCTTTGCTCTCCTCCACATTCTCCTCACTCTTTCCTCCCTACTCATGACTCCCTACTCCTATATCCCATCTAACCCAGAATTTTCTTCTAAGTTCTAGACTCTTCTATCCAAAGACTCCAGGAAGTCTCTATTCGAATGTTCCTAAGGAACTTCAACATCAACTTGCCCCCCAAATAGAAATCCTTACCTCCCCACCCGACTCTTCCCTTTGTATTCCCAACTCTATGGAAAAGAGGAATGACCTCCTGCATGCATGAGAATGCAACTCATCCTTCTAAACTGTCGTGCTAAAATAACAACTGTCCACACTTCTCATTAAAAATAGTGAGCTGAATATTTGTGTCTGTGTTCCTTCCAAAACCACAACATTTTATTACAATAGAAGGACTTAAAAAGAAGCATAAACCCAGGCCGGGCGCTGTGGCTCACGCCTGTAATCCTAGCTCTTGGGAGGCCGAGGCGGGCGGATTGCTCAAGGTCAGGAGTTCAAAACCAGCCTGAGCAAGAGCGAGACCCCGTCTCTACTATAAATAGAAAGAAATTAATTGGCCAACTGATATATATATAAAAAAATTAGCCGGGCATGGTGGCGCATGCCTGTAGTCCCAGCTACTCGGGAGGCTGAGGCAGAAGGATCACTCGAGCCCAGGAGTTTGAGGTTGCTGTGAGCTAGGCTGACGCCATGGCACTCACTCTAGCCTGGGCAACAAAGCGAGACTCTGTCTCAAAAAAAAAATAAAATAAAATAAAAGAAGCATAAACCCACAAGGACAAAAAAGACTGTGGAGAGAAGACAACTACACAATTTCAGAAGGTGGGAAGCATAGGGGAAAATAGAAACTGACTTGGCAAGCCAGAGCGAACCAGAATCCAAGTTGGCAATGGGAAAAACCCAGAAACAAGCTGATTAACACTGATGAACCCCAGAGGGGCTCTGGAGGAGGTGGCGCCAGGCGCCTCTTAAACAGTCAAATAAATAAAATTTCAGGCATGTAAGGTTTCATAAACATAGCCTTCTGGATCCTGCATGCTTTGTCGGAAAGCATCTGGAGGATGTGCTCCACCAAAATAAAGGAGTAAGCACAGCCAAGATGGCATGGGATTCAACACAACAGAGAAGCACAGGGTGTCCTGGGTTGTTGATGAAGGAATATCCCAAGACTGCAGCTATGCTCATGACCCATTAGTTCTTTTAATTTTTGCACAAATATGTTTAGAAAAGTTGAACAATTTGTTCAAGGTTATACCGCTAGTCTAGTGAGTTTTAGAGCTAGGAATCAAACCCAGATTTATCTGATGCAAAGGCCATCATAGAACATTTCTATAATTGTGATATTCTGGGCCAAAGACTGCCTAATGCAGATATTAACAGTTCCAAGTCATAAGCTTACAATGACAATTAAGTAAGATAATCACTCACATCATTTACCCCGTGGCCGGCACATAGGAACTCAAATATTACTGCCTTACTTCTAGTTAAAAGTAGTATCTATTATCATCGTTGCTTCCATCAAATGTTCTATGAAGGGTTACCATTTCAGCTGGACCTAGAAAGACAAGAAGGATTTTTCTTTTTTTTTTTTTTTTTTGAAGACAGAGTCTCACTTTGTTGCCCAGGCTAGAGTGAGTGCCATGGCGTCAGCCTAGCTCACAGCAACCTCAAATTCCTAGGCTCAAGCGATCCTCCTGCCTCAGCCTCCCGAGTAGCTGGGACTACAGGCATGCACCACCATGCCTGGCTAATTTTTTCTATATATATTAGTTGGCCAATTAATTTCTTTCTACTTATAGTAGAGATGGGGTCTCGCTCTTGCTCAGGCTGGTTTCGAACTCCTGACCTTGAGCAATCCGCGCACCTCGGCCTCCCAGAGTGCTAGGATTACAAGCGTGAGCCACAGCGCCCGGCCAACAAGAAGGATTTTAATGGTTCAAGCCCTAGTCAGCTTGGGCAGCTATAACAAAATGCCACAGCTTGGTGGCTTAAACAACAGACATTTATTTCTCACAGCTCTAGAGGCTGATAAGTATAAGATCAAGGTATCCACAGATTCGGTTTCCCGTGAGGGATCTCTTCATGGTTTGTAGAAGACTTCTTTCCACCAGGAACGGTGGCTCACGCCTATAATCCTAGCACTCTGGGAGACTGAGGTGGGAGGATCCTTTGAGGTCAGGAGTTCGAGACCAGCCTGAACAAGAGCGAGACCCCGTCTCTACTAGAAATAGAAAGAAATTACGTGGACAGCTAAAAAAATATATAGAAAAAAATTAACCGGGCATGGTGGCGCATGCCTGTAGTCCCAGCTACGCAGGAGGCTGAGGCAGGAGGATCACTTGAGCCCAGGAGTTTGAGGTTGCTGTGAGCTAGACTGACACCACAGCACTTTAGCCTGGACAATAGAGTGAAACTCTGTCTCAACAACAACAACAACAAAAGGCTTCTTTCTCCCTATGTCCTCACATGACAGAAAGAAAGCAAGCTCTGGTCTCTCTTCCTCTTCTTACAAGGGCACTAATCCCATGCCTGGGGCCCACCCTCATGACCTCATCTAAACCTAATTACCTCTCACAAGTCCCACCTCCAAATACCACCGTGTTGGGTGCTAAGGCTTCAATGTATGAATTTGGGGGAGACGATATTAACAAATAATATAATATTAACCTGGGGGGACAATATTAACAAATAAAGAGAAGACAATGAAGCTGCACACTTCGGGCACTGGTCAGAGAATCCAGTCACAAACTAACTGTAGTTCAGTACTTGCCAAAAGTTTGCATAAAACATTGGGGATTTGAAGGAAATATATTAATTTTCCATTTCTCTAGATTCCATAAGCCCTATCCCTGAAGTAAATTAGATCATCAGAAAGCAACGAACCTGAACTCTATTATCTTAACTCCCCACAGATTAGCTGTCATAGAATTAAGATTAATGTTATGTCGTTAGAGGAGAGGAATAAAGCATCAATTTGAAGAATATTTTCATATGTTTTGAAAAAATCATAGTTGTAGACACTGTGCACCATATTGCCCATTTTTAAAGAGTCTGAAAAAGACTTTTTCCTGCAGATAGATGTGTATACTTGCTTTTATCATGCAATGACAACTTCATAACCCAATGCCAGGAGTGGATTTAGTGCTCAACAGCAGTAATTTAATTCATACCAAATGCTTAAAAACATCCATCTTCTTATAAATATGTGAAAATAAATGTGTTTATTTAATTGTCTTGTTTTGTATGTTTAAGACTATTGTGTGCTATCTTGGAAGAGGTGAGTTTTAAATAAATAAAATTGAATATATTGTTGAATCCTGGCATGATATAAATGTCAGGAAATAAAGAAAAACACATTACCTGACAGTGGGAACGGGGCATGTGACATGGACACAACACATAATTGAATCTATGGTGGCCCTACAATGAGGCCATCTGAAGCATTGGATTATTTATTAAGTTTTCAACAAAAATATGTGAGAAACCACAAGTACACATGCTCAGAAAAAGCAAATTTACCTGTTAAGGGAGACTGTCTTCTATCCATGACGAGAAACCTTTTAGAAGTTTAAAATACAGTTTAAACCTTTTACCAACATTAGTCAGCATTAGCTGGGTTACACTGCAATAACAAACAATTCCAACCTCTCAAAGGTTTAAAACATTCAAAGTGGCCGGGCGAGGTGGCTCATGCCTGTAATCCTAGCACTCTGGGAGGCCGAGGTGGGTGGATTGCTTGAGGTCAGGAGTTCAAAACCAGCCTAAGCAAAGCAAGACCCCGTCTCTACTATAAATAGAAAGAAATTAATTGGCCAACTAATATATATAGAAAAAATTAGCCGGGCATGGTGGTGCATGCCTGTAGTCCCAGCTACTCAGGAGGCTGAGGCAATAGGATTGCTTGAGCCCAGGAGTTTGAGGTTTCTGTGAGCTAGGCTGACGCCAGGGCACTCACTGTAGCCTGGGCAACAAAGCAAGACTCTGTCTCAAAAAAAAAAAACACATTCAAAGTTTCTCATCTATAATACATATCCAACTTGCGTGAACAGGGCTTTTTACTCCATTTTGTCCTCCCTTGGGGAGACATAGGCTGCCAGTGCCTCGACCTTCTGATACATCACTGGTTGTCATGGGTGGGGAAGGGAACATGGCTACTACATCTGAAAGTATTCTGCCTGAAAGTGGCATCTGTCATTTTCATTGTGTTTCATTGGTCAAAGCAAATCACGTGGTTTGCTGAACATCAGGGTGGCCAGAGAGTACATTCCTTTTATAGTTAGAAGGAAAAGAACTGGAAATATTGGTGAACAGCCCTAATCACTACTAGAGTTTGCCCTTTTTGTTACTGAATATTCAGCTTGTTTTTCTTTCTGCTTGCAAAATACACTCACCCCTTCCTCCAAGGATACAACCAGAAAATTTCATTCTGATATGACTTTTCGTTCTAAACCCAAGATTTTTGGAGATACACATTGATTTGTACTTCAGTAGGTTATAGCACCTACTGGCTCAGGAACCTACAAATTAAAATGGAATTTTGTGCCCCCCACTTTCAATGGTGCCCACAATGACCCTTCAGTGGTGGTATAGGAATAGGATAACTATTAATACAATAAGTGTCCGTATTCAGAAATGAGGATAACCAGAGATGCACGGCAGATACTGGTCCATAGCAACTCTAAATCCTACTGGGCATATGTTTTAAGGGCTCCTTCCTGGGGTTAGGGAAAGTGTCTTGATTAAGTTCAGGTCCTGCTGCCTGGAGAAAGCTCTGTTATCCAGTCATCCTCCAGAAGTCCGGTTCCAACTTCTGCAAGAGTCCTTTTTCATTACTATCTCCTCTTGCTGCATTTGACATGGGTGCTATAGTCTGAATCTTATGTCCCCTCAAAATTCATGTGTCGAAATCCTAAACCTCAAGGTGATGGTGGAGCCTTTGTGAGGTGACTAGGTGATGGGGGTTGAGCCCTCCTGGATGGGATTAGTGCCCTTATAAAAGAGACCCCAGGCCGGGCGCGGTGGCTCACGCCTGTAATCCTAGCACTCTGGGAGGCCGAGGCGGGCGGATTGCTCAAGGTCAGGAGTTCAAAACCAGCCTGAGCGAGACCCCGTCTCTACCATAAAAATAGAAAGAAATTAATTGGCCAACTAATATATATATATATATATAAAAATCAGCCGGGCATGGTGGCTTGTGCCTGTAGTCCCAGCTACTCGGGAGGCTGAGGCAGGAGGATCGCTTGAGCCCAGGAGTTTGAGGTTGCTGTGAGCTAGGCTGACGCCATGGCACTCACTCTAGCCTAGGCAAGAAAGCGAGACTCTGTCTCAAAAAAAAAAAAAAAAAAAAGAGACCCCAGAGAGCCAGCTAGCCCCTCCCACACCATGGGAGGACACAGCTAAAAGGCACCATCTATGAGAAAGTGGGTTCTCACCAGACACCAGATCTGCCAGTGTCTTCATCTTGGACTTCCCAGCCTCCAGAACTGTGAAAGATAAATTTCTGTTGTCTATAAGCCACCCAGTGTATGGTATTTCATCATAGCAGCCTGAAGGAACTGAGACAGTAGGTGACAAGAATGTCCTCCCTGGAGCAGAGCAGCTTTTTTGGTTCACTTAGATGATTAGGATCCAGAGTCATTTTAAGTTTTAACACTCACCATTTTTTCTTGTGCAAACCAATGGACACTTCTGCCCATGCAACTCTGTCAAAACCATAGCTTCTAGTGTGTTTTATTTATAGTCAGCTCCATATGCCAATAGTCACAGTTCATTTTGAGACATAATTCTCATATGGATTATATATTTTCTTGCTTTCCTGTGTCCATGCCTCTCTTTATCAATTTAATTTCAATTCCCTGAAGCTACCAGGCTTCCATGAGAAAGCCACATACATAGTCTCTTTTCCCTGAGCCATTTCATACAAGTGAAAGGATTTTTTTTTAGACACCACACCATTAATTAGCCTGTTACATAGAGACATCTTAATTCATTCATAGGTTTCAGAAATGAACATGATGAATGTATCCTTGTTTTGTTCCTTGATGTAAGGTTGAGTTTTTTTTTTTTTTTCGGCATATTATGGGGGTACAGATTTTAAGGTTTCAATAAATGCCCATTTCCTCCCCTCCCCCCCCAAGTCTGAGTCTCCATCATGACCATCCCCCAGATGGTGCACATCTCACTCTAAGGTTGAGTTTTAATTAGTCCCTGCCACTTAAGTTGTTCTCAATTTTATCATTTGCTATTTAGAATTGAGTCTTCTTTCAGGCTGATAAACCCCTGAACTCTATTTTCTTACATTCCTGCTTGAAAATGAACCAATTCCTTTTGTGAGCTCACCTCTCTCTTGTAACATGTTGCCAAAACAACCATCAGCAAACAGCACATGCTACTAAAGATAATCTCTTCTCCCAATCTTTTCCCCTAGAGACACAAGTTCATCAAGATAATAACCAACACCCTTGATTGCTGTAGGCACAGTTTCCTGCCACCCACTACCTGGATCTTAAGCCAGATGATATCATTTATTCTCGGTCTTTTGCTGTAGCAGCAGCCCACCTCTATGTACCAATTTCTGTGTTATTCGGCATATGCAAGCTTATGTTATAGGAGAAGCAACTCTAACATCCCAGTGGCCTTGAACAAATGATCATTTGTTGCCACACGTCCATTTGGGGTCAATGGAAGACATTTCTGTATGTTATCCTCGCCCAGATACCCGAGTGGATGGAGTCTCTACCAACCGGAACATCACCAGTTACCACGCAAGACGAAGGGAACATGGAAAATTGGCCACCTGGCCAAAAGCGATCATTTCTGTTCACATTTTATCGGTTGGAACATGTCATATGGCCAACCCTAACTTCAAATGGGCAAGGAAGTAAACTCTTTCCATGTCCTCAGATAGAAGAGAAGTGAAAATATTGGTAAATAGCACTAATGATCCCCAAACACCCATTTAATAAAAATGTAAGTGTACACACCCTTTCCCTAACACGTACATTGTTTGTGTTGAACTTAAGTCTCTTGGACTTACAGAGTCTACAGTCCCTGTTCCTACAGGGAATCAAAGAGACAAAAATTTAAGTCCCATGGTTTCTACTTTCAAGTGGGTGTCATTGGAATTGTTGACATATTAAAGGGACAAGAGCTAAAGTGGAGAGAAATGTTCATAAATAGATACTGGAATGAGGCAACTGAGTGTGTGAATATTATATTCGCCAAGTGTTATAAATACATATTTGCTTCTGCATGTACATGCATCTCCTCTTCTACCCAAGTGGGTTCTTTTCTAAGCTCCAAAGCAAAGATGAGCACTAGAGATTTCAATTGCCTTCATACTTGAAGGCGGATCTGCCCAGCCCAAGAGTATGGAATACAGTATGGTCCAAGTCTGATTTTTTCCATTGGTTGTCTAGTTACTCAATAAATATTTGATTGATTGAGTAATCCCATGGCCTAGACAAATATTGTGGCCACAGAAGGGAACAACAATAAGCCAGATGAATAAAAGAGTTTCCATTCCAAACCCATTTGGCCACAGTCACAGAAACGCAGTTATGAAGCTGGAAGTGCTTCTCCAAGGTTGATGCTGGAAGGGAGAGTTAGACACTATTTATAAACGTTGGAAAGATTTTCTAGATAAAACGTTTAAATATACTTTTGGAAAAGTGACTGTCTTCATTCATTTGGTTACCCAAGTCCTCTTTGATCCATTAATTTCACATTTCCTTTGATTCTTCCAAACACTCAAAAAGAGAATGTTCACTTTGTCATATGGTGAGCAGCAATTTGCTCATGATTGAGAGACCTTGTGAACACATAAACGTGGCATTTTCCTTAGCACTAAGCCTGGAAGACAAGAGTTGTCAAACACGTCTCCTTCACGTAGGTGCACAGGACAAAAGCTTCCTAATCGCAGAAGAGCTGGTCTTCTGTTTCTCCTTATCTGCTCCAATAAGGAATCCCCACCTGTACTCCTGGGCCACCCCCAGCACACTGGCCTCCACTGATTATTTTCTGGTTTGATCCCTGTGCTACCAGCTGAACCCTTGCTCATTCCCCACTCCACTGGGTCTGCGTGGACCTCAGGACCTGCAACTAACACAGCTAAAATCACTTCAAACTGGCAGGGAGAGGACCCCTGCCCAGACTCTCCACCAGGGGTCCTCAAACTACGGCCTGCCGAGAACATTTATCCGGTCTGCCGGGTGTTTTTGCCACGCCGCCTGTCCTACTTAGCAGCCAACCCAATATTATGGGGGTATAAATGTTTTGGTTACATAAATTGCTTTTGTAACATTTGAGTCACAGTGCACATGTGTGGAATGTGTGCCTCACTCTCCAACGGTCTGAGGGACAGTGAACTGGCCCCCTGTTTAAAAAGTTTGAGGACCCCTGCCGCCTTTCCCTAGTGACTGCCCAGCCTTGGAGGGAGGGGAGGGGGCAGGAGCCCAGCACTGGTCTCTGGGATCTCCTATACTCGTAAAGGAGCACGAACAGCATGGCAGTGTAGAATGGAGAGTAGACAACACAGCAGGTGGGTAGCTTCAAGAGCAGATGATGTTGGGCAGGGGTATTAGTTCCCTAGAGCTGCTGTCACAAAGGACCACAAACCAGGTGGCTTAAAACAATAGAAATAATCCTCTCAAGGTGCTGAAGCCTAGAAGACCAAAATCAAGATGTCAGCAGAGATGGGCTTCCTCTGAGATTCTAGGTAGAATCCTTTCTGCCTCTTGTTAGCCTCTGGTGGCAGCTGTCAGTCCAGGGGTCCTTGGGTTGTAGTACACCACCTCTATTTCTGCCTCTGTTGTCACACAGATGTCTTTCCCCTGTGTGTCTCTGTCTCTTACTCTCATCAGGATGCCAGTCATACTGGGTTAGAGCCTACCCTCATGACCTCATCATGCACTGATTACATCTACCACAACCCTGCTTCCGAGTAAGGTCACACTCACAAGTATCTTTTTAAGGAACACAACTGAACTCATAGCAGCTGGACTTGAAGTTTAAATGTTTCTAGGCCAAATGAAGCATCAGCATGAAATCTGTCTGTTTGCACTGGAGCAGACCCATTTACCAAGATCTGCAGGTAGACAACAGAAACAATAACTCATAATGTAGTCAGTCTAGAATGTTCAACTATTTCAATGAGTTAGTTGACCTTAATGGATGAGTTGAGCAGACGCTGGTCATTAGTAGTAGCTCCAAGCAATCTGTTTGGTAGCTAGCCATGGTAGCAAGTGTTGTCAAAGCCCTGGTATCAGACCTGAAAAAGACTTCAAGAGGCTATCTGGTCCATCTGGACATGCCTTTGGAAAAGGCCATATCCACCACACCCTAGAGAGATGAAAAAAACATATACATTCATTCATTCATTCATTCATTCATT
This sequence comes from Microcebus murinus, assembly GCF_040939455.1. Taxonomy (NCBI): domain Eukaryota; kingdom Metazoa; phylum Chordata; class Mammalia; order Primates; family Cheirogaleidae; genus Microcebus; species Microcebus murinus. The sequence continues at coordinate 14,887,939 of NC_134120.1, read as the reverse complement.
CATTCATTTATTTATTTATTTATTTATTTATTTATTTATTTATTTATTTATTTATTTAAAAGAGACCAGGTCTCACTCTGTTGCCCAGGCTGGAGTACAGTACTTTGATGATAGCTCACTACAGCCTCGAACTCCTGGGCTCAAGTAATCCTCCTGCTTCAGCCTCCTGAGTAGCTGGGACTATGCATGTGCACCACCACACCTAACTAAATTTTTTTTAATTTTTTTGTAGAGATGGGGTCTCAGTTTGTTGTCCAGGCTGGTCTTGAACTTCAGTGGTCTCACACACCAAAATGCCTCTTATTTTTCTCCTTTTAGGCCTGTCCTCTATTCCTCCCACCATTAAAACATACACAGTAGAAGCCTGAATCTGTAGATATCTTTAACTCATCAGTGGCCATGTCAAATCTAGGAATTTCACTAAGTTCTCCTGATCTCACCTCAGCCTCAGAATCTATACAGGAAATCGGGGTGGTGCTTTTATGTTGTTTTTGTTTTGTTTTGGTTTGCCCTCCTTGGATCTTTGGGGGTATTAAGAGCCTTGCTCAAAGGCTGACCCCAGTGGTCCACTAGATGTCACTATCATCTAAATTAATAGTCAGTGCTTTACCTATGAACTCCTTCTATAGCACTGAGCACTGAAGGGACACCAAGTTAGTTCCAAAGTATTAATCGGTCACACACACAGGTACACTGTCAGGACCAGGGCCAGGAAAAGGCCGGCTTTCAGAAGTCTGGAAGGAAGGGAGGGCTCCAAACAGTGGAAGAATGCTATGGTTTGGAATCTGAGATTATCACTCCCTTTGTGGTGAAATGTACCTACATGAAGTGAAGGAGCAAGACAAGCAAAGGCCCTGGGAGGACAGCATCCGGCCAGTGGTGACAGCAAGGGCAAAAGGCCTGGGCAGAGAGAGCCAGTGATAAGGAAGTGGTAAGGAAGCTGCAAAGACAGACCTTGCAGAGCCTTGTGGGGCTTGGCAATGTGTGTAGATTTCATTCTGAATGAAATGGGAAAACCACGGAAGCATCTGCAATTTCTGGCTTTTCCTGGGAGAGCCCTCAACATCCACTTGGATGTAATCATGAGGAAAAACCAGAAACACCTGAATTGAGGAAATTTCTATAATGTAAGTGGCTTGCATTTTTCAAAATGTCAATGTTATTTTGTCAGTGAGACAAAGAGAGGCTGGGAAACAGTACCAGAGTAAAGGAGATTGAATGACAACTAAATGCCATCTGTGGTTTCTGGGCTGGATTCTGGACTGAAGGAGAAACAATGCCCTAGACCCGGCACGGTGGCTCACGCCTGTAATCTTAGCACTCTGGGAGGAGGCCTAGGTGGGAGGATCGCTTGAGGCCAGGAGTTCAAGACCAGCCTGAGCAAGAGCAAGACCACTCTACAAAAGGGGTCCCTACAAAAAAAAAAAAAAAAAAAACAAGATAGAAAAAATAGCTAGGTATAGTGGTGTGCACCTGTGATCCCAACTACTCGGGAGACTGAGGCAGGAGGATCCTTCAACCAAGGAGGTTGAGGCTGTAGTGAGCTATGATAACACCAATGCACTCCAGCCTGGGTGACAGAGCAAGACCCTGACTCAAAAACAAACAAACAAAAAAGCCCACAATGGCCTTGAGGGCATTATGGGGACAAAGGATAATATTAGAATATGGATTGTCAATTAGATAAAATGAAGGTATTAACATTAAATTTCTTGAACTTGATAACTGCTATGGTTATGTAAGAGAATGTCTTATTTTTAGAGTATGAACAAAGTTTTAAGGGGTAGAGGAGTATATGGCTTGAGGTTTCAAAACACTGTTAGCTAGTGGGAACCTGCAGACCGCTACCCCTACCAGTGGAGTCTGTAGAAAAGTGTGTGCATCTGAAACATTGAACCACCTCCCCCAGGGGGGATGAGGACCTCAGTCAGTAAGGAGGTTACAAATTTAAGATCGTGATCCCTACAACCCTCATTTTTCACAGCATTGTTATATTTCTGTTAATTTTTTTCATCTCATCCCCAAAGCAGTTTCTGTGGTTTCTGTATCTCTAAAGAACCTCCAAAAGAATACACAGCTATCCATTTGGGAAGACTTAGCTATCTGCTTCTCGTCCAAGTAGGTGACAGTCACGCTTTGATGATGTGATTTTTAAAACTTTGCTCAAATATGGTAACAGTCTCAAATTTCCCCAAGAGCACTGGCTTTCATGCAGGAAAATCATCTCTAACATGTAATCCTTGTGTGTAAAAAGCCAACTTAAAAATGTGACAAGAGATTATGCTCTGAATAAGCAGTGGGAATAAATTGCATTGTTTAGAGGGCACATTTTTTTTATTAGCTATGTTGGCATTCTTTTTTTTTTTCCCCCAGAATATTATGGGAGTATAAATGTTTTGGTTACATAAATTGCTTTTGTAACATTTGAGTCAAAGTTATAAGTGTGCCTATCCTCCAGATAGTAGAACACACATTTTGTTTGTTAAATATGAATGTTGGAAGATGTTCGAAATGTAGCAAGTGAGAAAGATGGTTATTAAATGATTATTCTTCAGCACCCATTAGTAAACAAGCATTTTTATGAGCACATGTTACAAGCAAGATAACATGCTAAGTGTTAAATATAATTTAAACATGATGCCTGATTTTGTACCTTTGTACTAGAGGATCTTGGAGTGGTTCAGGAAAGCTTAGAAAGAAAGAGACTAAGATTCAATTTTATTTTATTTAAAAGTTTAACATTTTGGGAGGTGCAACTGACTGTGTCCCTGGGGGAAGAGAAACTCTGTTGACAGTGGAATGAGCTGCTCGGGCTGTTAGAATAAAACAATGACAGCAATAGCAGCAGTAAGTAGGCACAGCCCTTGCATTTTAGAAATTATGTGAAAAATTGGAGCAAATCCTGGAAAAAAAGTTATGATAGTGCACAAGCAGTGCAAAAGAAATTCTTCTTAAGAGAAGTCTAGAGAAATCAAGGATGCATTGCCTAGGATGACAATACTTAATGACTATCTTCAAGTGTATAAAAGAATGCTTCAGGAAAAGTTATTGCCTAGTTTTTCTCCAGCTTCACTGGGATTTAAACAGAAGAAATTGAGTTCAAATTTAAAAAGACTTTTTAATTAAACATTTGGATTTATTGATCTTGGAAAATCAAACCCAGAAATGAGCTATTAATATAATGAGTTTCTGTGGTTTCTAAATTCCTAGAGGGCATTCAAAAGAATAAACAATTACCTACTCTGGAAGACTTCTCATCTGGATAAGTGGGAGCTATTCATTAATGATAATAATAATAAAATGGCAATGGAAGCCCATTACTTCTGTCCCAAACGGTTTTCCCACTGGCCTCAAACAATGCTCCCACCAGTGCTTCTCCAGTGCCTGGGATTCTCACATCAGCGGTTCCTTTCAGATGAAGGCATGCAGAGTCTCAATTAAAATGTAAATGTATCTTATGGGGAGGCACATTCTCCTATTATGGGCCAATGACACCTCATCTCTTTAAATTACCAAACTAGTAAGGCACCTATCAGGGACCCTTTGTAAATGAGAGACAAAACAAGTAAGTTTTGATAATAGGGATGGAACTGGAGAAACTTTAGGATTCTTCTAGGGAGGAAAAGTAGAGGTGGGTTGCCACTGTTAGTGACCTCAGGGAGCCACAAGAGAGAGCACTGAGATTTGAGCTTGTCTCACACCATCTTTACTCTCTCCTCCTCTCCCCTTCTCTCCTGCTCTGTCCCAGGCTCTCCCTGTCCTTCTGCATTTATTTTGCAATTATCACCAGGCACTCCATTAGGTGCTAGATGTACCCACCTAGGTTCTGAACACGCCTTGAACACATTTAGTTCCATTCAGTTTTCCAAAGGGGAATGCTATTATTTGTGTACTGCACAGAATTAAATCGATTATTTCACCTCCTTTTGTCCACCAGGACTCTCAGTACTGGAGCAAAGAGCATATTGCAAGAAACACCTTCCGTGTGAGACTCACTCACACCGACAGCAGCAGCATAGAAACAGAACCCATGTGATTCCTGGCATGTAGGCGCTTACCCTTGAACTGCCACAACGATAGCAACTGATATCCCCTTTGTCTGATTTACCTTATCATAGTTTATTCACTTTTTTTTTTAGCCCAAAGAATCTATTGTTTTCTTTCTGTCCATTAGAGGATGGGATTTAAGAATCTTTCTACTGTCTCCTAAGTACTTGGTGTGCAATTAATTTGTAAGGCCACATATTGACTGTTGTTACCTCTTCTGTATCTTTCTCATTAAGAAAAGAAAAAAAAACAAAAACAAACGTTCCCTATAGGGCTTTTGCTCGTCCACCGTCTTGCCCCTCTCCTATCTAATGGGTGTGGTGCGCACTGACTGGGGCATGGACATGCTTGAAGCTCTGATTCAGGTGGAGCAAAGGCAATATACGTGACCTAAACATTTGTACCCCCGTAATATGCTGAAATTTAAAAAAAAAAATTTAAGTTCCTTATGGGTGCATTAACTCAGAAAACTCAGAAAACTCAACTCATTTAGCCATTTAATTTGATACTTATTTTTCCAAAATAAAGTTTAATGCAATGGCATCATGCTTAAAATATTAAAATCACTTTAGTAAGTATTAAGACTATAGTTCGAATGATACATAGCAAAATATAAAGGATTAGACACAAATATTTACAACTGAAACTCTTCCTCTCTAATCCCTAATTGTTACAATTTGTTCATTCCACAAATTTTTCCCGAGTGCCTACTTCGTACAGGCTTGGTGCTGGGCACCGAGTGTACAGTGTAAACAACATGATTGCCAAGTCTCCTTGTCCTTTTCTCCACCCACACTTTTCACCAAGCTTGAATAAAACCAGACCCTGGAGAAAAATGGGCTGTTTTCTAAAGATTTAAAGTTTTCTATTGGAAGCCTCCAACTGAATTTCCCCTGGGAAGAGTGACTTCGTCAAAGGGCAGTTACAGGTCAATACCACCTGCAAAGGAGATGTGCAAGTCTGCTTGAAGTACAGTGCTGAGGGTCTGCTTAACTCCCTCCAACCAGGTTCGAAACAGTTTTAAAGAGCACGTTGCAACTCAGGACGAGAGGACCACAACCACCCCCATCCTGTGTTCAAGTGTAAAGAAGCCAGAACGCCAGCGCGGCAGACACTCCAGGACACAACACATCCTTCTGCTGCCTCCGTTGGCACAAGACGAGTCATGTCTCAAAGCAAACAGTCCTCAGATGTCCCCAGCTGTGGATCAAAAGGCAGCTGAACCCACGGAAGGGGAGAAGTGTGAGATCATTGCTCTCAGACTGGAAGCCAAAAAGCCTCTCGTGCAAGTATGTGGCACTGGGCTCGAGGCAACTCCAGCAACCACAAGTCTTGCAGTTCTGGACCACCCTGTCCTGGCCACATGTCCTTAGTGACTCATCCCCCAGTGGCTGTCCCCCTCACAGCCTCAGAGGCCTGTATCTTTCTCCACCGAGCTCACTCTCACTTTTCTCAGTCACACTGATCTTCCCTGTGTTGATTGAAGGACTGAGAAACTACCTGACTGAGTCTCCACTGGCATTTTCCTGGGCGGTCCAGGCAGTTCAACACCTTATTTGCACCACTTGCCCCTCTCTGCCACTGGTCAAACTGGGAACCGGAACCAGTTCAGATATTTTTCTGTTTTCCTAACTCCTTCTTTCCGATTTCATTCCTGCCTATTCACCCACTCCCCTCTTGGTTGGAATTGATCCCTCCTTCCTGCATGCCAACCTTGCTGATAGACACCACTACCGAGGTCCTCTAACACTCCCATGCTTGTCTGTATGTTTGATTCCCCTATGAGATTATACATCCATTGAGGGCTGGGACCTTGTCTTAATCACCTCTGCCACTCCAGTCGAATATAGCAGTAGGAGCTGGGTGTGGTGGTGTGCCATGTGCCTGTCGTCCCAGCTACTCGGGAGACTGAGGCAGGAGTAAGGCTTGAGCCCAAGAGTTTGAGGCCAGCCTGGGCAACATAGCAAGACCCTGGGAAAGGAAAGGAAAGGAGAGGGAGAGGAAAGGCAAGGCAAGGCACTTAAAAAATGTTTGATAAACGAGTGACTGTATCTACTAGTGTGATTGACTTTTCAAACTAGAGAAGCCAATCACTGTATCAGTTTCAACTCCAAATTGCTCCCCTCCTTCCTGTGCTGGCGATGTGTATAATTTGACACAGATTTATATTTAATTGCGTACCTCTAAAAATATAATAAATCATATAATGCTATTTTCTGATATAGAATATCTTCTTAAAAGTATAATATGATTTTTAAAGTAGATTGAAAGAAAATTTGAAAGGACATAAAAGAGATAGCAATTGATTGCTTCACAAACTTTAGAGCACTGCTCTGAACATTATTAGGTGAATAACAACCCTCTTAAAATTCAAACTCCAAAGCCAAAGTCAATAGATATTCTGTTCTTCATTTCTTTTTTTATTTTATTTTTTTATTTTTTTGAATCACTCTGTTCCCCAGGCTAGAGTGTCATAGCATCAGCCTAGCTCACAGCAACCTCAAACTCCTGGGCTCAAGCAATCCTCCTGCCTCAGCCTCCCAGGTAGCTGGGATTACCGGCATGTGCCACCATGTCCGGCTAATTTTTTCTATATATTTTCAGTTGGACAATTAATTTATTTCTATTTTTAGTAGAGATGGGGTCTTGCTCTTGCTCAGGCTGGTTTTGAACTCCTGACCTTGAGTGATCCTCCCGCCTCAGCCTCCCAGAGTGCTAGGATTACAGGCATGAACCACTGAGCCCGGCCTGTTCTTCATTTCTTTTATTTTTCTAGCTAGAGATTGATAGCTATGCTGAATTTGCATATTATCTGCTAAAGCACTTCAGTATTGCAGTATTCATTGTCAATTACATGAGTATAAGAATTTACATTATTTTAATGCATTTTATGCATTTATTAGAACATTATTCTCCCTGAAATAGACTGTACTCTTTGTGCTAAAGAAATAGTCTTGAATCCCAAAATTCAAAGTTAATTGTAGGATAACTGTATTACGTATGTTTGCTACACATAACAACACATATGTCAAGACCAAACTGAATTTTATAGTAAAATTTTATTAATGAAATACCTTATGTAGCTATTATCTCATGAATGTGAATATTTAGCCCTTTTTCATTTTGGCAATATTGGACTCAGGTAAAGATTCCTCCATGCTTTCATAATCATCAGTACATATTGTACATATTTTGGTAAGGTCAAGAAGAATTTATGGTTTGGAAATAACCATAGCCACAACACCTGCACGTGAACGGGTATCGTGATCAGATCCCACAGGTGGAAATGATTAGGAAACTGATATAGACAAAATGAGCAGTGTAATATTTTTTCTGCTGTCCTAAAATCATCTTAAAAATAAATTACAAAGCAGTTGATATAAAGACAATGAGACCAGTTAGACATCTTTCATCTCCTCAAAACACGTGGGTCAGTTCTGATTCGTGCTAAATGAAAGTCTGTATCATATGCCTGTGTTTTCCGTTTTTGCAGAATAAATGTCAGAAAAATATTTCATTACATCACACAGAGGTGTGGTCAAATGTTTAACACGGAGGTGAACGTCTCCCTGGCCACATGGGGGCTGGGTGATCTTCCTAGATCGTCAGCCTCCTGCCTCTTGCTGGCAGCTGGCAAACATAGGAGCGGAGCATTTACTGATGAAATTATGAGCGCACAAATGAAAGCAAAAGGAAACTTTTTGTTTGTGTTCTCTTCTAACTCATTTGTTTCCCTTCTAAAACCTGCCATTGTTAGGCACTGAGGTAATATGCAATACAGACATTGCACCACGTATAACTCTAATTCATAATGTTTGGCGACCTGTAAATATTTATGGAATGCCTATTGTATACTCTGTATTAAACTCAATGAATGTTTAGAAAACTGCTA